>NC_134485.1:216600982-217200982 GCF_040206685.1 Ascaphus truei
GGGCATAGGATAAGTATCAAATTTTGACACCGCGTTTAGTTTCCGGTAGTCATTACAAAACCTTGTTGTACCATCTGGCTTTGGGACTAAGACTATAGGGCTGTTCCACCCACTTTGGGATTCCTCAATTACACCTAGTTTTAGCATTTTTTTAACCTCTAAACTTATAGCCTTTCTTTTGGCCTGTGGGATTTGGTACGGTTTAAGGTTAACTCGGACCCCCGGTTCAGAGACTAGGTCATGTTCAATTACGCTAGTTCTACCTGGCCGTATAGAGAAGATTTCTTTCTTTCTTTTCACTAAATTCTGAACCTCTCGTTTCTGATGAACAGACAGGGTTTCAGCTATGCTAACCTCTGGGTCAGTTTCTTGATTCTCTGACGGACCTGGGGGTACTAGGGTTAACAAGACTTCTCTATCTTTCCAGGGCTTGAGTAGGTTTATATGGTAAATTTGCTCAGGTTTCCTCCTACCTGGCTGTCTTACCTTATAATTTACTTCTCCCACTCTTTCCAAGACCTCATATGGCCCATGCCATTTAGCAAGGAATTTACTCTCCACGGTGGGAACCAGAACTAGTACCCTATCACCTGGAGAAAAAATTCTGACCCTAGCACCCTTATTATATGTATTCCTCTGTGCTTCTTGAGCTTTCTCCATGTGTTCCCTCACTATGGGTAGGACTGCAGCAATGCGGTCCTGCATCTGGGCAACATGCTCTATTACACTCCTGTAAGGGGTAACCTCGTGTTCCCAAGTCTCTTTGGCTATATCCAGTAAGCCCCTTGGGTGTCGGCCATACAATAGTTCAAACGGGGAGAAGCCTGTGGATGATTGGGGAACTTCCCTAATGGCAAATAACAGGTACGGTAACAAACAATCCCAGTTTTTCCCATCTTTATCAACCGCCCGCCGTAACATGCTCTTTAAGGTTTTATTGAACCTTTCCACTAAACCATCTGTTTGTGGATGATAGACTGAGGTTCTGAGATGCTTGATTTTTAGGAGTTTACATAGCTCTTTCGTTACTTGGGACATAAATGGTGTTCCCTGGTCAGATAGAATCTCTTTAGGAATCCCGACCCGGGAAAACAGAACTACTAACTCTTTTGCTATGTTTTTAGCTGAGGTGCTACGTAGGGGAACTGCCTCCGGATATCGGGTGGCATAATCTAATATTACCAATATATGCTGATGTCCCCTAGCAGACTTTATTAGGGGTCCTACTAGATCCATAGCAATCCGGTCAAATGGTACCTCTATTATGGGAAGGGGTACCAATGGGCTGCGGTACGCCTTGAACGGGGCGGTGATCTGACATTCTGGGCATGAGGAACAATAATTCGTAATTTCTGCCAGAACCCCAGGCCAATAGAAGCTTCGGAGAACCTTTTCTTTTGTCTTTTCCACCCCTAGGTGTCCCCCCAATGGATGACTATGTGCAAGGTGTAATACTACGTTACGGAATGTCCGTGGTACCAACAATTGTTTAGTTGTAACTGATTTCCTTTTATCAACCCGATATACTAGGTCGTTCTCTACCTCGAAGTAGGGGTAAGCAAGTGACCTATCTGGTTGGCCAGGAGTACTATTCTGGTCCCGTATATTTCCCCTTGCTACCGCTAATGTGGGGTCCTCCCACTGGGCCTTCTTAAAACTCCCAGGACTGACCTCTAGGTCAGCGAGGGTCTTATCCGGTTCTGGGGTGGTAAGTGTCTGCTCAACATCTTGATTTGGGGTATTCCCTACCAAAGTAGTGATGGGGAAGGGAATTTTACAGCACTCCTCCTTTTCCCCCTTCTTATTTGGGCCCTCGTCAACCTCCATTTCTGAAAAAGGGAAAGGATTTGTTTCTTCTAATACTTCGTTATGGTCCGCTATTGAACTCTGGGCGCTATTCTGAGCGGGGGACCACATTTTTAGAAAATGGGGAAAGTCAGTCCCTATTAACACATCATGTGCCAGTTTGGGTACAATACCCACCTTGAAATCTAAAGAACCAAACTCTGTTTCAAAAAAAACATCAACAGTGGAATATTCATGATTATCCCCATGTATACAACAAATTGCCACTCTTTGTGAACTGTTTCCCTGTTTCTTCTTAATGGGCAAGAGGTATTCGGACACTAGTGTGACCATGCTCCCAGAGTCAAGAAGTGCCCGAACCCTCTTACCATTAACCTTTACAAATGCCCACAGATGGTTATTCAAGGGGTCCTCTGGGCTAGGGCCCATACATTGGGACAACAGCGAATAAGGTTCCACGCTGTTGCATTGCATGGGCTCATCATTTAGTGGGCAGATTTTTGCTGTGTGGCCCCTCTCATGACAATTTACACATTTAGGTACATAGTCTGTGTCCCACTTAGAGCCTTTTCCCGGCTCCCCATGTTGGCTATTGCCCTTAGTGTGCGAACCACTGTTGCTGGTGCTGCGTGAAGGTGGTCGCCGCTCTTCAGCGCCCCTTAACCCCGGTACCCTTTTACCGTCTCTGGAAGAGTCCTGGAACCTCGGGTAGTGGGGTTGCTCCACGACTGTGGGTTGCGGGTGCTCTTCTGCTGCATTGTACCTTTCTACGAGGGCCACAAGCTCATCCGCATTGTGGGGGTCACTCCGACTGACCCAACGGCGTAAGGCAGAGGGAAGTTTCCTCAAGAACTGGTCCATGACCAACCGTTCCACGATGTGGCTGGCTGAGTTGATCTCGGGTTGTAGCCACTTCCGGGCGAGGTGGATGAGGTCATACATCTGGCTTCGGGTGGCTTTATCCATCGTGAAGGACCATGCGTGAAACCTTTGGGCGCGAACAGCCGTGGTTACGCCGAGGCGGGCGAGGATCTCGAACTTCAATTTTGCATAGACGTTAGCTTCGGCTGGCTCTAGATCAAAGTAAGCCTTCTGGGGTTCGCCGCTTAGGAAGGGTGCGATTAGACCAGCCCACTCAGCTTCTGGCCATCCCTCTCTCTGTGCCGTGCGTTCAAACGTGAGAAGATAGGCTTCCACATCATCCGAGGGTCCCATCTTCTGAAGGTAGTGGCTTGCCCTGGTCATTTTCGGAACTGGGGCTGCCGCTGCCAGTGGAAGGTTACTGATAGTCCCCCTCAGGATCTCGAGTTCCTGCTGTAAGCCCTGAGCGAACCGCTGTTGCTCCTCTCTCAGCAAGCGGTTTGTCTCTTGCTGGTTTGCATTCGCGTTTTGCAGGGCTTCATTCGTCTGTTGCTGGTTTGCATTCGCCTGTTGCTGGTTGGCATTCGCCTGTTGCTGGTTGGCATTAATCTCTTGCTGGGCTATTAGCAGCTGTTGCTGGGCTGCATTCGTCTGCTGCTGGTTTGCATTAGTTTCTTGCTGGGCTATTAACAGCTGTTGCTGGGTTTCATTCACGTCTTTCTGGGCAGCGACATTGCGTACCAGCGCACCCACCACGTCTTCCATCTTCTTTGCAGAGGATGAAAAAACTTTTTTTTTTTTTTTTTTTTTCAAAGTTCTTCAACCCGCAGACCCCCTAGTGCTCTGCCCGCATTCTCCACCATATGTGACAAACGGCTTACTCCGGGGCTCCGTCGTTTGTCCGGGACTGTTTAGAACACGGTCTTTAAGGGTAGGTTAAATGATGAGGCATCACGTACTGTTCCTTTAAACAGGCTATGCCTGGTTTATTCAGTCCCAGGCACTGAGACTGCCACAGTGCATACAACAGAAAACAGATCAAAACAAAAGCTGCTCACCTGAGCGATAACTTAACTTAGATATCCCTGACTCAGGGTTGGAAGTGGCTTTTCCACTTCCAACATCAAAACACGGTACTTTTGCAGTCTTACACAAATGAACAGAAAGATTGAACCTGTTTGGGGAAGAGGCTTCTCCCCTCTGTAGTTCAGCAGCCTTCCAGCCTCCTGGCTCTTGTGGGGAGACCAGAGCAAACAGGAAATCAGTCTTTCATACCTGATTCCTAATTAGCATGACAGGTGACAGAAATCAGGCAGCAGACAAACTCTGGTCTGGATCTCTCGTCCCTCAGTTCCAGCGCTTGCCAAACTGTGGGATGGAGTGTATGTATTATAAGGCTGCACTCCCAGGCCAAACAGGATAGAAACTGTCTAGTATCCTGGGAGCCCTATATACGGAATTTATTACCATCCCCTGGTTTCTGTCACAATATATACATACATACACACACACAGACAAAATATATATTCATACACACTTACATATTAATAGCTCTTCAATTATTTCATACATGATAACATGTAAACATGATGAAGTATGAATGAAGATTATGGTAAGTAGATTTCTTACATGAAACAGTAGGAAATATGATATGGTTAATGTAATTATGTTGTATATAAAACATTCTGTCATAACATGACACAAAACATTACAATACTCAAGGTGTTAAATCTTACACTTATCTTGACCTAAGTGAATGTCATATTACATTTAAATGCAAGTTTTGGCCTAATGTCTTATCACTAACCAACTGATTAATAATATGTTAGCAAACATGCCTTAAATAATTCAGTGACTGAGCATTTGTAAACATTCACATGTGTACAAGGACATACTTGAATGTTTGCAACCATCTCTACATGATCATACATACACTATGCATGAAAGAGTATGCATTAAACACCACAACATCACAAAATAGTTTAGTGAAGGTTGTTATTTATTTAGGATTTGACTTTTGAGAGTAAGTCACAGGCCTGCTTGTTGCCTGTTGTGATCGCCTTCTCCCTGTGCCAAGTACTCTCGGCTTCACTGTAGGGCTGTGGCACTGGTTCAGGTGCACTTGTTGTGGGCTGTGGCACTGGTTGAGGGGCACTTGGTGTGGGCTGTGGCACTACTTGAGGGGCACTTGGTGTGGGCTGTGGCACTGGTTCAGCACTTAAGATACATTGCAACACTGGTGGAGCACTTTCTTGTGTGTGTGTTTTTGTCTTCTGCCAAAAGCTGGTGATTTGTAATTGTTGACCAATCTTTCTTTTGCGAGGCTCATTTGTAGGTGTTGGTTCAATATTTGGAACAGATGATGTAAACGGTTGGATGTTGACAGGGACCTGCACAGAAGTCATCAAGTGTACCAGAACCCTCCTGAAGTGGTGAATGAAGAACTGATGGGTCTGGAGAAAAAATACCACCACGTAAAGATCCATCCTCTGATGGGTTATAAGGGAATTCCTGCTCTCTTGCTGTACTCCTAAACTGATTGGCTTGGCTTACATTCAGAACTAGTGCATGTAATGTGTGGTTCAGATTTTGGAGTTCTTTAGGAACTTGTATGATGACATTTTTTATTTGTGTCTTTTCTGATATCATCCTTTCATGCATCCTTTCCTGCAGTGACATCATCCTTTCATGCATTGAGATCATTTCTGAATGGCGACGATTTTCTTCACCCAAGATTCGTTCTTCCGAAGCTGCAATTGCTGAGAAAGTGTCACTAGCAGGAGGACTTGAATGCTGTGTTAATCCAGGAGTGTGAACAACTTCATGGTCACTTGAGTCAATTTCTCCGTGATCGGAAACATCTGGTTCTAAAAATACAAACATAAATGATCAACTCACATGGAACATTAACATTGTTTTATGCTATAATGATAGTTGTTCTGATAGTGGAACACATTAAATGACATCACTGACATGAATGAAAACAATACTCTATACTTACAATTCTGCACATAATTGTTTTACATTGTACGATATTTCTTAAAAATTAGTATCACAATGTAGGAGAAGCAGGGGTGGCGCGGAATGTGGGTGACACTCAGCACCACATGCAGTGTGTCGCTCACAGATGCTACTGGTGTGAGAAAGTGGCGTACACTGGCGACACACTTTATTTGAGCTCGGCTAGTCCCACGAATTCGGGTATACCCGGGTGTATTGAGGTTTGTGACTGTCTTCTGCCCGAGTGCATTGAGGTATTTTCCAGCAAGGGATTGAAGCATTTTATTCCCGCTGGCTGCAATACTGCACAGTATATATATATATATACTGCATTACAATTCATGAATTTATGCCATCTGGTAGACACGCGAAGCATTGCAGCCTATTAAATCCTAATCATTATCATTTAAC
Organism: Ascaphus truei; assembly: GCF_040206685.1. Lineage (NCBI taxonomy): Eukaryota > Metazoa > Chordata > Amphibia > Anura > Ascaphidae > Ascaphus > Ascaphus truei. Next base: position 216,607,061 of record NC_134485.1, read on the forward strand.
AGATCAGCCGCCCGTCAGCCAGGCATGAACCCAGGCTGGGAAGGCAAACGCAACGGGGCTTGTCAGAGGTGAGGAGCGGCGCATTCCAGGTATCTGCTAGGTATATACTGGGTATTTGCTCGAATAAAGTGTGTCGGTGCAGTATCAGTAACGTTACAATAGTTATTTCAAACAATAATGACTAAGCTATGTTGTAATATATAGGGTAATGGTTGGTTAATGGAGTGATATAATTAGCATTTCAAATTAGTGTCATGAACTTTGCTTCACATTGTCAGCTCCTACCAGCTCTACCCCCTCCCCCAACACTTCACCCCACCATGACCCCATGAGCTGCCTCTTTTCCACCCCACAACCCCCTCTGTTCACCTCTATACTATGATTACATATTAGTTGAAGTTGTTTTAACACACAGCTACATGAGCGTAATTACAATATAAAGTGATCTATATATGAACACAATTTCATTCTACATAGTACATGTTGGTATATATGCTGACATGAGGCAACATGAACCACAAACAGAGCATTAATAACCAATTAGGGAATGTGTGTGTGAAATTTCATAATGTTCGCCTTTCACTTGAGAATATTCCAGCCAGGACTTTAATATGCAGTAAGGGCCTGTTTAGAGGTATTACATAGATACAGAAATATATACATAGATTATATAAATATATAGATCGACAGATACATCAAATAGTGAATTATGTTGTTTGGATCACATACACACTATTACCAAGAACACAGTGATGACACAAATTATTTTCATAAACGATGACTGCGGGTGTGTTTAGTTTGTATGCATGTTAACCCTGTGTGTGATCGAAGCTGTGACCATACTTGAAGCTTAAACCTATACGTGAAAGTTGTGGAATGGTTTGTAAAATAAAAGATGCCAGTGTGTGCTATTTTGAATATCATTACACATAATCCCTTCCTGCTGTTCAAGTGGTATGTGCGGCCTCAAAATAATGTAAGGCAGGATTGCAGAGCCAATATATGCAAATGAGCATACACATATAATATCTATCTATATAATATCAAGCTATATCTATATCTATATATATATGAAGTATTATCACCAAGCTGATATATATATATATATATATATATATATATATATATATTTATTTATATATACAGAGAGAGAAATTTGATGTTAACATTTTGATATGACACGTGTAGTACAGTAAGATTTGTCACCTTGTGGGAATTCATGTTGGTAGATTCCGATATCTCTGTCCCCTGGCAAACCCTCCACGACGACCGGAAGAAATTTTTCACGCATCTGCTCCTCCAATGGAGTTAATGTTAAAGCTGGTACTGGCGGGCCACCTCCAGTGCCAGAAGCATGAATCCGTTGTGTTTGGATTTTTTTTTAGATTCGCCTTAATATCATCAAATCTCTTCCTACAATTCGTCTGGCTCCTGACATGATTCCCACACGCAGACACAGCCACTGTAATTTGGTCCCACATTTCTTTCTTCACGGCTGAACTTGTCCGTCCCTGAAATACATAACAATTATGTTAAGTTAATATTTAATTTAATGCCGAATACATACAAAATGTGCTAACTATTGAAAGAGATAGATAACATGCTGGTTTATGTTGAATATGTGTGGCACATGAGTATTGCATTTATGTGGAGACATACAAAGCTAAGGAAGCTTGCGTGAATGTTGTATGAACCTATTACATCACATTTTAAGGATTATTAGGTTCGGTGTAAACTATGAAGGATTATGTGTGTAACAATCTACTAGAATTGATAGATATTACATATTATTAGTTCTCTATTAACACATGTGACATCAGATACGAGAAAAAGTTTGGGAACAATCAATGCAAAGATTGACTTACCTAATAAATGACCATACAGATGGTCATAGCGCTCCAAAATCCCTATGACAAGAACTCTGTTTTCCTCTTCATTGAAACGAGGATTACGTGGCCGCTCCACACGTTTCTTCTGACCACGTCCAGCCACAGAGCTTGGCTGCTGCTGACTGGACTCTCCTTCTTCCAATGGAAGAGACTCCAAAAGCGCTCCACCACGAGGCACCCCACCACCACCTCCAACAGACACCCCACCACTAGACACCCCACCAACCCCAGCACTCGCACTCACAGCAACACCACTTGCACTAACAGCAACACCACTAGCACTCACAGCAACACCACTAGCACTCACAGCAACACCACTAGCACTCACAGCAACACCACTACCCTGACTCCCACATTCACTCAGATGCATACTCACACGACTACCAGTACCACTCACATGACTACCAGTACCACTCACACCAGCATCACTCCTCCCATGCTTCTCGGCCATACCTATAGCACTCACAAAGAACAGGAAAGAAATGTAAACACAATCGCACTCAACACTTACAAACTGACAACAACAAAAAGATGTTAACAAAACAACACAGGACAAACCTATCACAATACACAGCAACTCTCTCTCTCTCTCTCTCTCTCAATATCAAATATTCAAATCGCCCAGGTCTGTGTGTCTCTCTCTCTCTCTCCCAACAACACAGAGAATGAATAGAAATACACGCTGTCTTTAAATGGACCGCTCAATCAAGAACATGCTTGCATCGCCAGATTCAGAAAGAAGTTCAATTGGCGAACATTTCACGCCCTCGCCATGCTCGCCGATACACCTGTGTGTGATCAGCAAATCATCGCCATAGTGGGAACAAATGTTTTCGGCTTGATTGGCCAGGGATTTGGCCCTTATTGCATACGGCGAGGAAAAATCGGCAAAATCATGCCGATCGGGAACACTTGGCGAATGCATTTTTTCGGCGCTTAGTGCATGAGGCCCTAATACAAATCGGATGTTTTAGACACTTCCATTCCTGATCTGCAAGTCCTGTTTTAAAAGAATTACCCTCCCGGCTTGTACTATTGATCTCTCTTGGTATGTCCCTGATTAGCAAGTCCTGTTTTAAAAGAATTATCCTCCCGGCTTGTACTATTGATCTCCCTTGGTATGTTTGTATATCAAAATGTGGATTTTTTCCCCCCCTCTTAACTGTTTGCTGCTAATTTACCAACTGGAACAAGCTGATTTATTGGGGCGGGGGGAGGGTCATGTGACTGCTTTAGATGTGTAAAACAAATATCCCCCCTGCATTGGCAGGGTAGCATTGACATCTTAAGAGTGATGCATTTAAAGTGATCATTTTAAGTGACAATATATAGTTAGACTATAGTTTGACTAGAGGTGACTGGGGACTTCATCTTTCTGCAAACTCTCTTACGCAAGGCAACAAAAAGTGAGCTTATTTGACCACACATTGATCCCATGCTTGTTAACCTGCATATTTTAACCCCCCACCCCTTTACAACTTATTTCACTGCAGCCTCTCCCAAAACTGACTGCACAAAATACCAACCATACCCACTCAGCCCACTGAAACCCTGAATTGACTCTAGCATTGCAATGCAGCAAAACATTTGACAAGGAACAGGCACACCCCTGCTGTTTAGTCTTCACACACTCACTTTGCTCACAACAGCTCCATGCAGCACTGCCTACCTCTGGCATAATGAACCTGCTATGAATCTTAACTTTTTTCTTTCTCCTGGCCTCACAGAGATGTTACTCCCTTTACACACTACAAACTCCTCCATCCTGGCCCACACCCAACATCACCATAAACCCTGGACTACTCAAAAGCCTTGCTCTATCTACTGAATGTTGGTGAACTCTAAAAACCAGCACACCAACCACTTCTCACTCTAATGGCAAACACCACAAATTTAAACTTGCAAACAACTACCCAAATTTCTACTCATACTATTACTCTCTTTAGCAGGTGATATTGAACCTAACCCAGGTCCTCCCATTTCAACTCTGTCCCATGCCCCTGAGAATTCCACCTTTAAATTCCAAAAAGGGCTATCTGTCGCCCATATAAATATCCGGAGCCTGCTGCCCAAACTGGATGAACTAAGGGCATGGTGCCTTATGCATAAACCCAAAGCCATCATTCTTACAGAAACATGGCTAACCCTTAAAACCCCTGATGCAAATATCGCCATTCAGGGATACTCCATTTTTAGGAGAGATAGGTCAAAGAGAGGAGGGGTGTTATTTTATATTGCAGACACATTACAATTTACACTGTTAAATGGCACCCCAAGCCCACCCTCTTTTGAAATTCTAGTTGGCATAATCTGCCTCCCCTTTTCTAAGCCCATCTTGCTTGCTGGCATCTACCGCCCCCCTAAAGCCCCTCTACAATCCTTGACTGATATCACCCAGTTTCTTGGCTCCATTTCCTCTCTGAATGAGAAGAGTGAGCTGCTAGTTCTTGGGGATTTCAACTTCAATTGGCTTGACCCTAAAAACCACAAAATCCAGATACAACTCAAGTCACTTAACCTATCACAAGTGATTTCCCAACCCACACGGACAAACCTGAAATCGCATAACCATTCCTTGCTAGACTGGATTCTCTCCTCAAACCCCAGCAGAATCCAATCCTTGTCCATGCAATAGTGTTCTGTGTAAGGAAAATTAAACCGCCCCATTCATGTCCTAAAGTTCTCCTCACTAGAACATTTTAAAACTTTAACCTACAACAGTTTCTGGATGACTTTACCAACTGCCCATGGCACAGAATCGATTTAATTCCAGGCCCTGATTCTGCGCTCGACTATTTCCAATCTGAGTTCTTAAAACTCTGTGATACCCATGCTCCACTATGCAAAATAAGGGTACGGGGGGCCCACCTTCCATGGGTTACAACTGACTTTATTGCACTCTACCAGCTCAGGGATAACTTGTGGAAAAGTTACAAAGTGACTGGCACTACCAAGGATCTCAATCACTTCAGATGCCTGCAGAACATGTGAACAAGGCAAACAAAAGCACAATATTACTCTGACAATCTACACCAAAATACATCAAATCCAGCTAACTTCTGGAAGGTTATCAACAATATATTCCAGCCTCCTAACCATCAACAACCAAGTAATATCACTAAGGGGGATATTACTCTGACAAACCCCACTGACATTGCAAATGCATTCAATGATTACTTTTTGGGGTGTGCCACTAACTTATTACCGAAACGCAGCCCAAACCACAAACCTGTATCTCATCCTGGGAGTACCCACATAGCCCCACCCCCTCCCAACACTGCCCACAATTTTCAATTTGGCCCAGTATCTGAAGAGGAGATTACACAAGCGCTCCTCAAACTAAAACTAAGCAGCCAATGCGGACCTGACATACTACAATCTAGGTTAATACGACTTAAACACACAACTGTTTAGTGGTAACAATTTTTATCAAACCTGTTGATGAATGACATACCGGGGCCACATGTAATTGTCCACACAGCCGAGAAGAGAAAGGTGCGAGTACGAGATGCATCCGTTTCCTATTTGGATTATATTTGGACACATGTACTGTATTTGTCAGAAACATGAATGAATACATATATGTAGTACTATGAACATATAGGTAGTTGCTTACATGTAAAATATGTGTTGATCACATTACGACATGTCTCCACACCACAGGCAGTTTGCTCACTGTCAGCTGCTAAATTGAACCCACATAACCCCACCCCCTACCAACACTGCCCACAATTTTCAATTTGGCCCAGTATCTGAAGAGGAGATTACACAAGCGCTCCTCAAATTAAAACTAAGCAGCCAATGTGGACCTGACTTACTACAATCTAGGTTTCTACGACATGGTGCCCCAGCCATTGCCAAACCAATTGCTTCCATAGTCAACTCTATCCTGTCTGCAGGCCATATCCCTAAGACCTGGAAAACTGCCAGAGTTGTCCCAATCTTCAAAAGTGGGGACAAAAACACTGTCTCAAACTACAGGCCAATCTCACTTCTCCCAATTCTATCCAAAGTTATGGAAAAATGTGTCCACTCCAAATTAAGCGATTACTATACCAAGACAAATATCCCTAGCCAATTCCAATCTGGATTTCGTCCCAAACACTCCACCGTAACTACCCTGCTAAAAGTTTGCAATGAAATCCAGTGTGGAATGGAACGGGGACAACTCACTGGTGCAGTATTCCTAGATTTTGCAAAGGCTTTTGATCAGTTGATCATGCTATCCTGCTTAACAAACTCCAGAGCTCTGGAATAGAGAAGCATGCTTTAAACTGGTTTCAGTCCTACCTATCATGAAGATCCCAACATGTGTCCATCTCAGGCTCTAACTCCAACCCCCTGGATATCACCTGTGGTGTCCCGCACGGCTCTGTTCTGGGGCCCCTACTCTTCTCAGTGTTCATTAATGATCTTCCCACAGCTTGTAAGGAAGCCTCAATACACATGTATGCAGATGACACAATCCTTTATGCACACAGCCATAGCCTCTCTGACCTTCAACACATACTTCAGTCTGACTTTTTGAGACTCGAAAACTGGATTTCCCAAAACAAACTATTTTTAAACACTGACAAGACTGTAACAATGGTATTTGGGACCAAGACTACATTTTTAAAGCTTCCAGCGACTGAGCTCCTGATTAGAACCAAAGCTAACACCACCCTAACCCCTGTCACTAGTTTTAAATACCTGGGCATACGGTTTGACTCCCACTTAACATTCGGAATTGGGTCTGCAGCCTGGCCATCCGCTCATCCTGTGCTGCCTGCTGCTGCAATAGTCTTTCATCTAATAGTTTTAAATATCTGGGCATATGGTTTGACTCCCACTTAACATTCGGGATGCACATTGAAACCCTGACAACCAAGACCTATGCCAAACTAGGGGTACTTTACAGGAACAAATCCTCCCTAAGTCTCCTGGTCAGAAAGCGTATCGCACAGCAGATGCTAATGCCAATTATTGACTATGGAGACATAGGGGCCTATGCAGAGAACTGCGAGAAGCCCTATCTCGCCAGTTTTTTGCCAAATATGCCTACAGCAATTCAGTAGATGGCGAAAAACTGGCGAGATGAGGAAAATCCGCCAGTTTTTGTTTGTGGGGAAAAAACTCGCCGCGCGACTGGCGAGATGCAATATATCGCCAGTTTTTAAACTCGCCGTATTCTAGTAGCCCCGATCAGCATCTCGGCACTGATCGGGGCTATAAAATGGAGAGATGTTCTCCAAATCGCTCCGCCAACAAAAGTTGCCAAGAAACTGGAGCTGAGTGGCGATAGGGGACATAGAAAAAAAACCGGCCCTTTTCCTGCCTCGGATTGATGCTGGGGGGCTCCAGAGCTGATAGCCAGGAATATCAGCACCGAAGCCCCCCCCCATGCATCCGAAGCAGGAATAATGCATTAACAGCCCAATTCATTACCTTAGCGGCCAACCGCTAAGGCAATGAAGGGGTTAACCATCCATTACCATACTTTCTGTGGGGAGCGGCAGTGGATTAAGGGGGTATTTGGAATTTGGGGGGCTGTTGATGGTTTCCGGGGTGTTGCTGGTCAACTTAACCTCTTCATTACCATAGTGATTAATACCGCAAGGGTCATGAAGGGGTTAAGCCCGTAAGCGACCCACCCGCAACCCATAAACAACCACTGTGGGGGCGATTACACACTACACCCACCCCTAGTAACCACAATATATATATATATATATATATATATATATATATATATATATATATATATATATATATATATATATATATATATATTTACATATATATATATTATTTTACATATATCTATACACATGTATGTAAAATATAATTATGATTAATCAACCTACAAAGAAATGACAACCGATATGCATGTAGCTATTTAAAACATCCGATTTGCAATTGACAACATCACTGGCAAATTAAAAACAAAGCCAAATGAAAATAAAAACACATCTCATAAGAGAATAAAGCAAGCACCTATCCAAAGCAGTTAAGAGTAAATTGGTATTCAACTACTTTTGAACAATGTGTGCATGAAGCAAATAATATTTACATCATGTACACAATTGCTATCAATGCTCCAAAACAAATGCACACTTGAAAGTAAACATTCTATATAAACAAAGTTCCAAAGTTATGGAAAAATGTGTCCACTCCCAATTAAGCGATTTCTACACCAAGACAAATTTCCCTAGCCAATTCCAGTCTGGGTTTCGTCCCAAACACTCCACCGTAACTACCCTGCTAAAAGTTTGCAATGAAATCCAGTGTGGAATGGAACGGGGACAACTCACTGGTGCAGTATTCCTAGATTTTGCAAAGGCTTTTGACACAGTTGATCATGTTATCCTGCTTAACAAACTCCAGAGCTCTGGAATAGGGAAACATGCTTTAAACTGGTTTCAGTCCTACTTATCAGGAAGATCCCAACATGTGTCCATCTCAGGCTCTAACTCCAACCCCCTGGATATCACCTGTGGTGTCCCGCAAGGCTCTGTTCTGGGGCCCCTACTCTTCTCAGTGTTCATTAATTATCTTCCCACAGCTTGTAAGGAAGCCTCAATACACATGTATGCAGATGACACAATCCTGTATGCACACAGCCATAGCCTCTCTGACCTTCAACACATACTTCAGTCTGACTTTTTGAGACTCGAAAACTGGATTTCCCAAAACAAACTGTTTTTAAACACTGACAAGACTGTAACAATGGTATTTGGGACCAAGACTAAATTTGTAAAGCTTCCAGCGACTGAGCTCCTGATTAGAACCAACGCTAAAACCACCCTAACACCTGTCACTAGTTTTAAATACCTGGGCTTATGGTTTGACTCCCACTTAACATTCGGGATGCACATTGATACCCTGACAACCAAGACCTATGCCAAACTAGGGGTACTTTACAGGAACAAATCTTCCCTAAGTCTCCTGGTCAGAAAGCGTATTGCACAGCAGATGCTAATGCCAATTATTGACTATTGAGACATAGTATATGGCTCGGCTCCTCAAACCCACCTTAGCAAACTTGACACCCTCTACAATTCAATTTGTCGTTTTGTTCTCCAATGCAACTACAGCACACATCACTGCGAAATGCTCAAAGAACTAGATTGGTCATCACTAGAGTCTAGGAGCAAAGTTCACCTTTCCTGTCTCACCCTCAAATACTTTCTGGGCAAGCTACCCAGCTATCTGAACAAGCTCCTCACCCCTACCACATGCAGTACCTATCACCTGAGATCAGACTCCAAAAGACTATTCATGGTCCCAAGACTCAACAAAGTATCCGGACGTTCCTCCTTCTCCTTCCGTGCACCCCAAAACTGGAACAACCTACCAGAGACTCTCATATCCACCACCAGCTTAAGTTCTTTCAAATCTAAGGCTGTCTCACACTTTAATCTGGTCTGTAACTGTTTCATACGCTCATAATATATATTTTCTTTAACTGTGCATGCAATGTTTTGTATATAATGTATACCTTGTTCATTTATGTAACTGTATTTGTAACCATGTATTATTTTGTTTTACTCTGTGCCCAGGACATACTTGAAAACGAGAGGTAACTCTCAATGTATTACTTCCTGGTAAAATATTTTATAAATAAATAAATAAATAAATAAAAGCAAGTCAACAATAATAAATTAACACACAATTAATGCCATCCGAAATACATTACAAGCAAATCTAAACAAAAATCCCTATTCAAGATTGCTAGACAAACACAGAACCAGTGCAAAAACAAATTTATTCCTAACTAACACGATCATAAACAATCTAAATGCACCAAATAAGCCACATTAAACAATTAAGGCAGGGTCCCAACATATACCCATGCAATCATAATCATCGGAAATGAAAGAAGTAATTCTACATTACACAGCACACACAAAATAGTAAGCAAACAGGGAAAAGACTTGTAGAAGACATGGGAAAATGCAATAAACATTTTAAAACCAACCCTTTAATAAACATGTATGTATATAGCTCAAGAGGGACATATATACATACATGGGCATGAATGTAACATGAAAAAAATAAATCCGACTTGTGAGAAAAAAACAAAAAACAACATTACAAATTAAAATAAATAAATTTCTTGACTTTACTTACCATTAGATGACCAATGACCGACTTGAGGGAAAACCGCTATGTCTGCAACACATCCAAAGACAGGAACCAGCAACCCATAAAATAATAAACCTTTGTAATCCAATGTGGTGTCTTCTTTCTTTTCTTTATAATCCATACCGTCTGTGGTCTTCTTTCTTGTCTTTATAATCCATACCGTCTGTAGTCTTCTTTTCGGGGTCTTCTTCACCGTCTGCGGGGTCTTCGGGGTCTTCTGGCTTCCTCTTCTGTGACGCAGGTCCATCTTCTTCTGAGGGGAGGTCCTCTCCCCACGGCGTCAAGCTGGAAAATGAGACGACATAGGCTTTTATAGGCCTATGACGTCACATTTTGCATCAAATGGTTCTCACGGTCCTGATTGGTCCGTGAAAAGCATGTGATTTTGCATACGGCTAACACAAATGATGACGTCATTTAAAGGAAATGAAGCCAGCCAATCAGAATGGCTGTGCTTCATTTTCCCTTTAACATGACGTCAACAAAACCAACATGGCGCCGTCACATGGGACTACAGCCAATGAGATAGTTGATTAAGTTTACACAATCTCATTGGCTGTAGTCCCATGTGACGGGGCACAGTTTTTTTTGTTGACGTCATGTTAAAGGGAAATGGACCTGCGTCACAGAAGAGGAAGCCAGAAGACCCGGAAGACCCCGCAGACGGTGAAGAAGACCCCGAAAAGAAGACCACAGACGGTATGGATTATAAAGACAAGAAAGAAGACCACAGACGGTATGGAGTATAAAGAAAAGAAAGAAGACCACAGACGGTATGGATTATAAAGAAAAGAAAGAAGACCACAGACGGTATGGATTATAAAGAAAAGAAAGAAGACACCACATTGGATTACAAAGGTTTATTATTTTATGGGTTGCTGGTTCCTGTTTTTGGATGTGTTGCAGACATAGCGGTTTTCCCTCAAGTCGGTCATTGGTCATCTAATGGTAAGTAAAGTCAAGAAATGTATTTATTTTAATTTGTAATGTTGTTTTTTATTTTTTTCTCACAAGTCGGATTTATTTTTTTCATGTTATATTCATGCCCATGTATGTATATATATCCCTCTTGAGCTATATACATACATGTTTATTAAAGGGTTGGTTTTCAAATGTTTATTGCATTTTTCCATGTCTTCTACAAGTCTTTTCCCTGTTTGCTTACTATTTTGTGTGTGCTGTGTAATGTAGAATTACTTCTTTTATTTCAGATGATTATGATTGCATGGGTATATGTTGGGACCCTGCCTTAACTGTTTAATGTGGCTTATTTGGTGCATTTAGATTGTTTATGATCGTGTTAGTTAGGAATAAATTTGTTTTTGCACTGGTTCTGTGTTTGTCTAGCAATCTTGAATAGGGATTTTTGTTTAGATTTGCTTGTAATGTATTTCGGATGGCATTAATTGTGTGTTAATTTATTATTGTCGACTTGCTTTGTTTATATAGAATGTGTACTTTCAAGCGTGCATTTGTTTTGGAGCATTGATAGCAATTGTGTACATGATGTAAATATTATTTGCTTCATGCACACATTGTTCAATAGTAAATTTTATACCAATTTACTCTTTACTGCTTTGGATAGGTGCTTGCTTTATTCTCTTATGAGATGTGTTTTTATTTTCAATTGCTTTGTTTTTACTTTGGCAGTGATGTTGTCAATTGCAGATCGGATGTTTTAAATAGCTACATGCATATCCTTTCCCATTTGTTTGTAGTTTGCTTAATCAAACTTATATTGTACATACTTTTAAAAAGATATATGTCAAATTATATATATAAGAATGATGAAGCCACTCTACAAATGAATGGGTGGAGGGTGGCTTAACCCATTAATTACTTTTCCGCTTATTAACCGTTATTGGTATTAAGGGGTTAAGTAACACCACAATATATTTGCTATATGTTGTGGGTGGGTTATGTATAGTTTATAAAAAAAAACTATGTTTGTTGCGGGTGTGTGTCTTGTTTTTAATGTGGGTATTGGGGGTGGGGGTATTGTCCCAAGGGACAGAGGGTAGGCCTCCCAGTGTGTTGGGGGTGATGCTGGTTATGCCTCACAGGGGTGGGTAGTGGTGTGGGGTGTATTACTGTTAAAGTATTTATGTATTTTGTAATAATTTTTTTAGGCCACAGACATGATACTGCAGCCAACACCCGAGGGCCACCGCCAGGCTATAGTACCATTTGTGTGCCTAAAAAAATTACTATGGTTTATGTATTAAAGGGGGGTTTAGGTGTTGTTGGGGGCACAGAGCCTGATTGTGTTGTGTATAGCAATGTTTATTGGGGGCCATTGTTCCCAATAAACATGCTACTGTGACTTAACCCCTTCATTGCCTTAATGGATAGCCGCTAAGGAAATGAAGCAGAATTACAGTAATTTTATTATTAGTGTACATGTGCAGAGGGTCTCCGGACATGAACCGTGTTGGTTTTATGTCCAGGGACCCCCTTCTTCCCGAGATACAGGCACCTTTATAGGGTGGAAACAAAAGAAACAGCGCACAATGCCAAATAGTGAAGCAAGTATTGCTATATATTAGTAATTACAGGGTAATAAATCTGTGTACATCAAAACAGTGGAATAGGTGCATTTAGTGTGTTTCACACAAGTTACCACTCAGCAACTGTTGTCAGGCTCCGTTTGAAGAAGTAGTTTATTCTACGAAACATGTTGGATGATTTTTATCTAGTGCTTTAATATTGCCATTGCCTCCATTGGCTTCACCCTGTTAGTATCACTCCCGGTGGTAATTTTGGGCTTATGAGAGACTCTGAGAGACTTTGAGAGACTTTGACTGCCTCCCTGCCGGTTCCCTCGCTGCTGCAGAGACTGTGACGTCATCACGCAGTATCCCGCGACGGAGCGACAACGTGGCACGCCGAGTGTACCCTTGCAGAGCTGAGGTCTCACCCCCGCACAGTGGATCTGCTCGCTGAGCTACACGAGCTGCACCAGACGGCTTGGAAGTGCGAGCGGTCCCACCAAGCACCAATACCTGCAACGGAGCCTGGTTGCTGTAAAGGGAAATCCCCTTGGGAGCGATGTACTGCTGGATGAGGGGTTTTGGACAGTAATCCTGCTCCTGAACCAACATAGCGCCCCCGCTGAGAGAAGAAAGCTCCAGACTCTTCTGACAACAGTTGCTGAGTGGTAACTTGTGTGAAACACACTAAATGCACCTATTCCACTGTTTTGATGTACGCAGATTTATTACCCTGTAATTGCTAATATATAGCAATACTTGCTTCACTATTTGGCGTTGTGCGCTGTTTCTTTTGTTTCCATTTCTTAGAGTGTGGGGGGTGCTGAGCCACCCCCTGTGTTTATAGCAGCAGATGCCACTACCAATACACGGTTATGTGATATAATTTCTTCTTATATACACCCTCACTGTGGTTATTGTGATTTATTTCTTGTTCACTTATCTATGTGGTTTAGTCACTGCACTTTATTTATATTCCATACTCTGGGTTAGATAGTAGCGCACAGTATTTTCTCTGTTTTTTACTACCTTTATAGGGTGCCGGTATCTCCTATGAATGCAAATGTCCCGCGTCACGTGATCGGGCTATCTCAATGCATAGGAGGTACCGGCACCTATTAAAGGTGCCTGTATCTCGGGAAGCAGGGGGTCCCCGGACATAAAACCAATGCGGTTCATCAAATCATAGTAATCAAATTGTTATGTACACATTTTTTTTTTGCCGCCGAGATTTGTGCAGAGAGAGGCAGATCTCGCTCTCTGCTGACAGATCTCGCCAGCGGAGCCATTCTCGCCAGGGCTCGCCATCTCTCTGCCGGATTCCTCTCACAGATATGCGCACCTTCCTGCATACTGCGAGAAGAATCCGCCAAAAACATGGAGAGTTTAAAGTATGGCGAATGGCCATTCTCGCAGTTCTCTGCATAGGCCCCATAGTATATGGCTTGGCACCTCAAACCCACCTTAACAAACTTGACACCCTCTACAATTCAATTTGTCCTTTTGTTCTCCAATGCAACTACAAAGTGGAAAAAATGGCGGTGCATCTGCTGCTGCTGAAGATCACTTTTGACCAAAAGACTGCAAAGAACTAGGTGCAAAAAGTTTATTAAAGGCACATTAAAAACAGCAAAAAATACCTCTGACGCGTTTCACGTGGAACCCCACGCTTTATCAAAGAGTAAGTATGTACAACCGATCGTATGTTTAAATACCCATGAATCCCTCCCTTCACTTGATGACGCTCCGCCATTTCCTCCAATAGGAGGCGTCACGCCCCCTTGGTGACGTATTATGCACCAACCCAAGGGAGCCGCCGGCTGTATTGTATTGACTGCATCAGTTATAGGTAAGGTACCCTCCCAACTGTGACGTGACGGCCCGTATTGGCCAGTCACGTAGTAACAGAGACGAATTGTAAACAACACGGCATGATCGTGTGTATAGAATGATCGTAAGGGAGAGAAAACATGGGTATATAAATAAGCAGTTAACAGACTGAGTCAAAGTTATATCCACAATTGCGTAATATGGACAATCTCAATTAGGAAACCTTGACCCACATAACAATTTTGTACTATTAAAACACTATCAACACTATAGTGAAAAATATATTAAAAACACATTGATTGCTGAAAGATATCCTCACAATACATGAACAATACAAAAAATATATATATATATAAATAACTGAAACAATTTTTTTTAAACAAGATGTATCATTATCTCAAAATCACATTCAAGTATAATACTTCATTTTATAAACAAGATGTATCATTATCTCAAAATCACATTCAAATATAATATTACATTCATTTGTATATATGTACTAGTAAAAGCCAAATATATAGATATTTTTGATATATAGATTTTCTTTAAAATCTGATATTATAACATATTACCATGTTTATATATCTAAAAAATGTATCTGAAAGATATATGTTATATTTTGTTTTATTTATTTTAAAGATAGGATGTTCATAAACAGGAGACAGTCCTATATAGTGTTTTGTAACTTAATCATTTTTGCTCTTCTCAGGAGCAATGAAAATCGGTCAAAAAGCATATTTACACAGTTATACAATTGATATCATAAATTTGCACATTGTTACAAGAAGTGTTGTAATTCCCAATCTACGTTTATTCCATGGGGTACCATAGTATTTAGAGAGAACATACAGAACATTTCTCTTTTGTTCAGAATGTTTAGTCTGTCACCCCCTCGTTTTAAAGTCTCAATGTGCTCAATCGCCAAAAATTTGAAATTTGTATGCCCACCTTGGGGGCATTCTACAAAATGTCTAGACACTGGATGTTGTTTGTCTTTAATCCTAATAAACCTGATATGTTCCATTATTCTTTGTTTCAGGGGTCTTATAGTTCTCCCAATGTATCCCTTGGAACATTTACACCAAAGGTAATAGATCACAAATTGTGTATTGCAATTTATGAAGGATCTGATCCAATATGGTCTTTTTGAATTCTTTACAATAATTCGTTTGACTGGGCATGCATATCTACAAATTTTACATGATCCACATGTAAAGAAACCTCTCGTTCTAGTTAGTGTTGTTCCAGGTTCAATAGATGAAAACAGGCTGGGTGAAAGATAATTGGCCAATGTTTTAGCTTTGGTAAAGACAGTTTTTGGACCTTTTTCAATAAACGGGGATAGTTCGCAGTCAAGTTTTAACACATTCCAATGTTAATGTAAGATCTTTTTGACCTGTTGTGCTTGATTACTAAATTTGTTAATAAAGAATTGAGTATCAAAATTTTTGTTGTTATTTTTGTATGTATTTCCCTTTGACATTTTGTTTCTTGTTTTATCTCCACATGTAGCGATAAGGCTATCTCTATTTAATTGTAATGCATTGTCATACGCACACTTTACAGTCAGTTCATCATATCCCCGTTCTCTGAACCTCTTCGCCAAGCCCTCTGCATGGTGAATGAATGTCTCATCTGAGGAGCATAACCTCCTTAATCTCAAAAATTGACTTTTTGGTATTCCTTTTTTCAATGGCCTTGGATGACTGCTGTCAAATCTCAGAAAGGTACTTCGTGAATTGACCTTCCTGAAAACCTCCATCTGGATGCTACAGGATAAATCAATATATAAGTGTACATCTAAATAATTAATACTTGTGGGGTGGTCCTCAAATGTGAAATTTAGATTAAATTGGTTGGTGTTTAGTATATCGATGAATGTACCTAACATATCAATATTACCGTCCCAAATAAGGATCAGGTCATCGATATACCTTTTGAAGAAAATTATGTGATCCCTAAATAAATTGTTGCTACCATAAATGTCAGTGCTCTCCCAAAAACCCATAAACAAATTTGCATAAGATAGGGCAAAAGAAGTCCCCATGGCAGTGCCCCGTGACTGAAGAAAGAAATGATCATCAAACATAAAATAATTGTGATTTAATAAAAACTTTATAGAATCTAGCAAAAAGATTTGTTGTGCTCCCGATAATTGTGATTCATGTAAATAGTATTG
This sequence comes from Ascaphus truei, assembly GCF_040206685.1. NCBI lineage: Eukaryota > Metazoa > Chordata > Amphibia > Anura > Ascaphidae > Ascaphus > Ascaphus truei. The sequence continues at coordinate 216,623,575 of NC_134485.1, forward strand.
AACAGCAGCCATACCCTGGTCATGGTCAATGATGCTGTACAAAGATGAGACATCCATTGTCAAACAATGGTAAGATTTAGACCACTGGATGTCCTTTAATGACTTGATGAGATCCACTGTGTCTCTAATGTAAGAAGGTAGGAGCTTGACAAGAGGCTGCAGGAACGAATCAACGTACCGAGAAAGACCATCTCCCAAAGATCCAATACTGCAGACTATGGGACACCCCAGAGGGTTCTCCAGTGATTTATTGATCTTTGGGAGATGGTGGAATATCGGCACGATTGGACATGGAATTAACAAGAATTCATATTCATTTTTGTCAATTACTTGCAAGATTTTTCCCAATTCTAAACAATTCTATCAGTTCTTTTTTAAATTAAACTGTGGGATTACATGGTAACCTAGAGTATGAACTGGTGTCCCTAAGTTGGCGTTGAGCTTCCATTTCATATGACTTTGAAGATTGTATAATTATGGCACCCCACTCGTCAGCACTTTTGATAATGAGTGATTTATTTTTCTGTAGATCACTCAGTGGTTTCCGTTCAGATAGAGAAAGATTGGAGGTGTGTGTTCCAAATGAAACACCCTGTGATTAGATGTCTAAATCTCTTTCCACCAATCTTTTAAAAGTGGACAAGTGAGGGCCTTTTACAAAATTAGGACAGAATAACGATTTCCTTTCATACCCTGTATAGATATTATCCAGAAATGAAGACAAATCTACATTACCATCAGATTGATCACATTGTTCTCTCAATAAATTGTCAAGATCATGAATAACACTCATTTCTTTAAAAGTAGTTAAGGTCTCTTCTGGTGGAGTTGTAACATTATCTGGAGGGGTATTCATAGTTTGATCATCTATGTTAACTAAATTCCTTGAAAATAATTTTTTTAATGATAATTTTCTGGTAAACCTCTGAAGGTCTATAATTGTATCAAACAATGAGAAGTTACCATCTGGGGTGAAATTTAGGCCTTTGTTTAATAAACTAAGCTGATCAAAACTTAAATACACTCCAGAAATGTTAATTACATTATTAATATCTCCATCTAGAATTTCTTTCTTTTCTCTTTCCTTCCATAATCGTTTCCGTTTTTGGGATCTTCTCGTCCTTCTGTGCGCTTGGAGTTTTTTGACTGTGAAAACATTGATATATATGGATTGTCCCTGGTTATGATTGTACCGAATGCTTGATCTTCTCCTCTAACAGAGCTAGTGGATGTTCTGGATTCCTCCGAAAAGGATACTCCATGACCTCGAAAGTCCATATCTGAGGCATCTGAGTCCATGCTTGATGCATCAATCTGTTTTTTCAGAATAGACTTTGCAGGTGTCTGTGTTGAATTACTTGATTGATTACCTTTATGACAATATTTCTTATTTGAACGTTGGGCCCCCGTGGTAGGAGTTGAAGTCGGCCTTTGCCACATATATACCTGATTGCATTCATAGTACATTTTATCCCTTTGGAATTTGGATTGCTTCTTGGCAATAATTATTTTATCCACATTCTTTATATTCACTAAATGTTTTCCATCATTGGTGGAAAAAGTTTCCATAGATTCAAATTCATGGAGCTTGGCTCTTAATGATGTAATATCTTTAGCTACAGCTCATCTTTGCTGCATTTTCACATCTATGATAAGTTGCATTAACCGATTTGAACAGTCATCCAAAACTTTGCGCCACCTATCTTCAAATTCTTTAGTGATAAAACCGAAGGTGGTGCCTTTTTAACCCTGAGGCCACGTGGGATTCTTTTCACTCTTATATAGTTCTCCAAGGAGGTTATATCCCACCATAACCTCAGGTCATATGTTAACAAATTCTCCAATTAAAAAAAATGGGCCGCTAAATCAGAAGAATCATTACAAGGGATCGCTCCAGACCCGTCAAACACATATTCTGCTTGTTTTATCCTGTTTGAAATATCATCATTATTGTATGTATAGGATTTCAAAGTTATTGGTACATCATCCATTTCTTCCATGGCAAAAAAGGGTCCTATATTCACAATGTCAAGTACAAAAACCCCACACAGGGGGACAAAGTATGGTGACCTTGTTCAAAAAAGATACAAAAAGTAATTAATTGAAAAAATGAAAAAATGAAAAATAATAATTGAAAAAGTTGAAAAATAATAAACTAACAAATTTTTAATAACCCACCTTGGTGGCAAAAGATTTTAAAAAAGTATTGTAGCGGATAAAAGTGCCAAAAAAATTATTATGTATACAAATGCACCTAGTCTCGCATTGTGGTCTTGATAACAATTGAAACATGTCTCCTCCGGAGCTCTCACTTGATAAATCAATGTTACATGGAAAAAAAGGGGAACCCCCCGTCCCTGATGCTCACTGGGAGAAGACTTTGTCTTTAAATCATTAACCTCTTCATAGCCATAGACAGTTTATGACACAGGATTCCATACGTCCATAAATGCAAGAAATTCCCATAAACACACCACTAGCCTGCTGTAGTTATATCTTATGTGGTGATAAGGGGTGGACTGATCACATGAATGAAGTAACGAGTTTAAAGTTACTCACTGCTGACCTTGTGGGATTTCCTGGTCCTGTCGGCGTGCTCCTGCCTTGAAGTATCTGTAAACAAAGTGGAAAAAATGGCGGTGCATCTGCTGCTGCAGAAGATCACTTTTGACCAAAAGACTGCAAAGAACTAGGTGCGTAAAAGTTTATTAAAGGCACATTAAAAACAGCAAAAAATACCTCTGACGCGTTTCACGTGGAACCCCACGCTTTATCAAAGAGAACATATGTACAACCGATCGTATGTTTAAATACCCATGAATCCCTCCCTTCACTTGATGACGCTCCGCCATTTCCTCCAATAGGAGGCGTCACGCCCCCTTGGTGACATATTATGCACCAACCCAAGGGAACCGCCGGCTTTATTGCATTGACTGCATCACTGAGCGGTAAGGTACCCTCCCAACTGTGACGTGACGGCCCGTATTGGCCAATCACGTAGTAACAGAGACGAATTGTAAACAACACGGCATGATCGAGTGTATAGAATGATCGTAAGGGAGAGAAAACATGGGTATATAAATAAGCAGTTAACAGACTGAGTCAAAGTTATATCCACAATTGCGTAATATGGACAATCTCAATTAGGAAACCTTGACCCACATAACAATTTTGTACTATTAAAACACTATCAACACTATAGTGAAAAATATATTAAAAACACATTGATTGCTGAAAGATATCCTCACAATACATGAACAATACAAAAAAAATATATATATATATACAGCTAAACCCCGTTATAACGCGGGTCTCGGGGTCCACCCCGAGACCACCGCGTTACTAACGGGGTCGCGAGAAAAAAAATGGCCGCCGCGCTTTAGCGCATATTCATCCCGCGGGACAGGAGATGGGAGCGGGCATGTCCCTCCGCTCCCCGCTTCCCCCTGTCACCGCGGGACAGCCCGCGGGGCAGGAGATGGGAGCGGGGATGTCCCTCCTGTCCCCGCTTCCCCCTGTCACCGCGGGACAGGCCGCGGGGCAGGAGATGGGAGCGGGGATGTCCCTCCTGTCCCCGCTTCCCCCTGTCACCGCGGGACAGGCCGCGGGGCAGGAGATGGGAGCGGGGATGTCCCTCAGGTCGCCGCTTACCTCAGATCCCGCTGCCTGCATGGAGGTGGTAGCGGGGGGTTTCTTCTCCCCACCGCTGTCCCCGGTGCTCCCGCTGCCTGCGCGGGAGGAGGGGGGGAGCGGGTGGTGGTGCTGGTCGCGGCCTTTCCTCTGCTCCGATCCCACCCCCCGTCTGTGTAGAGTGAGAGAGTGTGTGTGTGTATGTATATATGGGAGAGAAAGTGTGTGTGTGTATATGGGTGTGTGTATGTGGGTGTGAGTGTGTGTAAGTGTCTGTGAGTGTGTGTAAGTGTCTGAGTGTGTGTGTAAGTGTGTGTAAGTGTGTGTGAGTGTCTGTGAGTGTCTAAGTGTGTCTAAGTGTGTGTAAGTGTGTGTGAGTGTGTGTGAGTGTCTGTAAGTGTGTGTGCAGTGTGCAGTGTGTGTGCAGTGTGTCAGTGTGTGCAGTGTCAGCAATGAGCAGTGTGTGTGCAGTGTGTGTGCAGTGTGTGTGCAGTGTGTCAGTGTGTGCAGTGTGAGCAATGAGCAGTGTGTGTGCAGTGTGCAGTGTGCAGTGCAGTGTGTGCAGTGTGTCAGTGTGAGCAATGTGCAGTATGTGTGCAGTGTGTGTGTGTGCAGTGTGCAGTGTGTGTGCAGTGTGTGTGCAGTGTGTGTGCAGTGTGTGTGTTAAGTGTGTCAGTGTGTGCAGTGTGAGCAATGAGCAGTGTGTGTGCAGTGTGCAGTGTGTGTGCAGTGTGGCAGTGTGAGCAATGAGCAGTGTGTGTGCAGTGTGTGTGCAGTGTGTCAGTGTGTGCAGTGTGAGCAATGAGCAGTGTGCAGTGTGTGTGCAGTGTGTGTGCAGTGTGTCAGTGTGTGCAGTGTGAGCAATGAGCAGTGTGTGTGCAGTGTGCAGTGTGTGTGCAGTGTGCAGTGTGCAGTGCAGTGTGTGCAGTGTGTCAGTGTGAGCAATGTGCAGTGTGTGTGCAGTGTGTGTGTGCAGTGTGCAGTGTGTGTGCAGTGTGTGTGCAGTGTGTGCAGTGTGAGCAATGAGCAGTGTGTGTGCAGTGTGCAGTGTGTGTGCAGTGTGCAGTGTGTCAGTGTGAGCAGTGTCAGCAATGAGCAGTGTGTGTGCAGTGTGTGTGCAGTGTGTGTGCAGTGTGTCAGTGTGTGCAGTGTGAGCAATGAGCAGTGTGTGTGCAGTGTGTGTGCAGTGTGCAGTGTGCAGTGCAGTGTGTGCAGTGTGTCAGTGTGAGCAATGTGCAGTATGTGTGCAGTGTGTGTGTGTGCAGTGTGCAGTGTGTGTGCAGTGTGTGTGCAGTGTGTGTGCAGTGTGTGTGCAGTGTGTGTGTTAAGTGTGTCAGTGTGTGCAGTGTGAGCAATGAGCAGTGTGTGTGCAGTGTGCAGTGTGTGTGCAGTGTGCAGTGTGTGTGCAGTGTGTCAGTGTGAGCAATGAGCAGTGTGTGTGCAGTGTGCAGTGTGTGTGCAGTGTGGCAGTGTGAGCAATGAGCAGTGTGTGTGCAGTGTGTGTGCAGTGTGTCAGTGTGTGCAGTGTGAGCAATGAGCAGTGTGCAGTGTGTGTGCAGTGTGTGTGCAGTGTGTCAGTGTGTGCAGTGTGAGCAATGAGCAGTGTGTGTGCAGTGTGCAGTGTGTGTGCAGTGTGCAGTGTGCAGTGCAGTGTGTGCAGTGTGTCAGTGTGAGCAATGTGCAGTGTGTGTGCAGTGTGTGTGTGCAGTGTGTGTGTGCAGTGTGCAGTGTGTGTGCAGTGTGTGCAGTGTGTCAGTGTGTGCAGTGTGAGCAATGAGCAGTGTGTGTGCAGTGTGCAGTGTGTGTGCAGTGTGCAGTGTGTCAGTGTGAGCAATGAGCAGTGTGTGTGCAGTGTGCAGTGTGTGTGCAGTGTGGCAGTGTGAGCAATGAGCAGTGTGTGCGCAGTGAGTGTGTGCAGTGTGTGCAGTGTGTGCAGTGTGCAAAAAAAAATGTTAAAAAAAAAATTTTAATTTTTTTTTTTTTTTTTTTAAAAACGGGAGCCACGGGAAAACCGCGTTATAACCGAATCGCGGTATAACGAGGCGCGTTATAACGGGGTTTAGCTGTATATATATATATATGTAACCGAAACAATTTTTTTTAAACAAGATGTATCATTATCTCAAAATCACATTCAAGTATAATACTTCGGGGCTTATGCAGAGAGGAACGTTATTTAATGTGAAAACGGCAAGAAAATAGCCACAGAATTGGAGCAAGTTATGGTCGTATGCTGAAAGCTGCGTTACCTCATTTTTCTGATGAGATTCAAAATTGCCAAGTTTTTCTGGCTAGATTGAACTCGCTTTAATATAGGGCAGAATGGCGAGTTGCAGTGCATCTATGCTACCTGCATACCACCCTATTTTAACATGGCGAATTTACCAATCTCTCCACGTGTTTGGCAATTTTTAAAGTAAAGAAACCTGCTGTGGCGAATTTTATGAATTCCATGTTCTCTGCAGGACAAGCTTTTCTGGTACGTATTTTCGCCAAAAGATGGGGCTATTTCCCTTCTCTATCCTCTCTGCATAAGCCCCTTCATTTTATAAACAAGATGTATCATTATCTCAAAATCACATTCAAATATAATATTACATTCATTTGTATATATGTACTAGGCAAAGCCAAATATATAGATATTTTTGAGATATAGATTTCTTTAAAATCTGATATTATAACATATTACCATGTTTATATATCTAAAAAATGTATCTGAAAGATATATGTTATATTTTGTTTTATTTATTTTAAAGATAGGATGTTCATAAACAGGAGACAGTCCTATATAGTGTTTTGTAACTTAATCATTTCTGCTCTTCTCAGGAGCAATGAAAATCGGTTAAAAAGCATATTTACACAGTTATACAATTGATATCATAAATTTGCACATTGTTACAAGAAGTGTTGTAATTCCCAATCTACGTTTATTCCATGGGGTACCATAGTATTTAGAGAGAACATCCAGAACATTTCTCTTTTGTTCAGAATGTTTAGTCTGTCACCCGCTCGTTTTAAAGTCTCAATGTGCTCAATCGCCAAAAATTTGACATTTGTAAGCCCACCTTGGGGGCATTCTACAAAATGTTTGGACACCGGATGTTGTTTGTCTATAATCCTAATAAACCTGATATGTTCCATTATTCTTTGTTTCAGGGGTCTTATAGTTCTCCCAATGTATCCCTTGGAACATTTACACCAAATGTAATAGATCACAAATTGTGTATTTCAATTTATGAAGGATCTGATCCAATATGGTCTTTTTGTTTTCTTTACAATAATTCGTTTGACTGGGCATGCATATCTACAAATTTTACATGATCCACATGTAAAGAAACCTCTCGTTCTAGTTAGTGTTGTTCCAGGTTCAATAGATGAAAACAGGCTGGGTGAAAGATAATTGGCCAATGTTTTAACTTTGGTAAAGACAGTTTTTGGACCTTTTTCAATAAACGGGGATAGTTCGCTGTCACGTTTTAACACATTCCAATGTTTAGGTAAGATCTTTTTGACCTGTTGTGCTTGATTACTAAATTTGGTAATAAAGAATGGAGTATCAAAATTTTTGTTGTTATTTTTGTATGTATTTCCCTTTGACTTTTTGTTTCTTGTTTTATCTCCACATGTAGCGATAAGGCTATCTCTATTTAATTGTAATGCATTGTCATACGCACACTTTACAGTCAGTTCATCATATCCCCGTTCTCTGAACCTCTTCGCCAAGCCCTCTGCATAGTGAATGAATGTCTCATCTGAGGCGCATAACCTCCTTAATCTCAAAAATTGACTTTTTGGTATTCCTTTTTTCAATGGCCTTGGATGACTGCTGTCAAATCTCAGAAAGGTATTTCATGAATTGACCTTCCTGAAAACCTCCATCTGGATGCTACAGGATAAATCAATATATAAGTGTACATCTAAATAATTAATACTTGTTGGGTGGTTCTCAAATGTGAAATTTAGATTAAATTGGTTGGTGTTTAGTATATCGATGAATGTACCTAACATATCAATATTACCGTCCCAAATAAGGATCAGGTCATCGATATATCTTTTGAAGAAAATGATGTGATCCCTAAATAAATTGTTGCTACCATAAATGTGAGTGCTCTCCCAAAAACCCATAAACAAATTTGCATAAGATGGGGCAAAAGAAGTCCCCATGGCAGTGCCCCGTGACTGAAGAAAGAAGTGATCGTCAAACATAAAATAATTGTGATTTAATAAAAACTTTATAGAATCTAGCAAAAAGATTTGTTGTGCTCCCGATAATTGTGATTCATGTAAATAGTATTGAACAGCAGCCATACCCTGGTCATGGTCAATGATGCTGTACAAAGATGAGACATCCATTGTCACCCAATGGTAAGATTTAGACTACTGGATGTCCTTTAATGACTTGATGAGATCCACTGTGTCTCTAATGTAAGAAGGTAGGAGCTTGACAAGAGGCTGCAGGAACGAATCAACGTACCGAGAAAGACCATCTCCCAAAGATCCAATACTGGAGACTATGGGACACCCCAGAGGGTTCTCCAGTGATTTATGGATCTTTGGGAGATGGTGGAATATCGGCACGATTGGACATGGAGTTAACAAGAATTCATATTCATTTTTGTCAATTACTTGCAAGATTTTTCCCAATTCTAACAATTCTATCAGTTCTTTTTTAAATTAAACTGTGGGATTACATGGTAACCTAGAGTATGAACTGGTGTCCCTAAGTTGACGTTGAGCTTCCATTTCATATGACTTTGAAGATTGTATAATTATGGCACCCCCCTTGTCAGCACTTTTGATAATGAGTGATTTATTTTTCTGTAGATCACTCAGTTGTTTCCGTTCAGATAGAGAAAGATTGGTGCTGTGTGTTCCAAATGAAACACCCTGTGATAAGATGTCTAAATCTCTTTCCACCAATCTTTCAAAAGTGTACAAGTGAGGGCCTTTTACAAAATTAGGACAGAATAACGATTTCTTTTTATACCCTGTATGGATATTATCCAGAAAGGAAGACAAATCTACATTATCATCAGATTGATCACATTGTTCTCTCAATAAATTGTCAAGATCATGAATAACACTCATTTCTTTAAAAGTAGTTAAGGTCTCTTCTGGTGGAGTTGTAACATTATCTGGAGGGGTATTCATAGTTTGATCATCTATGTTAATCGAATTCCTTGAAAAGATTTTTTTTAATGATAATTTTCTGGTAAACCTCTGAAGGTCTATAATTGTATCAAACAATGAGAAGTTAGCATCTGGGCGAAATTTAGGCCTTTGTTTAATAAACTAAGCTGATCAAAACTTAAATCCACTACAGAAATGTTAATTACATTATTAATATCTCCATCTAGATTTTCTTTCTTTTCTCTTTCCTTCCATAATCGTTTCCGTTTTTGGGATCTTCTCGTCCTTCTGTGCGCTTGGAGTTTTTTGACTGTGAAAACATTGATATATATGGATTGTCCCTGGTTTTGATTGTACCCAATGCTTGATCTTCTCCTCTAACAGAGCAAGTGGATGTTCTGGATTCCTCCAAAAAGGATACTCCATGACCTAGAAAGTCCAAATCTGAGGCATCTGAGTCCATGCTTGATGCATCACTCTGTTTTTTCAGAATAGACTTTGCAGGTGTCTGTGTTGAATTCCTTGATTGATTACCTTTATGACAATATTTCTTACTTGAACGTTGGGCCCCCTTGGTAGGAGTTGAAGTCGGCCTTTGCCACATATATACCTGATTGCATTCATAGTCCATTTTATCCCTTTGGAATTTGGATTGCTTCTTGGCAATAATTATTTTATCCACATTCTTTATATTCACTAAATGTTTTCCATCATTGGTGGAAAAAGTTTCCATAGATTCAAATTCATGGAGCTTGGCTCTTAATGATGTAATATCTTTAGCTACAGCTCATCTTTGCTGCATTTTCACATCTATGATAAGTTGCATTAACCGATGTGAACAGTCATCCAAAACTTTGCTCCAGCTATCTTCAAATTCTTTAGTGATAAAACCGAAGGTGGGTGCCTTTTTAACCCTGAGGCCACGTGGGATTCTTTTCACTCTTATATAGTTCTCCAAGGAGGTTATATCCCACCATAACCTCAGGTCATATGTTAACAAATTCTCCAATTGAAAAAAATGGGCCGCTAAATCAGAAGAATCATTACAAGGGATCGCTCCAGACCCGTCAAACACATATTCTGCTTGTTTTATCCTGTTTGAAATATCATCATAATTGTATGTATAGGATTTCAAAGTTAATGGTACATCATCCATTTCTTCCATGGCAAAAAAAGGGTCCTATATTCACAATGTCAAGTACAAAAACCCCACACAGGGGGACAAAGTATGGTGACCTTGTTCAAAAAAGATACAAAAAGTAATTAATTGAAAAAATGAAAAAATTAAAAATAAAAACAAAAATTGAAAAAGTTGAAAAATAATAACTAACAAATTTTTAATAATTCAGCTTGGTGGCAAAAAAAGGATTGTAGAGGATAAAAGTGCCCAAAAAATTATTATGTATACAAATGCACCTAGTCTCGCATTGTGGTCTTGATAAACAATTGAAACATGTCTCCTCCGGAGCTCTCACTTGATAAATCAACGTTACAAGGAATAAAAGGGGTACCCCCCTTCCGTGATGCTCACTGGGAGAAGACTTTGTCTTTAAATCATTAACCTCTTCATAGCCATAGACAGTTTATTAGACACAGGATTCCATACGTCCATAAATGCAAGAAATTCCCATAAATACACCACTAGCCTGCTGTAGTTATATCTTATGTGGTGATAAGGGGTGGACTGATCACATGAATGAAGTAACAAGTTTAAAGTTACTCACTGCTGACCTTGTGGGATTTCCTGGTCCTGTCGGCATGCTCCTGCCTTGAAGTATCTGCAAACAAAGTGGAAAAAATGGTGGTGCATCTGCTGCTGCAGAAGATCACTTTTGACCAAAAGACTGCAAAGAACTAGGTGCAAAAAAGTTTATTAAAGGCACATTAAAAACAGAAAAAATACCTCTGACGCGTTTCACGTGGAACCCCACGCTTTATCAAAGAGAACATATGTACAACCGATCGTATGTTTAAATACCCATGAATCCCTCCCTTCACTTGATGACGCTCCGCCATTTCCTCCAATAGGAGGCATCACGCCCCCTTGGTGACGTATTATGCATCAACCCAAGGGAACCGCCGGCTGTATTGCATTGACTGCATCAGTGAGAGGTAAGGTACCCTCCCAACTGTGACGTGACGGCCCGTATTGGCCAATCACGTAGTAACAGAGACGAATTGTAAACAACATGGCATGATCGTGTGTATAGAATGATCGTAAGGGAGAGAAAACATGGGTATATAAATAAGCAGTTAACAGACTGAGTCAAAGTTATATCCACAATTGCGAAATATGGACAATCTCAATTAGGAAACCTTGACCCACATAACAATTTTGTACTATTAAAACATTATCAACACTATAGTGAAAAATATACTAAAATCACATTGATTGCTGAAAGATATCTTCACAATACATGAACAATACAAAAAAAATATATATATATAACCGAAATAATTTTTTTTAAACAAGATGTATCATTATCTCAAAATCACATTCAAGTATAATACTTCATTTTAAAAACAAGATGTATCATTATCTCAAAATCACATTCAAATATAATATTACATTCATTTGTATATATGTACTAGGCAAAGCCAAATACAGCTAAACCCCGTTATAACGCGATCCTCGGGGTCCACCCCGAGACCACCGCGTTACTAACGGGGTCGCGCTAATTTAAAAAAAAAAAATGGCCGCCGCATCAGTGTTTTTACCCGCGGTCCCGGCTTCCCCCTGCCACCGCGTGACAGGAGATGGGAGGGGGGATTCCCCTCCGGTTCCGGCTCCCCCTGCCACCGCGTGACAGGAGATGGGAGGGGGGATTCCCCTCCGGTTCCGGCTCCCCCTGCCACCGCGTGACAGGAGATGGGAGGGGGGATTCCCCTCCGGTCCGGCTCCCCCTGCCACCGCGTGACAGGAGATGGGAGGGGGGATTCCCCTCCGATCCGGCTCCCCCTGCCACCGCGTGACAGGAGATGGGAGGGGGGATTCCCCTCCGGTCCGGCTCCCCCTGCCACCGCGTGACAGGAGATGGGAGGGGGGATTCCCCTCCGGTCCGGCTCCCCCTGCCACCGCGTGACAGGAGATGGGAGGGGGGATTCCCCTCCGGTTCCGGCTCCCCCTGCCACCGCGTGACAGGAGATGGGAGGGGGGATTCCCCTCCGGTCCGGCTCCCCCCGCCGCAGCACAGGGCCCTCGCGCTGCAATACAGGGCCCCCTGGCCCTGCCGTAGCGCAGGGTCGTCCTGCCCTCCCCCCCCCATGCCCCCCCGCGCTGCACCGGGCCATCCCACCAGCCCCCGCAGCATCGGGGGCCCCCGCAGCAGCCATCATCCCCCTCCACCGCAGCACCACCCCCACCCTGCAGCCACATGCCTCAAAAATCATCCCCAAGGTAAGGTAAGGCTGATTTATGTATAAGTGTAGTGTGTGTGTGTGTGTGTGTGTGTGTGTGTGTGTGTGTGTGTGTGTGTGTGTGTGTGCAGTGTGCAATGAGCAGTGTGTCAGTGTGCAGTGTGAGCAATGAGCAGTGTGTCAGTGTGTGCAGTGTGAGCAATGAGCAGTGTGTGTGCAGTGTGCAGTGTGTGTCAGTGTGAGCAGTGTGTGTGCAGTGTGAGCAATGAGCAGTGTGTCAGTGTGTGCAGTGTGAGCAATGAGCAGTGTGTGTGCAGTGTGCAGTGTGTGTCAGTGTGTGTGCAGTGTGAGCAGTGTGTCAGTGTGAGCAATGAGCAGTGTGTGTCAGTGTGAGCAGTGTGTGTGCAGTGTGAGCAATGAGCAGTGTGTCAGTGTGTGCAGTGTGAGCAATGAGCAGTGTGTCAGTGTGTGCAGTGTGAGCAATGAGCAGTGTATGTCAGTGTGAGCAGTGTGTGTGCAGTGTGAGCAATGAGCAGTGTGTCAGTGTGTGCAGTGTGAGCAATGAGCAGTGTGTCAGTGTGTGCAGTGTGAGCAATGAGCAGTGTCAGTGTGTGTGCAGTGTGTCAGTGTGTGTCAGTGTGTGTGCAGTGTGAGCAGTGTGTGCAGTGTGAGCAATGAGCAGTGTGTGTCAGTGTGAGCAGTGTGTGTGCAGTGTGAGCAATGAGCAGTGTGTCAGTGTGTGCAGTGTGAGCAATGAGCAGTGTGTGTGCAGTGTGCAGTGTGTGTCAGTGTGTGAGCAGTGTGTCAGTGTGAGCAATGAGCAGTGTGTGTCAGTGTGAGCAGTGTGTGTGCAGTGTGAGCAATGTGCAGTGTGAGCAATGAGCAGTGTGTGTGCAGTGTGCAGTGTGTGTCAGTGTGAGCAGTGTGTGTGCAGTGTGTCAGTGTGTGCAGTGTGAGCATTGAGCAGTGTGTGTGCAGTGTGAGCAGTGTGTGTGCAGTGTGAGCAATGAGCAGTGTGTCAGTGTGTGTGCAGTGTGAGCAGTGTGTGTGCAGTGTGAGGTGTGTGCAGTGTGAGCAATGAGCAGTGTGTGTGCAGTGTGCAGTGTGTGTCAGTGTGAGCAGTGTGTGTGCAGTGTGAGCAATGAGCAGTGTGTGTGTAGTGTGCAGTGTGTGTGCAGTGTGTGTGCAGTGTGTCAGTGTGTGCAATGAGCAGTGTGTGTGCAGTGTGCAGTGTGTGTGTAGTGTGTCAGTGTGTGCAGTGTGAGCAGTGTGCAGTGTGTGTGCAGTGTGAGCAATGAGCAGTGTGTGTGCAGTGAGTGTGTGCAGTGTGTGCAGTGTGTGCAGTGTGCAAAAAAAAGTGTGAGCAATGAGCAGTGTGTGTCAGTGTGAGCAGTGTGTGTGCAGTGTGAGCAATGTGCAGTGTGAGCAATGAGCAGTGTGTGTGCAGTGTGCAGTGTGTGTCAGTGTGAGCAGTGTGTGTGCAGTGTGTCAGTGTGTGCAGTGTGAGCAATGAGCAGTGTGTGTGCAGTGTGAGCAGTATGTGTGCAGTGTGAGCAATGAGCTGTGTGTCAGTGTGTGTGCAGTGTGAGGTGTGTGCAGTGTGAGCAATGAGCAGTGTGTGTGCAGTGTGCAGTGTGTGTCAGTGTGAGCAGTGTGTGTGCTGTGTGAGCAATGAGCAGTGTGTGTGTAGTGTGCAGTGTGTGTGCAGTGTGTGTGCACTGTGTCAGTGTGTGCAATGAGCAGTGTGTGTGCAGTGTGCAGTGTGTGTGTAGTGTGTCAGTGTGTGCAGTGTGAGCAGTGTGCAGTGTGTGTGCAGTGTGAGCAATGAGCAGTGTGTGTGCAGTGAGTGTGTGCAGTATGTGCAGTGTGTGCAGTGTGCAAAAAAAAAAGTGTGAGCAATGAGCAGTGTGTGTCAGTGTGAGCAGTGTGTGTGCAGTGTGAGCAATGTGCAGTGTGAGCAATGAGCAGTGTGTGTGCAGTGTGCAGTGTGTGTCAGTGTGAGCAGTGTGTGTGCAGTGTGTCAGTGTGTTCAGTGTGAGCAATGAGCAGTGTGTGTGCAGTGTGAGCAGTGTGTGTGCAGTGTGAGCAATGAGCAGTGTGTCAGTGTGTGTGCAGTGTGAGCAGTGTGTGTGCAGTGTGAGGTGTGTGCAGTGTGAGCAATGAGCAGTGTGTGTGCAGTGTGCAGTGTGTGTCAGTGTGAGCAGTGTGTGTGCAGTGTGAGCAATGAGCAGTGTGTGTGTAGTGTGCAGTGTGTGTGCAGTGTGTGTGCAGTGTGTCAGTGTGTGCAATGAGCAGTGTGTGTGCAGTGTGCAGTGTGTGTGTAGTGTGTCAGTGTGTGCAGTGTGAGCAGTGTGCAGTGTGTGTGCAGTGTGAGCAATGAGCAGTGTGTGTGCAGTGAGTGTGTGCAGTGTGTGCAGTGTGCAAAAAAAAAAAAAATTGTGTGTGTGCAGTGTGAGCAGTGTGTGTTCAGTGTGAGCAATGAGCAGTGTGTCAGTGTGTGTGCAGTGTGAGCAGTGTGTGTGCAGTGTGAGGTGTGTGCAGTGTGAGCAATGAGCAGTGTGTGTGCAGTGTGCAGTGTGTGTCAGTGTGTGTGTCAGTGTGAGCAGTGTGTGTGCAGTGTGAGCAATGAGCAGTGTGTGTGTAGTGTGCAGTGTGTGCAGTGTGTGTGCAGTGTGTCAGTGTGTGCAATGAGCAGTGTGTGTGCAGTGTGCAGTGTGTGTGTCAGTGTGTCAGTGTGTGCAGTGTGAGCAGTGTGCAGTGTGTGTGCAGTGTCAGCAATGAGCAGTGTGTGTGCAGTGAGTGTGTGCAGTGTGTGCAGTGTGTGCAGTGTGCAAAAAAAAAAAAAAATTAATTAAAATTTTTTTTTTTTTTTTTTTTTAAACGGGAGCCATGGGAAAACCGCGTTATAACCGAATCGCGGTATAGCGAGGCGCGTTATAACGGGGTTTAGCTGTATATAGATATTTTTGATATATAGATTTCTTTAAAATCTGGTATTATAACATATTACCATGTTTATATATCGAAAAAAATTATCTGAAAGATATATGTTATATTTGCTGTATTTATTTTAAAGATAAGATGTTCATAAACAGGAGACAGTCCTATATAGTGTTTTGTAACTTAATCATTTCTGCTCTTCTCAGGAGCAATGAAAATCGGTCAAAAAGCATATTTACACAGTTATACAATTGATATCATAAATTTGCACATTGTTACAAGAAGTGTTGTAATTCCCAATCTACGTTTAATCCATGGGGTACCATACTATTTAGAGAGAACATCCAGAACATTTCTCTTTTGTTCTGAATGTTTAGTCTGTCACCCCCTCGTTTTAAAGTCTCAATGTGCTCAATCGCCAAAAATTTGAAATTTGTAAACCCACCTTGGGGGCATTCTACAAAATGTCTAGACACCGGATGTTGTTTGTCTTTAATCCTAATAAACCTGATATGTTCCATTATTCTTTGTTTCAGGGGTCTTATAGTTCTCCCAATGTATCCCTTGGAACATTCACCCAAATGTAATAGATCACAAATTGTGTATTGCAATTTATGAAGGATCTGATCAAATATGGTCTTTTTATGGTCACCAACACTGACAAGACTGTAACAATGGTATTTGGGACCAAGACAAAATTTTTAAAGCTTCCAGCGACTGAGCTCCAGATTAGAACCAACGCTAACACCACCCTAACCCCTGTCACTAGTTTTAAATACCTGAGCATATGGTTTGACTCCCACTTTACATTCGGGATGCACATTGAAACCCTGACAACCAAGACCTATGCCAAACTAGGGGTACTTTACAGGAACAAATCCTCCCTAAGTCTCCTGGTCAGAAAGCGTATCGCACAGCAGATGCTAATGCCAATTATTGACTATGGAAACATAGTATATGGTTCGGTACCTCAAACCCACCTTAGCAAACTTGACACCCTATACAATTCAATTTGTCGTTTTGTTCTCCAATGCAACTACAACACACATCACTGTGAAATGCTCAATGAACTAGATTGATCATCACTAGAGTCTAGGCGCAAAGTTCGCCTTTCCTGTCTTGCCTTTAAATTCTTTATGGGCAAGCTACCCAGCTATCTGAACAAGCTCCTCACCCCTACCACATGCAGCACTTATCACCTGAGATCAGACTCCAAAAGACTGTTCATGGTCCCAAGGCTCAACCACGTATCCGGCCGTTCCTCCTTCTCTTACCGTGCACCCCAAAACTGGAACAACCTACCAGAGACTCTCTCATCCACCACCAGTTTAAGTTCTTTCAAATCTAAGGCTGTCTCTCATTTTAATCTGGTCTGTAACTGTTTCATACGCCCATAATATATATTTTCTTTAACTGGGCATGCAATGTCTTGTATATAATGTATAGCCTGTTCATTTATGTAACTGTATTTGTAACCATGTATTATTTGTCTTAACTCTGTGCCCAGGACATACTTGAAAACGAGAGGTAACTCTCAATGTATTACTTCCTGGTAAAATATTTTATAAATAAAATAAATAAATAAATAATTCACATGTTAGAGCAGTCCATGTAAAATGTTGATTTCTGAAATGAATTTTTTTTAACATTAAGTATTGAAGAATAATTAATGTGCTGTTTCAAGCCGGCGTGCGCTCTAACTTCTTTTAGAAAATATTTAATCTGCTCACACATACGGTAGACAGATGCTTACACAAACCCGTGGTATTAAAGAACATTAGCATTATAATTGCTGCTCTATACTGTGGGTCGTCTGTATCTGCCTCTGAGCGTCTCTCAGTGTCGCAATTATAGTGTTCGCATGCAAGCTACTGTATTGTGCATGCGCCCGAGAGCAGGTTGGCTTCCTTAATCTTATCATAGTGACGAGTCTGCGGCGTCACATTACCACATACCCACGTCACATGACACGCGACATCGATATTATGAGATGCTGAATAGTAAAGCAGCAGTTCAAGCAATATCCTACGTCTGTTTTATTTTTAGAAATCAGTTCTGTACTATGAGAAAATACTTGTAGCGTTTAAGAATAAATAAAACAAATGTATTTAACACAATTTTAATGTTTCTAATGTAGGAAGCATTTCCAAAGTGACAACCCCTTTCCCTTCTTATAGGCTCTATCTCTTGGGCACCGCCCTCTTTCTAGCAGTGCACAAATTGTATATAATAACTGCCCTGTCACATAATATTGGTGGACTACATTGCCCACAATGCTGTGCAAGAACTGAATTAAATAAACCGAGCAAGTGATCGATTATAGGAGAACGGATCGATCTGCAACTTAGATAATCACTTGTCAGTGTGCAGATTTTATTGATGCACATTTGAATGTGGATTTTTTTTTTAAAACACAGCTTTAACTGCAGCTTTAAAGTTATAATCCTTATGTATGTAAGCATCATCAGGTCTGTGTAGTTTAGCGCATGCGTACTATGTGTTAGGTGGATGATGCTCTAAGATTGCTGCAAGTACTAAAAAATAATGAATAATTACTAAACTATTTCCTTGCTGGGATCCATTGTTCATGACTGGCATATCCTGTATGTTCAGTATATGGAGTCAATCATGGGGTTCTGATGCATATAAATCTGGTTTCCAGTGTACCTTTGTTCATACTGCGTCTTTTTCAGTCCAATACACAGGCACAGCCATGTACAGAGATTGGTTAATATATTCCCGTGCACACTGGTATTGGTGCTGAAAGTTTTGTATGTTCCCATAGTTGCTTGCTCTGGTTTGGGAATTAGAATATGTGAGGCACTGTAATGTAGACTCATTTGAGAGCACGCTCCCTGAAGCTCCATTATTCCTGGTATTGGTCCTGAAGAATCGGTTTCTCCTTCGATAGGTTCCGGGATCAATCATACCCTTCGACGATTCGTGTACTTGCCAGCAAGAGAACGTTTGTCCATAACGTTCTACTGTGCAAAGAAAGCACTCATTCATGGATAAGTTGTGTCGAATCAAATTTTTCCACCTGTTTCTGTATACACACACACACACCTATATATATATACATATACATACATATACATATATACCACAAACAAGAAAATCAAAATAATCAAAGAACAAATTTATTAAACCCAGAAAAGTAGCACAAAAAATAATAATAAAAAAGACAGATTAAAATAAAACTGAGACCCACCAGAAAGCCAACCTATTACAATACAAATTCGGCAGAAAAATAATCAAAATCCTAGCAAAAGCTGGAAACAGTCACTGACATATCCAAAAATATATAGAAGCACAGCAAAAACAAATAAGTAGTGATTTAACCTAAACAAACATGTGGGTCACATAGATCTTCATGTGTCTATTTGACCACAATATCAGGTTCACCTTTCAATGGAGTCAGACCTCAGTGGACTATTTGGATATTAGTATTGGCATTGATCTATCAGGTTGCATTTTTACTGATATTCACCGTAAAGAAACAGCATCTAACACTGTTTTACATGCGTCCAGTTTTCAACTTCCCCACCAGATAAAGGCAATTCCTGGTGGTGAATTCTGGCGCTTGAGACATATTTTCTCAAACTTCGAAACCTTCCAAACAAGGGCCATTGAACTTAAACAGCGATTCTGAGCTCGTGGCTATAGTGAAAATTGTATCAATCTTTTTACTACAAGCAAAGTCTGAAAAGGAATAGAGCTACCCTTAGGTGCCAAAGCCCCCAAAATCCCAGGACTCAGTGATTAGGTTCATTGGTACCTTTAATAACTAATGGAATAATATCAGAAGTATTATCAATCAATATTGGGGCATTCTTCTGATCAGGATTTAAGAAAAGTTTTGGGCAATACGGTCAATCTCACCAGCAGGAGATCGCCCAATCTCCGCATTAAGCTGGTGAAAAGCCATTACGCACCACCTGCAAATCAAACCTTTCTTGGTAGCAATGTGAAGAAAGGCTTTTTCCAATGTGGTTCATGTTCAGCTTGTCAATACATGCGACAGACATCACCATTTGAAAACTCTGCTAAGAACAAAGTGTATAATATTCTACAGTTTCTCAACTGCAAATCTAAAGGAGTTATTTATTTTCTAACTTGCCCCTATCACCTTATGAATGCACGGGAAGTCCTATGCCACGTATTAGAACACACACGCAATATTCGCAACACACATAGGGACCTAGACTCATGTAAAAAAATTACTACTGTCGCTAGACATTTTCTGACAAAACATGATTCAGACACTTCATTAGTTCAAGCCTTTGCTTTGGAGAAAATTTCATTGGGTATTAGAGGAGGGGATTTAGAACAAGCTCTGCTTAAAAAAGAATACAGATGGATAATTCAGTTAGGCACCCTTATGCCTTATAGCCTCAATGATTATATGGGGTATGCAAAGTTTCTTTAAATATGGGTTTTCATTCTTTTAATAATCTAGGATGGGTTTCAGTATAACATTTCTGAATTTTAAATAAGTAATATACTTTATGTATTTTTGAACTTTAGTTCCTTGTTCATTATTATATTGCCTCTATGAGTCTGTAGTTTAGTTATATTTTCCTCTATGAGGACTTGCTATAGGAATGTTAGCTTTACATTTATCTGCCTGCCTTTAGAAACTATTTCTGTGACAATCAAATCATTTTGTTTAGTTTCAGGTGCGTTTACTCCTCTTTGAGTATGGGCATATTAAGTTTCATCCATTTGGCACACTGATTCGCTTACTGATTCGTTAGCACCAGTGGCGACTACAAAATACAGCCGCTGTAGTACAGAAATCACCCCCTGAAAAGCCACTTCTGGTGAAATGGCCGTCGGGGTGCTTTTTATGCTGTAGACTGGAGCCTCCTTGTCTCTTCCTACCTGTCCTTGCTGTGACTGGATCAGATGTACTACGCAATTCTACTCAGGACACAGATGTAGATTCGGATTTATTGCGATGTGAACTCAGACGCAGATGGAATGCAGTACAGTGATCCGTGTATTGTGGGACTGGTAGATATATGTGCTTTACTGGAGTGGTCCCCACTTGCTTGTGTGATGCTCATAATTGTTACATGAAGAATAGCAACCACAGCATTTATTTGTGCATATACACTTCCTCTGCTTACTTAGAGTCCACACTTATATTGTTTATGGGACATCAATGGAGAGACTTTTACTCATTCAGCAGTTCATTTTGCCTCTCAATTTCATGGACTTCCTCTCATACACTGGCGACACACTTTATTCGAGCTCGGCTAGTCCCACGAATTCGGGTATACTCGGGTGTATTGAGGTTTGTGACTGTTTTCTGCCCGAGTGCATTGCGTTATTTTCCAGGCAGGGATTGAAGCATTTTATTCCCGCTGGCTGCAATACTGCACAGTATATATATATATATATATATATATATATATATATATATATATATATATATACTGCATTACAATTCATGAATTTATGCCATCTGGTAGACACGCGAAGCATTGCAGCCTATTAAATCCTAATCATTATCATTTAACAGATCAGCGGCCCGTCAGCCAGGCATGAACCATGGCTGGGAAGGCAAACGCAACGGGGCTTGTCTGAGGTGAGGAGCGGCGCATTCCAGGTATCTGCCAGGTACATACTGGGTATTTGCTCGAATAAAGTGTGTTGCAGCAGTAAGTGATTATATCCTCATCACCTTTGCTCAGCTCATGTGCATCTTTGCCAGGACGCTATACAATTGATTATTTGGCCCCACTAGCCTTTACTTATCATATGTGTATCACTCAAATATAATTACACCATCATCTTAGCATTCTAGGTTTCTTTTGTGTATTTACCTTCTTTTTTCAGGCCAGTCACTTTAGGCTATTTAGCCTGTACTTTCACCTTGGTTATCTGTATACAATTATTTTTTGTGTTTAGGATTTGTGTGAGTCCTGTTCCATTTTGTACTAGTTACTGTTTCATCATCTACTTGACTCTCAAGCTGTTTTTTGGACTGGCCAGTCTAATAGACTTACATGAGGATTTATGTGACCCACATGTTTGTTTAGGTTAAATCACCACTTATTTGTTTTTGCTGTGCTTCTATATATTTTTGGACATGTCAGTGAGTGTTTCCAGCTTTTGCTAGTATTTTGATTATTTTCTGTCGAATTTATATTATAATAGGTTGGCTTTCTGGTGGGTCTCAGTTTTATTTTAATCTGTCTTTTTTATTAATTTTTTGTGCTACTTTTCTGGGTTAAATACATTTGTTCCTTGATTATTTTGATTTTCAGAGTGCTTATTGTGGGAGTTTCTTCTTGTTTGTGGTTTTCATATTTGTTTTCCCCACAGCACCACCAAATAAGCAAAATAAACCTTGACCAGTCCTCCTTTGAAGAAGTGAATAAATGACTCCAATGACAGTTGAAATAAACAAACAGTTCCAATGTGATAGATGGTATAATCATTCTCCGAACAGTGTGCCCAGATGTATACTGAACAGGAACTCACGCTGCCTGTGCGCCTGTCAGCTGGAAGCCTCATGTGTAGGAGTAGTTGGAAGCGATTCGGTTATAACGCGGTTTTCCCGTGGCTCCCGTTTAAAAAAAAAAAAAAAAATTTAATTTTTTTTTTTTGCACACTGCACACACTGCACACACTGCACACACTCACTGCACACACACTGCTCATTGCTCACACTGCACACACACTGCACACTGCACACACACTGCTCATTGCACACACTGACACACTGCACACACACTGCACACACACACTGCACACTGCACACACACTGCTCATTGCTCACACTGCACACACTGACACACTGCACACACACTGCACACTGCACACACACTGCTCATTGCTCACACTGCACACACTGACACACTGCTCATTGCTCACACTGCACACACACTGCTCACACTGACACACACTGCACACTGCACACACACTGCTCATTGCTCACACTGCACACACTGACACACTGCTCATTGCTCACACTGCACACACACTGCTCACACTGACACACACTGCACACTGCACACACACTGCTCATTGCTCACACTGCACACACTGACACACTGCTCATTGCTCACACTGCACACACACTGCTCACACTGACACACACTGCACACTGCACACACACTGCTCATTGCTCACACTGCACACACTGACACACTGCTCAATGCTCACACTGCACACACTGACACACTGCTCATTGCTCACACTGCACACACTGCACACTGCACACACACTGCTCACACTGACACACACTACACACACACACACACACACACACACACACTACACATAAATCAGCCTTACCTTGGGGATGATGGGTGAGGCATGTGGCTGCAGGGTGGGGGGGCGTGCCGGTGGGGGTGGTGCTGCGGTGGAGGGGGATGATGGCTGCGGGGGCCCCCGATGCTGCGGGGGCTGGTGGGATGGCCCGGTGCAGCGCGGGGGGGCATGGGGGGGGCAGGATGACCCTGCGCTACGGCAGGGCCAGGGGGCCCTGTATTGCGGCGCGAGGGCCCTGTGCTGCGGCGGGGGGGAGCCGGACCGGAGGGGAATCCCCCCTCCCATCTCCTGTCACGCGGTGACAGGGGAAGCGGAAGCCGGAGGGGCATCCCCCCTCCCATCTCCTGTCCCGCGGTGACAGGGGAAGCTGAAGCCGGAGGGGAATCCCCCCTCCCATCTCCTGTCACGCGGTGACAGGGGGAAGCCGGGACCGCGGGGTAAATATGCACTGATGTGGCGGCCATTTTTTTTTTAAATTAGCGCGACCCCGTTAGTAACGCGGTGGTCTCGGGGTGGACCCCGAGGACCGCGTTATAACGGGGTTTAGCTGTACTGGCATTTCAAATGGGAAATCCTGGTTTATATTTCATTGACACCTTTAAGTGGTCTTGGACAAATAGGTTTATCCCACTATGTTTTGGAAGCTAAACAACATTTGATTGCAAGCTTTTTGTGGTAAAGGCTTAATTTTGCCTGTAGACTTTATTCCCAAGCCTCTTATTTTGCTATATAAAATATGTTGCAAATCGCTACAGTATTTACTTGGTTAAGAAAACTGCTTAGAAGTTTTAAATCTACCTATAATTTTCTTGCCAGCAATCAACAGTTATATAATATATGGCAAACAAAATGTGATAGAAAAATGTGATAATACTCTGACATCCATGGAAAATGAATCTAAGGTGCCCTTCTTTACTTATTCATTTATAATTTCATTTTTTGTTTCAGAAATAACATCATTTTTTTAAAGCATCTAACTTGTTAAAGAGTGGGTCATGACAATGAGTTATTATACAAGGGCGTTGTGCTTTATTTCATATTAATTCGCTTGCATTTTTCCAATTAACTTAATGTGTTGAAAGTGGGTTTAAAAGGATGCAATTAATTGTTAGGTGAGCTAATTGCAATAATGAATTTTAAACTCTATTCAGCAGAAATTTATTGTATAATTCAAAAAATGTTATACATTGGACAAAAATGGGGCCCAAACACCTGCTCCTTGTAGGAATTTTCATGGATAACTCCAGTAAAGTTATCAAATGTTCCTATTTACCAATGTTCCCAGTTTGCACAGGTCTAAGGAAAAGCACAAACAGGTCAAGAAAAGCGGTAGCTTTAAACTCCACCTACCAGTGCCCAGTAAGCAGCATAAAAATGTAGGAACACAAATGACAGCAGTCATTTTTTTATTACTCAGCTGCCACTACTGCTGCGGCTAATTTTATTCTAACACATCGCCGGGTTTTCCCTGGCTTTTTCCTGGAATGCGACGCACTTCACCGGGAGCATGCCGCATTCATTTTGCGTTCTCAGCCACGGGTCATGCGCGGGTCATGCGCGGTTGACGCACGGTTGATGCGTTTATTGAGAATGGTTCGGATTTAATAGGTTGCAATTCTTCGCTTGTCCGCCAGATGGCAGATATGCATGAATTGTAATGCGCATGTGCTTCAGTAATATGTCGACTTGCAGGTGTTTAGTTTAAAAAAGATACCACATTGTGCTATTGTAAATTGGCCTTGAGACTGAAGGAAGAGGTTTCAAAAATGTATCAATTTAGGCTTTTCATATTAAATAAAGACAAATACCAGTTTCTGTTACAGTATTTTCCACAGAGCCGTCGCCATGAGTGTTCAAGTGCAGCCCGGTTTCCAAAAACCCGACAGAAGTTACGCGTATTTGATATGGGCCGCGATTAATGCAACAGATGATAAGATGGCAACAGTTGTTCAAATTTATTAGTATTTTATCAAAAACTATGACTTTTACAATTTTTTGCCAGCTCCTCAGACGTGGAAGCATGCAATAAGGAAAAGGTTATGTAGCGATCCCTGTTTTTATCGTATTGAGCCACAATTTGTTGGAGGGTATTGGTGTGTATCACCGGCTTTTTCCTGTATCTATGATCATGCAGACGGCAAAAGACGATAGGTCGTGTTAAAACCAACTAAGAAACGACAGTCACTGCCAAGCAATGCACCAGCACCGGCTTCCAATAACGGTCCCACCGTCAGTGACAACCCTTGCTGTCTATCCAGCAAGCCTGAGCCGGATTTCGCGTGCAGTTTCGATCAAGCTTGCATGTACCTAAGCAATTTCCAGCCTCATCAGCTCAGTGTACTAGTCCCGCTGCAAACTATCGACGTGGATGATCAAGAATACTGGGCTGGCAGTGGCCCGGTGCAAGTGCCAGCTGAATGGGAAATTCTATGGTGAGTATTGTTGCCGTATTATTTTCTGTGGTTTTTTTATTTTGACAATACAGTATCAATATCGGCGCGCTTCAAAAGTCAAGCGATTCTCCTTTAAGCAATTTTATTGGCTGAGCGGCTTCTCCAGTACTGTGCTGCAGATACTGAACAATTGGTGGAACGCTAGGAGCATGCGCATTGGAACCTTCTTGAAACGCATATGCGTGCCATTACATCGACGGTAGGCGTAAGCGCATGTGAACAGGAGACGCCCCCCGAGAAAATTATTGGTGGGACTGGCTGGGAACGTCTTTAGGGGGCTGACCATTACAGCAAAACTTTTCTTTTTGTTTTTCCTCAGAAAAGAAAACGGCTAATGGAGGGATTTCGATGGATAATATCGCTTTGTGTAACAATGCCTGCACATTGCTGAATAGGATTTAAAAAACCACGTACCGGAGTATACAGTTTAGTGGCCGTTGTTATTGATTAGAATAGAATACTGTACCTGAAACAGTATGCTGATGTTTTCCGGCCGTACAGAATACAATAGATTTTATATACAGTATACTGTGAACTAAACCCCAAAAAATAAAAACTATGCATTTAATCTACATGTATTACAGAACTGTACATACAGTATGTGTCTTCTATACAGTGCCAGTACATACAATACAGTACAGTACTGTATGTGTCTTCTATTTTTTTTAATACTCTTGTACTGAGCATGCCTACAGTATACAGTACAGTATGCCTGGACAGTAGTGTACATTCTAGAAACACTGTATTTTGTTACAGTAGCAAAGGAGCCAATGGAACAATGTAAAACAAATCAACATGTTCTTTTATTGGTGGAGTAAGTACAAAAATATTTATTTACAAATACTGAACAATGTAGAAACATTTTAAGTGCACAGCAATTCAAAACATCAACAGGTGTATGGTTTACTGCTACAGTAGTGAAAACATTTATGTATAGAAAGTAAAAACATTTACAGTCAGTCAGTATGGTTTACAGTCACATGTTTTAAAAACAAATTCTTTATTCATAAAATATACAAAACGCAACATTTCCTTTATTAAAGAACGGCAAGTCAAAACATATACAGTGGGATGGTGTGCAAAACAGTCTGCACCAGTACAGTCCTCGAGGGCAGCAAACAGGCCCGGTTTTCAGGGTAACCTTAGAAAACCGTGCCTTTTTGCGGCCCTCAGGGACTGGAATTGTGCAGGTCCTGTGTGTGTGTACAGCAAGTTAAAACATTTCTGTATAAATACAAGTTAAAAAACACACAACAACATCTCCTTTATTTAAGTACAGCAGGTCAAAACATGTACAATACAGTTCAGCACAACAGTATGGTCTTACCTGTGATTAAAAAAAATCTTTATTCATAAAATACAGTATACAAAACACAACATCTCCTTTATTAAAGAAACATATACAGTACAGTAGGATGGTGTGCAAAACAGTCAGTCAGGCCTGCACCACTACAGTCCTCGAGGGCAGCAGGACAACCTTGAAAACCGGGTCTGTTTGCGGCCCTCCGGGACTGGAATTGTGCAGGTACTTTGTGTGTGTACAGCAAGTTAAAACATTTCTGTATAAATACAAGTTAAAACACACAATAACATCTTCTTTATTTAAGTACAGCAGGTCAATACATGTACAGTACAGTTCAGCACAACAGTATGGTCTTACAGTACCCGTGATTAAACCAGAAAGTCCATCAGATTGTCCGTCCATGGCCGATTCCTTGCATGGCGCAAAACGCCATTAATGCAGTCTCGAATGCCTTTCATTACATGATCTGTAATTGTATAAAAGCGCCGCATTTCCCCTAGAATGGTCTTTCTTAAATTGGCAGGAAGCGCCTTTTTTACGCGATTTCCCTCGTAGTTCACTCTGAAGGCCCAGTCGCAGTACAAAGAGTAGGGCACATGGTGCTTAAAAAGTAACAAGGCATACTTGTGAGGTGCACCAGCACTCATCACCCTATACTTCTCCCTGAGCACCGGTGGCAGATCGCACAGGGTGATGTTGGGCACCGTATCGATGCGAGCGAATGTAGGTCTTCTGGGAGCGGGTGTGCTTGAGGCAACGGGCGATGGTAGGTTGTCTGGCAGGAAGCTTTCCTCTGGTCTTGGTCGCTGTGTTGTCTCCTGGTGTGGTCTTGACGGGGTTGTCATGTCCTCCTCAACGGCATACATGTACACTACATCTTCTGGTAGAGGGGGTGCGCTTGGTGATGGAAGGGGGTCGATGCTCCCATTCAGCACATCCATGCCACCATCCTGCTCCGGCGTCGGGGAAACAGGGGCATGAACACCGAGCAAATGATGTATACCCGCTATGTCAGCCTCTATCTTCTCCATCCGTCGATCCATCCGTTGATCCATATGTTGCATCCGTTGATCCATATCTAGCATACGTTGATCCATATGTAGCATTCGTTGCTCCACATTTAGCATGGTCTCCAGAAGCAAATCTATCTTTGCCAGCACAATAGAGTTCCCGGGGATATCCACAGTTATCCCATGCAGCATCCGGTCTAACGAGCTGCTTCTTGTGCATGGCGTGTGGACATCTGGGTGGATGGGTGCAACGGAGGATGAGATGGGGGTTCCATGGAGAGAAGCAGCAGCGACGTCGAAGAAGGGTGGAGGAGGTGACCTGTGGATATCCGGTAGAGGAGAAGCGGCAGCGTCGTCAAAGAGGGATGGAGAAAGTAACCTTTGGATTTCCGGGCGAGAAGCAGAGTCGTCTAAGAGCAAAGGAAAAAGTGAACCATGGATTTCACAGGCACCAGCGGCAGCGTCGTCGGATAGAACTGGAGAAGATGGCCTGTGGGTTTCCGGGAGGGCGGCGGAAGCGTCGAGGACGAGGGGTGGAGAAGACGGGCTGGAGATTTCCGGGACAGCGACGGCAGAGTCGTCGAAGCGTATGGGAGGAAGTGGTCTGCGGGTTCGATGGGTTGACTCCCATTCGTTTTGCGTCGAGAGTACATCACCGTATTTCTTCTTGAAATAATAAGGCTGACGTCTATGAAAACCCTTAGCCTTTGGGGTCAGCAGAAGGTTTTCTTTATTGGACTTAGCCTGTCGCTTTTGCCTTGGCGTGGAAACGGCAACCGCCTTTCGCTTTTTCTGCATGACAGGCAGAGGCGAGTGGGTTCCTGTGTCCGTAGAATCGGGGTTGCTCCATGGAAGCAGATGGCACAATGCAGTATCTGGACAAGGGCAAGTTCAGATAAAGATCATCGAGTGGTGGGCTATGCAAAGTGTGTAACCTTTTATGCATGGCGGCGAGGTACAGGTGTTGAAAGTGGGCGTACTCTAATGTGAGTCATTACCGTATAAATACACCATCCATTTTGTGGATTCACTGCACATTGAATACACATCGACTAAACATCGAATATACATTCTTGTGTTTGTATTTCTTTCTATTCGCAGCAATGCCTGTTAAAAAGATTTCCAAGGATCTCTGCATGCGAATTAAGGAGATGTACACGAGCGGACACCGAATTGCTGCTATCCAACGCTGGTTAGCTTCTTCTGGCCTCGTTGTGCCAGCAACCACCGTGAGCTATCATGCACACGGAAAAAATAGAGAATGCAAAAGGGCACCAAGGGTAACAAACGCGTAAGTATATTTATACAACTTAAAAAAAATTTTCATATCAAATAATGTACTGTAGATCTACAGTACTGTATCTAATATTTTTGTTATTTCTGTAGATTTATATTACAACAGTATATATATTTTTTCTATTTATATTTATATTACAACAGTATATATATTTTGTATATTTATATTTATATTACAACAGTACTGTATATATATTTTTTATATTTATATTACCACAGTACTGTATATATATTTTTTATTTTTATATTACAACAGTATATATATTTTATATATTGCTGCATATTAATAGAACAATATATTGTATCCTGTTGATCTACTGTCTCAAATATTTTTACTTACCGGATTGTTTTTCTTTACATTGTAGGGAGACAACTCTTCTGGTGGACAAAATAAGTGAGGAGAATGATGAGAAGAGTGCATTAAGGGTCAAATACACTCTGCAGGAAAATCACAATCTCACTGTATCCGAGACCAGCATAAAGAAGATGAGACGCAGCATTGGATGGAAATATGGACGTGTGAGGTTAGTACTGGACAGTACAGGAGGTAAAAGTGTTGTTTAGGAAACTGTACTGTACCGCTAAAATTATTTATTCCTTGTCATTACAGAGCGTACCCCATGATACGGGACATAAACAAAATAAAAAGAGTGGTCAAGGCCCAGGCATGGACCGACAGTGGAGGAACTTTCCAGGATTGCATCTTCACTGACGAGTCTACTGTGTCGCTGGAGAGATTTGCAAGCTTTGCATTCCACAAAAAAGGCCGCATATCTTTGAAGCCGCAGCCAAAAGACCCCGTGAAGCTGTATGTGTGGGGTACCATCTCTAGGCGTGGACCACGATGCATTGTCATCTTTGAAGGTAAAATATATGAAATATAATGTAGCCTTATGCACTGTACTTTACTAGTGTAGCCTTACTGTATGCACTGTACTGTACTATTGTGCAGTTTTTTGAGCACTTTTCTTTTCTTGCTATAGGAATCATGAATAAAGTTTTCTTCCAAGACAACATTGTCCCTGCAATACATCACACGTGAGTTCCCGGATGGTCACCGCTTCTATTAGGACAACGATCCGAAGCACACCGCGTCAACAGCGCTTATCCTTGAGCACGGTATCAACTGGGTGAAGACGCCAGGGGAGTAAGTGCGGTAACCGTGTCTCATTTTTTCCCCACTGTTTTTATTGTGTACTGTATCTCTTAAACTAATTGTCCTTTTTTTCCAATGACAGATCGCCAGACTTCAATCCGATCGAAATGGTCTGGCATCAGCTGAAGGACCATATCCGGAAAGTGGTGAAACCCTCCAAAAAGGACGAGTTGTTGAAAGGCATAATGAGTTTTTGGAACGATGTACTCACCGTGGAATGCTGCAATAAATATATAGACCATGTTGTTACTGTGTTGCCCATTGTGATTGCGTGTAATGGGCAAGCATCAGGAAAGTAGTACTGTACTGTAGTATTGTAAGTACAGTATGATACAGGTAAGTATGGCACAGATTTTTTCGTTCCTAATAGTCAGAGTATACAGTAGTTACAGTTTTTTCTTTACAGAGAGAGCAGCACCAGCCATCTGGTTACATAGTATTTAACAGTAGTCAGAGTATACAGTAGTTCCAGTATAGGCTAGTTTGACAGTGCTACAGTAACTGCCTACTAACTGCTCAATTTTTTTCTTTCCAGAGAAAGCAGCACCAGCCATCTACAGTACAGTAGTACTACACATCACACAATGCCATAATACAGTACGCACATAACTGCACTAATTTTTTGTTTTCTTTTCGTTTCAGGAAAAAAGGGTGGCCTGGGGGGAGGTGGAGTGTTGTGTCCAATCTAATCTGTTTGTACAGTCAAATGTACAGTATATAAACAGCAGTAATGATGTACACAAAACCTCTCCTCTCTCAATGAACTACTGTACTGTACACAGAATGAGGAACAAGATAAAGACGGAAAAAATAATATTACTATATATATATATATATATATATATATATATATATATATATATATAATACATTACAGTATATATTATTAAATAATATTCTTATAAATGTGCATTATTCATGTTTATCCATGGTTTACAAAAGTTTTCTAAATGTTTATCCTATTTCAATCTGCCAGAAGAACTTAATAAAGACTGCATTATGTATTATTTGCATTTTTTTGGTTCCTGATAAAATAAAATAAATATTTATTTACATTCCTACTAATCATAATCATTGACAACACCCCCCCCCACAGTACACCAATGAATAAGAATGAATGACAAAACAACATGAATCAGTTAATGTTTTTTTTAACTCTCAATTCTCACAATGCTGTGCAAATCAGATTTACATTTCAAATTCGAGAAGGGATTTTCCAAAGCGTTACCGTAAACAAAGCCTCAATGGGTTGTGGGGGGGGGGGGTGAGTCATGTGCAGTAATCAGCTAGCTCCCATCTCAAAGAGGATTACACGCAGGCGCAGTGAGGCTTTGTAGCTCGGCTAAGGACGGATTAAGAACACAATGGCAATATTCAGAAAATTAACGACTCTGTGGAGGGGGGTTGGTTGACTCATGCGCAGTAAGCAGCAAGCTCCCATCTCAAAGAGGGTTATAGTGCACGCAGGCGCAGTGAGGCGATTGACGCTCGGCTAGGGACGGTATAAAAACACAATGACTAACTTCAGAAAAAGAAATAACTCTGTGGAGGTGTCTGTCGATAAGAGTTTGTGTGTGCGTGGGGGAGGGATGAAGGATTAGTTGTGCAGCAGTTCAAAGAAATTACATAGAGTAGAGTACAGTACAGTAAATTCAAAAGGCAGTACATCATAATACTGTAATTTGATCCCTACACCCCCAAATACAGTACATAAAAAGCACACAAATCAACCATGTGCAGGCAAATGCACAGATTGAATATCGTAATATCAAGATTGTTTTTGCAGGCTTGTGGATAAAATAACAGCTAAAAAATCATAATTAAAAAAAAAATTGGGGGGCACTCAAGCAAGCAGTGGTGGGTGAATTTATAGGCACGAGCAGGAATCAACTAGCTCCCATCCGAAAGAGGATTACACACAGGCGCATAGAGAGGTGATGCTCTGTGCAAATCAAATTCAAGAAGGGATTTTCCAAAGCGTTGCCGTAAACAAAGCCTCAAAGTTCCCATCTCAAAGAGAATTACACGCAGGCGCAGGGAGGCTTTGTAGCTCAGCTATGGACGGATTAACAACACAATGTCAAAATTCAGAAAATGAACGCCTTTGGAGGGGGGGGGGTTTGGTGTGTCATGCGCAGTAAGCAGTTCGCTCCCATCTCAAAAAGGATTACACGCAGGTGCAGTGAGGCTTTGTAGCTCGGCTATGGACGGATTAAGAACACAATGTCAATATTCAGAAAATTAACGACTCGTGGAGATGGGGGGGTTGGGTGAGTCATGCGCAGTAAGATGCTAGCTCCCATCTCAAAAAGGAATACACGCAGGCACAGTGAGGCTTTGTAGCTCGGCTATGGACGGATTAAGAACACAATGTCAAGATTCAGAAAATGAACGACTCTGTGGAGAGGGGGGGGGGGTTAGGTGAGTCATGTGCAGTAAGCATCTAGCTCCCATCTCAAAAAGGATTACACACAGGCGCAGTGAGGCTTTGTAGCTCAGCTATGGACGGATTAAGAACACAATGTCAATATTCAGAAAATGAACGACTCGGTGGAGAGGGGGGGGTTGGGTGAGTCATGCGCAGTAAGATGCTAGCTCCCATCTCAAAAAGGAGTACACGCAGGCACAGTGAGGCTTTGTAGCTCGGCTATGGACGGATTAATAACACAATGTCAAGATTCAGAAAATTAACGACTCCGTGAAATTTCAAATCCATGAGCTAGCCTTGTGTGTGTGTGTTCATGGGGGAGGGGGCTACAGGGTACAGCTGCATGAAGTTCAAAGATAAAGACATACTTTAATTTCAAAAGACAGTTCATCAAAATAATACACCCCCAAATACAGTACGTAAAAAGCACACATATCAACCATGTGCAGTCAAACGCACAGGGTCGCAGTCAAAAGCTACAGCACAGATTGAATATTGTAAAACAGTAAGATGGTTTTTGCAGGCTTGTGGAGAAAAAAAAATTACAATAATAAAAAAAATTTTTACATTTTTTTGGTCACTCACTCAAGCAAGCAAGCAGTGGTGGGCGAAGTAACAGGCGCATGCGTAGTAATCACCTACTGTCAAGCAGGAATGTGATTGAAACCAGACACACGTTCAAAGGAATGGTGTGGGAGAGATGTACTGCTTTGTAGAGAAGATAAGAAGTTGAAATACCCTGCAGTACAGTTAATTATCCTGAGCGAGGGGAGAGCGCTGTATATGCCGAAATGTGACACTGTTACAGTACTGTACACGCCTATGCGTTACAACAATTTTCAAATGAGACATACTGTACAGCAGCACAGCACTGCAAATGCATGTATACTTTAAATATGCAAATTTACAATTATTGCGCGCGCACACAGACTGTGTACTGACGTAGGTTGAACCGCGAAGGTATTAGACTTCCAAGACAACAGCTCGCAAACGCCCCCCTGAGTTTGTACACGGCATTGCAGTATTGCAGACGGCGAGAATAAAATGCTAAAATCACGAGCGCTAAAATAACGCAGTTCACTCCGGGCGAAACAAACAGAAAACCACACCTAACCGGGATAATCTGAGAGCCACGGATCTAGCCAACTTAGACTCAGGTCGGCCGCCACTGTATAAGGGGCCTTTTCTAGTAGCTTCAATAAGGGAATTAATGCTTGCAAAGTGCTCTTTTTAAGCGATTTTTTAAAGTGTAGCTATTCAGAAAGGCGTGATAACATATCAATAACCCTTGCAAACAACTTTTCTACAAGCGTTATCTCTCTTGAAAAAACAAACTGAGAAGTAGGTAAAAAAAAGCTGTTATTCAAGTAGTCTTTGCAAAATAGAGTCCTCCTTGGGCTGGTATTTGTCACTCTTGCACAATGCAGTTCATGAAAAAGTAGAAAGTGTAGAGAACAATATGAGGTATACTACTATTATAAGGACAAAAAACAATTCTGTGCAGTTCACTTTGGACATATAATTAGTACACCAAATCTATTTAACTGGTGACTGGCAGTGATTAGAAAACACACCACTACCAACATATGAACCTACAGTATACACACTGATTGAATCCCAATAGATAGTTAACCTTTTATCCAACAGTACTTAAAATATACACTGTGATTGGTACAAGGCGGAAAAACACTTACAAAACTGTAGCTGAAAGATGTTGTTGAAACTACTCCGCAAATATAAATCTCCCAGCAGTGGTATGTAAGGGAAAAAATGAAAACATAGCACAGAACTGCTATATACTGGGATTTAATAATAAACACTTGGAATAAAACTCACAAATTATTCCTTTCTTTCAATGCCTTTCAACCTTTTAAGTCTGGTTGTTGGGCTCTTTGGGTAGGCTCTCTCTGGAACTGCCGATATCCACGATATCCACGCTTTGGCTGTGAGTACAGTCTTCTCCGACTCTCTGTTTGGAAGCCCACATGCAGGAAATCTCCTGGTGCAGCTTCCTAGTTGGCGCTGTCCATCCCGTCCTGATGACGTCACATTCAGTGACGCGGCGAAATAGCAACACACTAACAGTGCTCAAGCAGCAAACTGCACACACCAGTCAACCGACAGTCCACTATCATAAGATATTCATCCCCCAAACACAAGCCCACAGGCAGCTAGGTATTTCAAGTGGTTAAGAAGGAAACGTGAGGATAATAAACTT
The DNA here is from genome assembly GCF_040206685.1 of Ascaphus truei. Taxonomy (NCBI): domain Eukaryota; kingdom Metazoa; phylum Chordata; class Amphibia; order Anura; family Ascaphidae; genus Ascaphus; species Ascaphus truei. Next base: position 216,657,780 of record NC_134485.1, read on the forward strand.
TACCATGTTTCGTGAGAGACGTCTCCATCGTATACGTATATACGTCGTATACCAGTTAATAGGAGCTAACTCCCTCTACTAAATAGTTGTAGCAATCCAATCATTGCAAAGATGCTAATAATATAGTGATGCCTTCAATTGCTTGTCCAGCCTATAAACATATGATTGGTATAATGATTCAATTGGGAGTAGGTGATACCATCCTGAAATACCCTATGGGTTAACAGGCCATCTCAACCAATAAACAATCATAAATATAACCAAATTATTTGTATCTGCATAGATGTAATCAATACTAGACACTGAGGCTATATGGACATTACAATAGACTCATACACAAATAAAGGAAATATATAAAATGGATAAAATGCATAAAAGATATATGTACTATCAATTTAAATTATATATTTCCATAGAGTGATGTGGATCATAGAATCACATCTTGGGGTTCAAAAATGAGCTGATCTTAAGTTTCATCAACCGATCACTCAATAATAGAATGTTACTCAAAATGATCACTCATTTTGAATGTTAATACAGGGTAACATAATGAAGGAGGATATAGCGTCAATGTTTTTCTAGTCCCAGGAATGAATCCAGATCAAAATCCAGGTTTAACCCCTGAGGTGACAGTCTTTAATTGATATATCCAGAAAGTTTCCCTTCTGGATATCTGAATAACTCTATTCACTCCTCTGCAATCCGGCTTAGGACATTCAATCCCCATACAGTACATTTTAAGACAACAGGGTTCTGTTCATGGACCAATCTAAAATGATTGGAGACACTATGGGTTTGCAAACCTTTTTTGATATTATTAATATGTTCCCACGGTCTCCTTTTAAGTGGTCCACATGTTCTTCCGACATACTGGAGTCCACATGGGCACTCCAGTAGGTACACTACATGGGTGCTACTACAGTTAATGAAGGAGTTAGCTTCATATTCTTTACCGGTTATTTTTGACATGAATCTACTACTGCTAACACTAAATTTACATGCACAACAATTAGTGCATGTAAAATAGTCCTTACATCCACTCTGCCAAGTGGATTCTGTTAACCAGCTATTGACAGTAACAGATTTCTTCAAACAACTAGGGGCCAGTGCTTGTTTTACATTTTTGGCCCTCCTGAAAATTACTTGTGGATGAATGGGAAGGATAGTTTTTAATTTCTCATCACTCAGGAGTATTCCCCACTGTTTATTCACAATTCTTTTGACATCTGGTGCCATAGCATTGTAATTAGTAATAAAAGGGATTTTCATATTAACATCCCCCTTATCATTGACTGCTCACACTCTCTTAGTTACAATAAAATCCTCCCTTTTTATTGCCTCAACCTTCTTAAATGCTGTCTCGATATTGCTTTTTTAATACTTTCTGTTCAGGAATCTCTCACTTTACTCTTCCGCTTGCTTTTGATAAACCTCACTTTTAGAACAGTTTCATTTAATACGTAAAAACTGTCCTTGCGGAATGTTTTGGATCCATTTCGGATCATGATGAATTGTTGCTAAAAGATAATTATTAGCATCCACATCTTTATGATATGTCTTCGTGTGGATCAAATCATCCTCAATATAAATGGTGATGTCCAAGAATTTAACTGACAGCCTTTCTTGGACTGCTGTGATACTTAAATTCAGATTATTCAAATTAATGTATTCAATTAATTTGCCTTGATCCTACTCCGTGCCATCCCAAATAAAGAGCATGTCGTCTATGAAACAATGCCAGATCACCAGGCCTGCACCATATGGGTTATTAGACCATATATGGTCCTCCTCCCACATACCCATAAAAATGTTTGCATAACTTGGTCCGAACCTAGTGCCCGTCATAGTTCCACAGACTTGCAGATAAAAACTTCCTTCGAAGGAAAAATAATTGTGCTCTAATATATATAAAATAGAGTCCAGAAGGAAGGAGATTAGATCTTTAGACAAATCAACATCTCTCTCTAGAACTTTCTTCACAGCATCTCTACCCAATTGATGATCAATAACGGTGTACAGTGAAGTCACATCACACGTACCCCAAATATACTGAGGTTGCCGCTGTATATCTTTAAAATTCTCCAATACATGTGATGTGTCTCTAAGATATGATGCCAATTTTTTAACATATTTTTGTAGGAAGTAATCAATGTATTGAGAAAGATTAGAAGTCAGTGATTTAATCCCTGAGACTATTGGTCTTCCAGGGGGGTGGGTTACACTTTTGTGAATTTTTGGTATAAAGTAAAACACTGGGATTATGGGGTCTTTAGAATCCAAAAATCCATGTTCTTTATCAGTAAGTGCTTTACTATCCAACCCCCTTTCAGTAATTCACGCAATTCCAACAGGAAATTCGCTGTTGGATTTTTTCTTAATTTGCGATATGTACTCTCATCGCCCAAAAGTCTTTCTACCTCAGTTATATAATAGGATCGATCCATTACGACGATCCCACCTCCCTTACCCATGGCTTTGATCACAATGTCACTATCGGACTCCAATTTCTTCACACACACTCTTTCTTCTTTTGACAGATTATTTAATTTACTTGAGAAATTAGCTGCAGTAGATTCTAAATCTTCAATAACCATTTTTGAAAAGGTATCAATAAAGTTCCATTTACAAAAACTTGGATACAAAGTAGAGGGTGTTTTGAAGTGTGAGTGACAACTTATAACAATTTGTTCAGTTTTATTATCCCTTTCCACTCATTGTGTCTGAGGAGTTGTGGCAATTCTCCCCATATCCACTACTGATCGGCTTACTACGTCTTTCATAAAAAAAAAACTTTTTAATATAAGCTTCCTGATGAATTTATGAACATCAATGTATAAATTAAATGCATGGGGCCCCTTTGTTGGTGCAAAGGAAAGCCCTTTGTTTAGCATCCCCTTCTCAGCCACTGTAAGTGTATATTTGCTAAGATTAAAAATATTGTTACTTGCTACACTCAGTGCTGGCTCTCTAGTGTTGGTTTTATCCTCCCCCCCTTCTTCTTCCTCTGAGTCTTCTTCTCTTTTTCTTCTTGCTGATGCCCCCATGCTCTCCATTCTCCCCGTATCCCTGATTCTTTCTGGTCTCCTGTCTTTCCGGTTGTCCACTCCCTCCTTCTCCCCTAAAAAAGGAGAATACCTTCTTCTAAAAATGGGTTCTGGAGATTGGTACCTTTCCCTTCTCTCATATTCCGCTACTTGGTACCTATGTTGTTCTGGGGTGCAGTATCTTTCCCTATTTTGATCCCTCTCCCATAGTCTATGTTCCTCCTGTTTTCAGCTACAGTATTATCATAATGTACCCTAGATCTCTCTACATGTCCCTTTTTCTGATAGCGATCATCTCTCTGTTTCTTTTCCTTTTTCATCTGTTTTTTGCACCTTTTCTGTACCTATCTTGTGAATATGACACACCCCCTTTTTTTTTAACTTCACCCTCATTCTTGTCTTTCCTGGATTTCCTTTCATTTATTATACTCAATCCCACCTGTTTCTAGTTCCATTGGCAATTATTTTCATAATTCTTTTTATCATGCTGGAATTTTTTATGCTTTGTAAGAATTACTTCTTTTTCTATTTTTCCACTCTTATCCCTATTTTTTCAGCCAGGATTTTATATTTCTCAAGATCTTTATAAGGCTCAAGTTTCTATTCCAAACTCACGATTTCCCCCTGTAATTGTTTCAACACCTTACTGTAGTCCTATGCCGAATCAGGAGTTTCATGAGTTCAAAGGAGCAACCGTCTACAATAGTGTTCCGTTACTGTTGGAATGAATCATTGTCCTGGTATAGAGTTGGTGTTTTAATCAACCAAAGACCACCTGGAATCCTCTCATTCTCCACATATTTCTCCAAAGTAGTGGTATCCCAAAATTGCTTAGTTTCGGATATTAATCATTTTTCCAATGAAAAAAACTTTGATTCTAGATCTTCCTGATCAACATATGTAGATGTAATATCTGATGAATCAGAAAACACAGCTTCAATTTGTGCTAACCTACAAATTTTGTTGTTAAACAATGTAAAACTTATGATCAAATAGATAAAGGGATGGAGCAGCTGTTTGTGTTGGAGAGAGCAAACTAGAACAAATACACAACTATAGTGCTATACACTTTAACAATCGGATATATCAAATATATAAATACTGTTCACAAAACAACCCAATGAAACGTGAACAGTCAAACATTAGTATTTATAACTGCAATTGCAAGTGTAAAGTATTTACTATTTACTTTAATTTCCTCCTATTAACTAGTATACCCCTGAGGAAGTGAGACGTCTCTCACGACACATGTTGGGTTAAGTTTATTGTCCTCACGTTTCCTTCTTAACAACCTGAAATACCTAGCTGCCTGTGGGCTTGTGTTTGGGGGACGTATATCTTATGATAGTGGACTGCAGGTGGACTTGTGTGTCTTGTTTGCTGCTTGAGCACTGTTAGTGTATTGCTATTTCGCCGCGTCACTGAATGTGACGTCAACAGGACGGGATGGACAGCGCCAACTAGGAAGCTGCACCAGGAGATTTCCTGCACTTGAGCTTCCAAACAGAGAGTCGGAGCAGACTGTACTCTCAGCCAAAGCGTGGATATCGGCAGTTCCTGAGAGAGCATACCCCAAAGGGCCCCACAACCAGGCTTAAAAGGTTGAAAGGCGTTAAAAGAAAGGAATAATTTGTGAGTTTTATTTCATGTGTTTATTTGTATGTACATTATTAAATCACAGAATATAATGTAGCAGTTCTGTGCTATGTTTTCATTTTTTCCCTTACATATCACTGTTGGGAGATATATATTTGCTGAGTAGTTTCAACAACATCTTTCAGCTACAGTTTTGTAAGTGTTTTTCCATCTTGTACCATTCAGAGTGTATATTTTAAGTACTGTTGGATAAAGGGTTAACTATCAATTGGGATTCACTCAGTGTGTATAGGTTGTTGTTAGTGGTGTGTTTCCAAATCACTGCCAGTCACCAGTTGAATAGATTTGGTGTACTTATTATATGTCCTAAATGAACTGCACAGAATTGTTTTTTGTCCTTATAACAGTAGTATACCTCATGCTGTTCTCTACACTTTCTATTTTTTCATGAACTGTATTGTGCAAGAGTGACAAGTACCAGCCCAAGGAGGACTCTGGAGGAATTTTCAAACACTGTATATGGGATTTGGATAATTCCAGAGTACTCAAGGCTGCAAGATTTTTTATAGCAAGTAAATACACTACACTTTAAATTACAGTTATATATATACTAATTGTAACAGGGGATTTATTCCTGTTCTGATAATGTGCCTCTAATCCAGCAGTGTGGTGGTTAACTGCTGGTAGTCAATTAACCAATTCCACCTGGCTGATTAGGTTTGTTAGAAAAGCCTGCCCATGAAACAGGAAGGGAGATTACCTGAGTCTCACAAATTGTGGGACTGACCATAGGAACAGATGTCTTGAGCCTGCCAGAAGAAACTGCACGCTGCTTGCAAGACACAGGGGAAAGCACTTCTGAACCGGAATGCTGATATAGCCTGAGGAAAAAGGCAGCAACCCAGGAACAGAGAAGACTTTCCCTCCAACTACAAGAAAACAGATAAGACTTTCCTTTATAAGACTTTTTGTATATCTGCACATATCAAGATATATGTTTGGGGCTTGGAGACATGCTAATCTAAAGGGAGTTGTGGAATGCATAGGTTTCACTAGAAATACTCCCAAGTGGAACAGAAGCTTTGTTTGACCCCTTATTTGCATATGTTTGGATGATTTTCTTATGTTAAAGAAACAGGCGCAATAAAAGCCTTATTTAATTTCACCTTAAAAAAGTCTCCATTGCATACCTCTGCGCACGTCCTCCTACATATGGTGTCAGAATTGGGACTGAGGTGGCCCTTGAAGTTAAATTGGTCCCGGAGATTGCCTGTGAAATTTTTTTTGTGCTTTTTGCCTACAAACAGAATGAGCAACATAAACAAAGGATCTCATGCAGCAGAGACCAGAGTTAAAGGGATACACACCCAGGCAGGAAATCTACACTGCACTGAAACCCACAAAACCACAAATGGAGAGACAGAGAGACTGTGCTGACTGTAAACCTTATTTGCCTATCACAATAAAGTGTAATATGGTCATTGAAATAGGGGTTTTGCCTTCCAGTCGTAGTCAGGGTTCAAGAAGTAATTTAGCCCTTAAAAAGATAGGCGTTTGTTGTTTTCAAATGTTTCGCGGAAGCAGTGAATACAGATGGTGACCCACGATTCTGCAAGTAAAGGCTGCCACACCACATAGGACTACCAGCTTTGAATGGAGTATATGCAGAAAAGTGTGAAAATTGATGCAAGACTGTGCTGAAGCAGGGGAATTTTAGTAAACAAGTGCTGAGGGTAAAATTGCCCTACTGGGGAAAAAGGAATTGCTGAGCTGTGTAAAAGGTATCCCAAAGCCAATTGCTGAGTGTTGAGTCGCCCTGCCGGGAGTGAAAGAAATATTCCACTGCAAAGAATATATATTTTTTTCTACAAATAAAGTCTGTCTATGTATCTTGGGAGTAAAACAGGCACCCAAATTGTGAAGAGTGAATGCCATAATACCCAAAGTTGAGACTGAAAATTACTGAACTCAAGCAGAAATCCACATTATTTGGCTGAAGCGCAGGGATTGCACCTAGCAAGTAAATGGTGTAAAGCAAACAGAAGTTTTTACCTAGCCACTGCACATCCAGTATACCTAATGAGAGAGAATGCGTGCACAGAACTGCTGATATTGTAAAACTTACCTAAGGAAAAAAAAAAGTCTACAGAGATGCCTGTGAGAGCTACAACCTCTAAAAGCAAAATATGCCCACCTGTAGGACTACTACAATTGGGGGTTCTAGCAAATACCCAACAGCTGCAATAGCGGAAGGAAGAAAATAGGTCAGGAAGAAGCTGCAATAGGTCAGGAAGGTCAGGAAGAAAATTACACCTGATAGCCCCAAAACGGAGGACAAGATGCAGCGTTCCTGTAATGAACCCTACCCCACGGAAGAGTGGCCCTTCCAGTCCAATAAAGAGGAAGACATCTCTTACGGGGAACCCGAACCGAATCACACCCACAAAACACCCCAAGAATGGTGGGGGTGCCTGAACTCGGCACAAACCAAAAAAACGCTCTCTATGATGATGAATATGATCGGCAGGAGAAAGAGCGGGAGCAGCAGATCACCAAATATTTCTGTCAGCTAACGCAACTGCAAGAAAAGCCTGGCATATACAATGAAGCAGCTGAAGTATCAAATAAAGAAGGAGACCCGAGTATTCCTGATGGGACGGAGTCATCCAAAACAAAAAGGCGGAAAAAGAAAAAGGAAAGCGGTTCTTCACTTTCCGTGGAAGGAACAGAAATGTCCACAGATCCTGTGGAGAAAAAGGGGGACGAGTTGCCCTGCAGCCTAGAGAAAATTGAGAATTCGTCCCGCGGATAACCGAATATCCAGAGGGCCCAAGGCAGAAGTTGTGTACCCCAAAGAAGTGTCTGTCCGGTGCCAACAGTGAGGAACCCTCAGTCAACCATCCCAGGGAAGCGGAGCCGGAACCAGTGAGTGTCGATCCCTTGACCAGCTCTGAAGATGCCCTGAAAAATGCCAGGCAAGACTGTGATATGCTCTGTGAACAATTGAAACAAAAGAAAGATGGTTACACAGAGCTACAGAAAAATAACGTGAAGCTACAGAAAGATGTGCTCACAATTTACTCTTTGGCCTGGACAGAATTGGAAGATCTCAAGACTGAGCTAGATGTTGCAAACACTACAAAAGCCACCCTGGTGGAAAAGCAGAGCCAATCTGATAAAATGATGGCTAAGCTGAAGCGGAAGTATGAGGAGGCACTGAAGGAGACTAAAGTCTTTCAGCAAGAGGTTCACGGTCTTCGCCTAGAACTGAATGCCTCACAACAAGAGGTCAACAGTGTCCGGACAGAGGTGGACGTATCTCAGAAAGAGGTTCATACACTCCGCAGAGCACTAGATGCCTCACATTATGAGACCAACAGCTGCCGCACAGAACTGGAAGTCTCCAGAAAGGAACTTCACAGTCTCACTGAGGAGCTGGATATTGCAAAGAAAACTATCCTCCATCTTAACTTATTTCTCAAAGTCTCTCAGAACCTAAACCTGGAGATGGAAGTTTCACGCCAGGAGACAGCCCGCCTCCAAGCAGATGTGCAAAAATGGAAGGTGGACTGCAAGGAGGCCCTGAATAGTACAGAGACTGAAAAAGGAGAAAATTTAAGATTAAAAAGAGAAAACTTAAAACTGAAAGAAGAAAATTCTCATTTGACAGACTACGTCAAGGAAAAGAATGAAAAGCTGCACGAGCTTAAAGAAATAAATAGACTTTTGGAAGATGAGAAGTTTGAAGCAGAGCACCGACTGAAGAACCAACTGCAAGGTCTGCGTACGCACCTCCAGACGGCTGAGGAGAAGCAGCAAACTCTGCAGGAAGACAATCTGCAGGCTGCTAAAGAAGTACAAGTGCTGCAGGAACGTCTGATTACCCAGTATGTCCCCGCAAAGCAGCATGAGAAACTGAAGGCTACCCTGAGGATCACCAAAGCATCGCTAGAGGCCAAGCTTAGAACCCAGGTGACTCGGCACAAAAGGGAGCACAAGAAGGTCCAGAAACTGAGACAAGTAACTGTGGCCCGAGCAAAGAAATTCACAGTGCTTCACAATACAATGAAAATGTGGAAGCAAGCTCAGAGAAAGCAAAGTGTGCAGATAAATTCCCTGAGAAGAGACTTGCAAGACGCACTCAAAAAACAGGGATCTCTCGTGGATGAGATTACAGTTCTACAAGGACAAGTATTGACCCTGACTAAGCGTCAGTATCCCACAGCCAGAAAAACACATGATGACAAGGATACAGTGAGAGCTGGGAATACCGCTTGTCTGAAAAACAAAGTTGCAAAATTTGAACCACCTAAACAAGCTCTAGCAAAACCTTCAGCCACCCAACAGGCAACAAAAAAAGGTACACGTGCTGAATCAAAACCAGAAGAATCCTTAGATGATGAAGCTGAAAAGAGGGGACATTCTCTGGAAGTGGATGTGGAATTGCAACTCAATCCCAAAGAGCTGAACTAGCAACTCCATTGAGTGGAAAAAGTGCAGAGAGGCAGCATCAAGAGCAGAAAACTCAAAGGGCTGTTTTCAAACGCTCTGCAACTGTTGCCATACAGTCTGCCTACAATAAGACGAGCACCCGATGCGAGGGAAATCTCAAGACCGCGCACGCAGTAAAAAGACTATACCTGGAAAAAGTCCTCCTCGAGCGACTGAGGAGTGCTGATCTCAAGCACCTTCGGAAGGAGACACGAAAAAACTGGAGAAAGGGCTCCAATCCCAGCGGGACTGAGGGTTCTCTTCCTCCATCCACTCTCATTCAAGTCACAGAGATGTCTCGAATGAGAGTGGAAGGATGGGCTTTGGCCGTGGCAAGCCCGAGCTTCCCACAAACAAGGAAGGTATGTAACAGGGGATTTATCTCTGCTCTGGAAATGTGCCTCTAATCCAGCAGTGTGGTGGTTAACTGCTGGTAGTCAATTAACCAACACCACCTGGCTGATTAAGTTTGTTAGAAAAGCCTGCTCTTGAAACAGGAAGGGAGATTACCTGAGTCTCACAAATTGTGGGACTGACCATAGGAACAGATGTCTTGAGCCTGCCAGAAGAAACTGCACGCTGCTTGCAAGACACAGGGGAAAGCACTTCTGAACCTGAATGCTGATATAGCCTGAGGAAATAGGCAGCAACCCAGGAACAGAGATGACTTTCCCTCCAACTACATGAAAACAGATAAGACTTTCCTTTATAAGACTTTTTGTATATCTGCACATATCAAGATATATGTTTGGGGCTGGGAGACATGCTAATCTAAAGGGAGTTGTGGAATGCATAGGTTTCACTAGAAATACTCCCAAGTGGAACAGAAGCTTTGTTTGACCCCTTATTTGCATATGTTTGGATGATTTTCTTATGTTAAAGAAACAGGCGCAATAAAAGCCTTATTTAATTTCACCTTAAAAAAGTCTCCATTGCATACCTCTGCGTACGTCCTCCTACACCAATGTTTGACTGTTCACGGTTCATTGGGTTGGTTTGTGAACAGTATTTATAGTTGTGTATTTGTTCTAGTTTGCTATCCAAGTAGCTCCGAAATGCAAATCGCGGCTAAGAAAAACGCCTTTTTTTTAGCGTCACCTAAAAGGTGGGGAGAAAGGAATAGGAATAGGAAGACGGAGTATTATTTATTTTTACTACATAGGATTGATGCCGAGGGTCTCTCAAGCGGAACTGCATAAATTACAGCTCCGGAGACCTCCTGCTTCAATCCGCTTTAATAAAATTAAAATAACAGCAAAGCTTCATTACCTTAGTGGCTAACCGCTAAGGTAATGAAGGGGTTGAAAAGCAGTACCCAGTTTGTTGGTAGTAGATGGGGTGGTGAAGGTTGTAGTGGCTCAAGGGTGGTTGAGTAGGCCTCCCGAGAGGGTTGCAGGAAATTTGTACCCCTCCCACAACCTCCCCAGATGATTTGACCACCCACCTTGGAGCAACTAGGGCCTTCAAACACCCCATCTACCACCCAAAAAAATCAATCCCCCACCACCATCACATAGGAATGTGCAAAAACCCTATTAGCCAAATATGGCTAATAGCAGCTTTGCCCATTCAAATATACAGTACTACACATTACATTACAGTACAATAAAATAAAATACCAAATACAGTACTGTAAAAAAAACCCACTAGCCATTGATTGACACTGGTTATCTACGCCCTCAATGGGGGCACAGATGGCCACATTGATAACCAATAATGGGCATCCTACTAACCACCCTCTATACCCCCACCAACCCACAACTCTCCCACTACCTCACATAGTAATGAGCAAAAGCCCTATTATCCAGATCTGGCGAATAGCGCTTTTGCTCATTCGGAAAGAAATCAATAGTCAGCAACCCTAGAGTAAATAAAAGTTGTTCTTACCCCAGCCAGGATGAAGGCCACCCTCATTCTCATTTTCTTTGGCACCAACATTTACATTAAAACACTACATTAGATACTGGTCAATAACCCCTTAATAACCATAGCGGATAGTAACCGCTATGGTAATAAAGGTGTTAAACCCCCCTCTCTTCCACACCGCTACCCACCTGGGAGGCCTAACACCCTCCCCAGGTCAGCTACCCCATAACCCACCCCCTCTATCCCATCACTACACACACAAATGGGCAATAGCCCTATTAGCCAGACATGGCTAATAGCGCTTTTGCCCATTTGTGATGGAAAAAATAAAATAAAGTACAGCTGGATGCGCAGATTGCACATTGGCAATCAAAGAACAAAAGTGCTATTAGCTATATTTGGATAATATGGCTTTTGCACATTCCTATGTGATGGTGGCGGGGGTTTGTTGGTGGTTAAAGTGGGCAGTTTCTCCGCGGTGAAAGGTTAGGTCTCCCTGGGGGTAGCAGGTGTAACCACTAAGGTCATGAAGGGATTTACCCCTCCTGCAACCCTCCCAGGAGGCCTAAACACCCATCCTGGGTCAACTACAACCTTCACCCATTCCCTCAAACACCAGCAAAGGGGTTACTGGTGGGTAACCCCTTCATTACTTTAGCGATTAGCCACTAAGGTAACGAAGCTCTGATTTTATTTTAATTGTAGTAACATAGGATTGAAGCAGAGGGTCCCCTTGGTTCCAGAGGTACAGGCATCAATACAGGTCTTTCAGTATCTCCTGCAAGTTTAAATTTACCACTCATGTGGGCTGTGACGTGGAATATTTAAGTTTGAAGGGGATACCAACACCCGATACAGAGGCCTGTACCTGGGGAAGCATTGAGTCCCAGGACCTAGAAAATAATGTGGTTCAGGTCCGGAGAACCACTATTTCAACCTATGTTATTTAAATTAAAATAAATACAGCATGATTGCCTGTAAGAACTATGAAGGGAGATGCAGGGGTACATACCATCATACAATTGTTGCATCTTCAGGAAACAGAATATAAACAACAATAATGTGGAAGGAGACAGATTAATATATACATTTCTTCTTCTTGCAAAGAGGAAACAAATAAAACATAAATGGAGTAGGGTTACCAACAGGGAGGTCCTAGTTTAGTTCACAAGGGCCTCCGATGGGTCTGTCTTAAAGCACAAAACATACCTGAGCAAGTGCCTTAGGCTGCGCTTATAGTGCCGGCGATGATGACAACGACGCGACGTCACTTCAAAACAAATGCATAGAATCTGTAGCATGCGCTTATTGTAGGGGCGACGGCGACGGAGCGACGAAGAGACGTGAATCTCTGTAGTCAGTAGAATGTGATTTTTACAGAGACTGTCTCCTCGTGACAGGCTGTAACCAATCAGATCTGATGCAGGGTGAGGGGAAATGTGTCTGTGTGTGAGTGCAGGGAGAGGGGGGGGGTTATTGTGTGTGTGTGTGTGATTGGGATTGTGTGTGTGTGTGTGGGATTGTGTGATTGTGTGTGTGGGATTGTGTGTATGTGTATTTGTGTGGGATTGTGAGTGTGTGTGATTGATTGTGTGTGTGTGGGGGGGAGGGGGGATTGTGTGTGTGGTGGGGATTGTGTGATTGTGTGTGTGGGATTGTGATTGTGGGATTGTGTGTGTGATTGTGTGATTGTGTGTGTGTGGGGGGTGGATTGTGTGTGTGATTGTGTAAGTATGAGTGTGTGTGTGGGGATAGTGTGTGTGTGGGGTTGTGTGTGTGTGTGGGGGGGGGGGATTGTGTGTGTGTGGGGGGGATTGTGTGTGTGATTGTGTAAGTATGAGTGTGTGTGGGGGGATAGTGTGTGTGTGGGGTTGTGTGTGTGTGTGTGGGGGGGAGATTGTGTGTGTGTGGGGGGATTGTGTGTGTGATTGTGTGATTGTGTGTGTGGGATTATGTGTGTGGTATTGTGTGTGTGTGGGGGGGGGATTGTGTGTGTGCGTGTGTGTGTGATTGTGTATGTGTGTGGGATTGTGTGTGATTGTGATTGTGTGGGAGTGTGATTGTGTGTGTGTGAGATCAGGGCCGGCAACAGAAATCATGGGGCCCAGGACAAATGAAAGGAGCAGAACCCCCCCCCCCCAACCCATAGCGCACCTACCACGGAAATATTTTTTTGCGCTTAACTTTTACTTAACCCCCCAATACATACAGAAACACACGCCACCCCCCCAATACATCTAAAAATACCCCACTCCCCCCCACAAAATTCCAGTGAACCATACATCATACATCATTTAGTTTTATTTGTTTAGAATCAAAATGTATTAAAATGATGTTGGATAGAGTCTCTGGACTAGTTATTTTTTTATTGTTTAGATAATTACTGTGGTAAAGACTTAATAAGGGAGTAATGCACTCCCTAGACTAACACACAAGCAATATAGAAACGAAATTTAAATGTTGTCCTTTGAAACCAGTGAACGTTTATTTGATGGAGAACATTAAAAAAATCACTTATATAAAAAATCTAAGCGATGCTTTAGATATTTTATGAATGTAATAGAAAATATCTAACTCTAATAAATGCATGAGTTCTTCATTTAAATGGCAAATTGAATAAATATGGTTACAAATTATCAAACAGTAAATAAAACAGTTCACAAGTGCAAGTTTGGCCTGTTGAATTAATATGATTATATGCTGTTATGGATAGTTGCATTTCTTCTAAATCTACAAAGTTTTTTTCAGCTATTTTGTGCATGCAGAAAATTGCCCTATTAAAGAAGCTTTTACTACACAGCTGTACTACTATACTATAATTTATCTGACCGGGGTCATAAACTGTATAATCTGTTATATAGCTGCTTCACTAAATACTGCAGTTATTACAATGAACCCTATCATGCAAAACAGAGACAAAATACAGGGGGGGATTTATAAATGTTAAGTTGTGTTTACAAGGCACTTCACTACTGTATTGCCATTATCTGTAGAACAGTAGTGTGTTTTTCTTATCTCTGCAATGATTTCTTTATTGTATACAAATCAATAAAAGTGAATGTATTTTGTGCAGAATTAGAGCCATTGATAACACAATTTTTAAAATGAGGTTTGTGTTGAGGTGAAGCTCTGCAGATGTGTTCATGTTTTCTACCCAGGTGATGTATCAACCTCTGGCACAAATCTGGGGCTTGAATTAGATAAAGCCCTGCTTTTCTGGTGCTGGAGAAGGGGTATGAGATGGTGCCAGCTTTTTCCAGAAGTATTAAGGGTGGCTACAAGCCTGAGAGTTCCAAGAATTTTAGTTATTCATTTTGGGAGAAATTATGTTTTTTTATTCCTTAAGTCTGTAGTTTATCCTGCATCTTATCTCTGTCACAATATAGCTAAGCTACCTGTTTTAAACATTGTGTGCAGTTTGGCAACAAAGGGGTGATCAAGAAAAAGGGAACTGCCTTAATCTGGCCATAAGGCTATGTATCATAAAAGGTTAAACAGCAGCCCCGCCTGGTGATTTTATTCTAATATTGATATCTATTTTTTACAGCATGGATCCAGTGGATCCTCTGGAGTTGTGGCATGCTATGCTCACTACAAACAAGGCGGGACCCTGATGCTGAGATGGGAATGGATATTAAACCACCCACAGCCACAGGAGCGAGTAAGTCGGAATAGCCGGGTCGGGGTTGGTGAGGTACGGGTCGTCGTTATATTTGCCAGGGTCAGAGGAGGAGGGGTACGGAACATTGCAGGTACTATCTGCCGGGTCGGGGTTGGAGAGGTACGGGTCGTCGTTATATTTGCCAGGGTCAGAGGAGGAGGGGTACGGAACATTGCAGGTACTATCTTCCGGGTCCGGGATTGGAGAGAGTAGGGTCGTCGTGGTCCGTTTGCAGAGGTCAGGATGGGAGAGAGTAGAATGGTCGTTGGTCTGGATGCCGAGGTCGGGTCTGGAGAAGAGCGGATGGTCGTGGAAAGCCGGGTCGGTACACAGGAAGAAGCAGCAAGGCAAGACAGGACAATACTGTGGAGGCAGAGAAGAGGTGAGTTTAACTCAACTAGAACTATGCTCAGCCAAAGTGCCAGTGGCACAGCTGAGTATATGTAGGTGAGAGCGTCCAATGAGAGAACAGCAATGTAGAGGTAAGTATAGAGTGAGGGCTGTGATAGGAGGCAGGGTAACAAGGCTCAGGTGAGCTCCCTGGGCTGGAGCCTGTGAGTGCTGCATGCACGTCCGTGCGCATGATTTGCGCGTGTGTCCCGTCCTCGTAAATGGGACGTCTCTAAGGGGCTGGAGCAGGTGCGCACATGTGCGACGGCCGCCGGAAGGACCGGCGGGACCTGTGGAGGCAGGAGCGGGACCTAGAAGAGCACTGAGTGCCAGAGCAGGTGAGCGGGGAGCGCGCCGAGGTCTGCGTGGCTCCCTGAACCTTACAGTACCCCCCTCTTCAGAAGTGACCTTTGGGCGATTCCAAGCCGGCTTGTGGGGATGCTTCAAATGAAAAGCCTGTATGAGTCTAGGGGTATGAAGTTGATGGTGGTGAACCCAAGATCGTTCCTCGGGTCCATAGCCCTTCTAGTGGACAAAGTACTGTACCATCCCTCTAGAGATCCTAGAATCCACAATGGTTTGGACCTCGTATTCCTGTTGCCCATCAATGAATAGTGGAGGAGGTGAAGAGGTGGTATTAGGGAATCGAGGCCTCTGGAAGGTGGGTTTTCATCCCCGAAGAGTGACGGTATGGATTACAAATTTAAAGAAAGAAGAATAAGACTTTTTTTTTAACCTGGTTCCTGTGCGGGGATTGGTTTGAGAGCATGCGGTGTCCCCGGGATTCGGTTGGTGAGGTCATCTAAAGGTAAGTAAACAAAATAAATGTATGTTATTTTATTTTTACAAGTTTTTAATTTGTTTTTGAATGTGATTTTTTTTTAATGTCCATTTATTGCCCCTGTATTTATGTATGTCCAAATGGATATATACATACACGGACAATCAATGCTTGTATTGCAAATGCTTATTTGGCTTGTTTTTATGTATTTTAAATGTATTTTGCTTCTTTGTTTTGAAATGTGTGTGCAATGTAATTTTTAATTTTATTTAGTAAGATGTAATTTTTAGTGGTGTTTTCAATAGTTTATTTCAGGGGGGCTTGCTTTTTAATAGTGGCTTCTTATTTGTAGTTATATTTTGGGCTAATGGTGTTACTTTGAGCTTTCTTGTATTTCATAATGTTTGATTTTGTGGTTTTAATAGTGAATTGTGTAATTTAATTATGAATTGGATTAATTGATGGTAATTTATTTCTGTTTACTTCTTGCTTTGTTTTTATTTTCTTATTGTTTGGATGGCATTGTATCTTGTTTGCAATTGTTTCTTTTAGTTTGAGCATTGATTGGTGTCACGGTAGACCAGACCTAATTCACGCCGAATATACTGGGCACTGCTTGAACAGGACAAAATGATAAAATAAACTGAAGAATTATTACCTTTCGGGCAAACACAACACTGTAACACAAATAACACTTGAAAATAACACTTACGGTAAAATAACAGGGTGAAGTATCCAAGAATAACACTGGTTAGCAATTCTTCCTTGCAGGATCAGAGTCACGAACCACCAACTACGAACAGCGAACACTCTACCACTCTGGGGTTGGGGCAACCTGCGTCTTTATAGGGTATAATTCCCATCACAAACAGGCAAGGAACTCTGGGAGGAAGCAGGAGTGCCCCCCCTCCCTGCGACACCAAGTCTAGGGCTTAATGGCGGGCATTGTCTAACCCCTAGGAGGGGTTGATGGCAGATACTTAATGTTATCTGGCCCATCCCCACTCCTTATGGCTCTGCACCTTGATAGTCCTGAATATTTCCAGACACCTTGGCAACAAAGCCAATGGATGCCCTTTAAGTCAGGGACTCCCAAAGCTCCCAGCTAATCCTCAATGCACATTTATCTGCAGGAACCTCACCTGATTAAATAAGAGGCGCCTCCATACAAATGTAACTCACATGCAAATCCCATTACAAGTCTGCTATCTGACAAATTAGTACATACAGTCACATAATCCCCTGAACACCTTGCAGGGCTGACTCCCAAATTACATCACAGTGCTTACCCATAGATCACAAAACACGTTACCTTATTTGCCTGCTTAACCAGACTTGGGAATTGAATTCACAGGGAATAAAAGTGCTTTGGAATACACATACACAGTACATTATACAACCCTTTCTCTTCCCACACAAATTAGAGGTAACTAGCTGGGTATAACCCCTTTATTACAGGCTAGATTATCCCAGATCATCCCAATTGGCATAGTGTAACATAATGCACAGATTATTTGCATCATGTACACATTGTACCATTCAATTGTTTGATTGGCATTTGTTGTATATTTATTTGGCTAGGTGCTGTTTTTTCTTTTGAGATGTGCTTTATTTTCTTTTGCAATGTGCTGTGTTTTTATGTGGCTATGTGATGTTTTGATTTGACTATGTGATGTTTTGATATGTTTTAGTAATCCTTAACCATTTCTTTGTATATTGGTTAATCATGCCCATTATATATATATATATATATATATATATATATATAAGAAATTATAAAGTAGCGACAAAAAAGTGAAGTATTGGACAATTCAAATAATATATTAAAGCAATATTTAAATATTAATAATATTGATAATTGCTATAAAAATTATTATATAAATATGCTGTGATTATGTGCTCTATAAGTGACTTATAAAACTCAACAATACATCAAAAAACATACAATAAATGCGGGAAAAAAAGTGTATAAAAAAACAGTCCTTTGAAAAAACAAGCAATATGTGATAAAATCACCGCCAATCAGGTCAAACTGCATCCAGATTCCGCAGTCCAACTCTCACTTGAAGCTGCTAGATGATGGTAGCTGGTGCAGGACTCCAGAGGCTCAATCAGCAGGTGAATCCAGTTCTTTTAGAGTTCAAACGAAGGATCCTGTAGTTCCTGGCCGCAATATTTTTCCGCGCTCGATACAGCCCGTCTGCGCATGCTTGGTGACGTAATTCCGCTCCCTGACGCGTTTCGTCACTGAACACCAACTCGGCGGATCGGGTAGACGTCACTGAGGAAGCTTTTAGCGAAACGCGTCTGACGGTCTTTTGGTCCTTACAAGCCACCGTACAGAGAGGGGAGGCAGAAATCCCATTTTGACGAATTCCACCACCAGAGCGCATGCGCGGGACGTGGACGCAACTGCAAGGAGGCTGACAGACGGGAGAAAGACCAGACTGTGCACAAGTCTGGGCGCACCACCCGATTCTCATCCACATCCCTGCACCACCATCTCATCAACTGGGACAGACTCGGCGCGGACACCTAACCTCTTGGGAGGAAGTCTGGCAGAGACTGAAACTTCTGCCTCTATGCCATTTTTTAATGGTCGCTTGTGAGTTAACAATCTCTTTTTTAATCAATTTTGTTCATTAAACAGTGTTATGCTATGTTTTCTCTGTTCTCTCCCATTTTCTGAGGTAATACTGAGAAAATTAAACTGCACAGACGAAAGGCACCCAGCGTTTAATGTTGTTCTGTGAAACACACACCATACTCAAGGTGGATATAGAGGTTTAATGTAAGTGTGCTTCCTCAATACCTTATCTCTAGCATACTATTGTGCTTTAACCCTTCCTGATTGTGGTCCCTCTGTCTGTTTATATTACATATGTCCTGGAGACTGGAGTAAGACATCGCGCCGGAGGATCCCCCCTTCTTTACTCTTCAGTATTCAATACTGACTTCTACTTACCTGTTTTTCTCGCCCAGTACCATTGTCTGACATGAGATTTATGCACAGTTAAAACGGCAATTTTTGCGGCTTTCTTGATGGGAGATCACTTTATTCAGGGGATAGATGTTATGCTTATATGTATACGTTGAAACGTTAATTCCCCTGCTCTATACCAGTGTTATTACACACTATACCCATTGATACATGCTGTATTATTTCACGGATGTTGCATTTTTCAAGTGCTTTTGATTCAACCGGGATACAATACTATACACCTTAAGTGTTACATTGTGCCAGTATCCCCTTCTGTCTGTAGAAATTCTACTTTATAATCTGTCAGGACTTTGGCAAACAGCACCTATATTGCTCACCATTAGGTACTCATTGAAGGGTTATACCCTAAAATGCTTTGACATTTATTCTCACTTATATGAGATTTACACCTGGTGAGCGAGAGAGGAATTAACACTCTCTATCCTGGTCACCATTTACCTTATTTTTAAACACACCCTTGTTCATACCCCACACTCCCTGATATTGTTCCCTAATATACTTAATAAAACTTTTTTGTTTTGCGTCTTGTAGCACTTGGCTACCAGCCTGGGATATATTTTTTAGTCCCACTAAGTGTTTATTCTCATAGAGTGCAATTCTGGGTTTCTTGTCCAACTGGGGGTTCCTACCCCATTTGGATTTTTGTGTTCATGCTAGTTCTACCCTATGCACCATGAGATGTTAATATTTTAATTAGAATAGTTTGGAGAGCGACAAGCATTTGTGTGTCTTTAATTTGATAATAAGTAGTTTATTGCACAGTATGATCATACTCATTCAAAAGTCTATCAGACTCTCTCTGCCAGGGAGTGTGCAGGAAGCCTCTTTATACATTTAATTTCCTTTGTTCAAAGTACGTTACTAGGCAGATTATATTAACCACTCCTTAATTCTTAAACCAATCATCTTACAGCTCATTAAACCTGGTAAAAACTGGCCTCAAACAGCTATGAATAGGTACCTGGTACACACTATCACAAGAATGTGGGTGTTACTTTAGTCACAGTCATAAATTATTTATGTATTTTTAAATTATTTTTTAGGGAACAGATCGGGCACTGCAGGCAAGCGGGGACCCCCGGACACCTCCAGGACCACCCGAGGGCCACCGCCGACCTATAGTATCATTCCTGTGCATAAAAATAAATAAATATATGTACTGTATGTTAGGGGGGTTTAGGGGTTGTTGGGGCAGAGGGGGTGGGTGTGTTGAATATTGCAATATTTATTGGGGGCAATTTTTCTCAATATACATGCTATTATGCCTTAACCCCTTCATTGCCTTAGCGAATAGCCGCTAAGGTAATGAAGCTGCTTTAATATCTTTTTTTTAATAGTGTACGGGAGCAGGGGGTCTCCTGAGCTGAATCGCATTAATTTCTGGTACAGGGACCCCCTGCTTCACGAGTTACAGGCCCTGGTATGTGGCATCAGATGCCAGTGTCGCCGACCGGGGCCTGTAACTCGTGATGCAGGGAGTCCCTGAGCCAGAAATCAATGTGGTTCAGCTCAGGTGATGTTAGCATGTTTATTGGGGACAATTGCCACCAATAAACATTGCAATACACAGCGCACACACCCGCACACTATTAATAAAAATGACATTAATGTAGCTTCATTACATAGCGGCTATCCGCTACGGTAATACATTATTGTTTATTTATGTGTGTTTTGAGACTAGTGTAGATGTACAGGGGGTCTCCGGAGCAGAACCGCATTGGTTTTAGATCCAGGGACCCCCTGCTTCCTGAGATACAGGCCCCATTATGGGGTACCGGTATCTCTCTGCTTTGTTTAAATCCCACGGTCATGTGATGGGGACATCACAAAGCATAGGATATACCGGCACCCCATAATAGGGCCGGTATCTCTGGAAGCAGGGAGTCCCCGGACCTGAAACCAACGCGGTTTCAGCTCCAGAGAATCCCTGCACATCTACACTATGAATACAAATTTTATTTTAAAATATTTTTTTTCCGGTTAGATTTGCGCAGAGATCTCTCTTCTGCAGGCAGATCTTGCCAGGTGATCCCTTCTTGGCAGGCAGACCATCTCGCCATCGGCTACTCACCATGCTTGAAAATGTTACTCTCGCAAGTATTCGGGCCTTCCCGCATACCGTGAGAGCAACTCGCCAAAAACATTGCGAGTTCAAACCCCTGCAGAAAGTGCTTTTTCGCCGCTTACTGCATAGACCCCCTAATCGGAATGATTATAACTTATCCTTCACATCCATCTTTCATAGCCATCATATTGTGAGGATCTGTAGCAGGCTCCGTCTCCATCAAGCTCCGGTGGCCTGATTGGTTTCTGTCCTGTTCCTGTCTGCAGGGCAGCTCTGTGCATGATTAGTTCCCCCTGCTATTTATGCTCAGCTTCTTCTACCAGGAAGTAGGCTATGCATAGTCTCCTCATGTGACGTGGGCTGGTTACAAGCACTTCGGTTTTGCCTTGCCTTGACTCCGCTGCTTTCTTTAACGCTCGAACTTGGCTAGTGACCTCTATGATCCGCACCTCTCCACTTTTCGACCTTGGCTTATCCTTCTACTACTCTCCTCTTTCCTTCCCTGACCCGGCTACCCACCCCAACAAGTCTCGCATCAGTACGTAGCTTCTAATGGGTTTACACCTTTAAAATTTTATGATAAACATTAATATCTTTACTAATTTTATGACACAATAAAATAAAAATACATCGTAATAATAATAATAAGAAACACCATTACAAATGAAAAATATCATATTGAGTGTTGCTTGCATACACTTAAAGAATTATAATATTTAACACATTTTCTCTTTACAGCGCTCTACATATTTATAGGTTTATCTTATTTATATAATGTCTTACCAAGAAGTGGTACATTTGAGCGTTGCCTCTTGTTTTCAAGTATGACCTGGGCATAGACTTATGAGGACAAATACATGGTTACAAATACATTGTTACATTAAATGAACAGGGTTATTTATACATTATACAGTATATACAAGACATTGCATGCACAATTAAAGATAATTTTATCAAATGTGATATCATATAAATATCCAAACTCTTGAAATGTATGTATCTCAATGCTGTTTATTTTTGTCTCAACATTCTTAGTGCTCAATTGTACTTTATTTTATCTTGATGTAGTACAGATCTCTGCCGAGGAGGTCACCCTTTTGCTCACTGCTGCTCAATCATATTCCCATGACAACTTGTCAGTTGGGGAACGATGTGGGTGGTGAATGGGTGGCTACTCTTCCAGTATAGATATAGATTCAAATGTATACATATATATATGTTCTATATATTTTTTTACTCTGCTGATTTATTGCCTGCCAGTCGATCATCAACATACCTGGATGACCGTCTACCATGACAATTTGGTGTGAGAGGAACATCCTCGAGGAGCACGGAGGTGGGCCTTCACTTAATGTAATCACTTATCAGAGAGATACCACTCTTTGACAAAGCGCTTACAGTATGTGCACAAAATGCGTCAGAGCGTCTCTCTACCTGTACTTTCTATTTCTTTTTTTTAAATGTTGCGATTAGCCCAATAAATTACTTTTTAACTTTTATGAGCAATCCAGCCTTCATTTTTAATTATAGCAGTGCACTGCTTTTCTTCCCCCATGGGATTCTTCTTTTGGTATCTGACTGCAATCTGGGAGCACGTTACCTCCAGACATCAATCAGCATGGTCGTGAGTTATTGGATTTGATTATAAGGTCCTTATAGACTTCTAATTTTAAGACACAACTATATCTATAAATATATATTAAAGTCTAACTCCAGGAAATGTAATCTTTTATGTTGTGAGGGGGTCTGGATTTACTACTGTTATTTATACTACTGGCATTTTTAAGACATCCCCTCTTGGTGCAATTATTTCTATCCATCTCCGATCTTGGAGTTTTATTGACTCTTTATAAATTTACCTTCCTAAGCTGATCTGGAAAGACAATACCACCATAATTGTCAATACAATTGACATATTTTATATATGTAACGTGTAGCTCACCACAAACGAAGCGCGACCGCAGTGCTTAGGTAGGGAATTGGATAACCCAGACCCACAGTCACGCTGGTGCGCCTAGGATGTAGAGTAGTCATTCAAGCCAGGTCAGGGTTATAGATTGGAGAATGGTTAAGGTACTTGCCAGGTTCAGGAGCAGAGAGTTTCGGATCGTCGTATTTCGTAGCCAGGTTCAGGAATGGAGAGTGTCGGATAGTCGGGGTACATAGCCAGGTTCAGGATAGGAGAATATCGGATCGTTGGAGTACTTAGCCAATGTCAGGACTGGAGACAGGAGAATGGTCATACAAGCTGGATCAGGAGTGGAGAGAAGCGGAGTCCAAGGTGCTAGCAGGGTTCAATCAACAAGAGGTTAATCAGCAGACAAGGCAAGGCAAGGATTCAGGAACAAGGATGTGGCAAGGCATGGCATCACAATGACTGTGCTCATCAAGGAATGGTAGCAGACTGTGGGTATAAATAGGAGGAGCCTCCAATAGCCAGCCAGGGTGGAACCAGGAAGTAAGAGCCAATTGGCTGCTGGTGCACACAGGTGTGCCTTATGATGCAGCCAAATCGAGGGTTGAGGGTGGAACTGCTCGCGCGCCGTCCCGCGTGCGTTACGGGGGCGGAGTTTAGAGCACACGTCACTCCCACACCGATTCCTGGTTCAAGAGGGGCGGGACCAGTCGTGCGCCAACCCGATCTCGTCACGGAGGTCAGGGGGCGGAGCAGAGAACGTGCATCATTCCCACGGCGGTCCTGACTTTCCCCAGAGTGGGGGGCGGAGCTTGACTCGCGCGTCTGCAGGGAGGCTGGCCGATCGTACACGTTGTGTGACAGAGATGGGGGCGGGATCCGAATCCACGGACCGTTGATCAGAGTGCGCAATGTCCGTGCGCGCGTACTGGGACCACGAAACCGCGCATCCTGGGTATCCATCACGGAAGGCTTGTTGGGGTGAGGAGGCCATCTGCGACCACCAGGATGGCGAATCCTCACAATATATGAATGAAGATATTCTGACACCCCTTGTGAACGCTAGAGCACTGGTATTTGAACCTTGATTTTTTTCTGCTTGTAGTAGTTGCGCTAATTAGCAACATCTCTGCCATACTTGTTGTGGCAGCCACTGATAATGATGAGTGACACTCACACAGCCATGTAGACAACTATTGGTAGAAAAACCCTAGAATCTACAGAGCCAAATTAAGTGCTTAAGTAAATTAAGGGACAATAAACCCACATTTTGTGCATAAACCACTGCAAAACTGTGATAATTTCACTATACAAATGTGACATCCAGTGCAGTTTGATTGTGATACTTCTGTGCACATAGAATTAAAGAGAACGCTGTAACAAAATAGTGATACTTTGGGGGGAAAAAGAAACAAATTCAAGTGAACATAGGTTTCTGCTTAAACCCGTCCAAGAAATGTTCCAACAGATCTCCAAAAACGCTTTTTCTTCCACATCAGGGGAGTGCAACAAGTTGACCCAAAATAAAAACAAGAAAGGGAAAGTATGGTTTATTATGCCTACAGCACAAGTGAATGTGTGGTTGGGGGGAATAAATCCCATTCACATCTTTCTCTCCAAAACAATGGCACATTTTTCATTCTGAAGTTTATAGTATAGTACAATAATAAGATCTTTAAAACATATATAATGAGCAAACGATGCACTCCATGGGATTGGAGGCTTTACTCTCATGCTTCTTCTCTCGTGGATGCTGGCGTCTGGTGGTCAAGCTTCCACATTTCCGGGTACGAGTCCCAGATGTTTCTCCCTCTGTCAGAGTCTTTCTAGACATCCTTGTCCCAGCCACATTTCCCATGTCTGTCCACCGGGTTTGCTGCTGTTTCTGTCTGCTCTGGGGTTCCTCTGTCTGTCTGTCTCCTCTTGTTGCTCCTGAAGGAAGAAAGCGAGGAAGTTAGTTGACATGAAGAGAATGTAAGAATGTTGGATAAGAAGAGAGGCAGAAAGAATTGGTGACGTCATAAGGTATTAAAGAAAATTAATGGAGGGACAGAGATGAGGGGGAAAGAGAGGGAGGAAGAGAGAGCAGAGGGTGTAAGAGGAGGAGGGGGAGAGGGGGTGTGGTGAGAGGAGGAGGGGGAAAGGGAGAGAGAAGGAGAGTGAGGGAGAGAGGGAGAGTGAGGGATACCCATGCAAAATTGTGCTTATGACTCCAGAGTACTGCAAATGGTGTGAAGCCATGCACTTTAGTTAGTGTTAAATAAAATAATGTTATACTGTTTCTTGGTATTTATGTAATTCCTCATATTTTTCAATGTTACTTCCTCTGAACATGTCTTTCTTTTACCAGTTTCAATCAAGTTTCTTTTATAAGCTACCATGTCTAATACAAAATGCATAAATTGTAAACTACTGTTCGCACACTGCATAATGCCTGCATACATTGAACAAAATTATTTTTCCTCTGTACTTACTCTCTAATACCAACAAAAGCTGGAACAATGTATTTAATTATGTGTTTCTGCAGGGAGCCTGAGAAAATGCAGAGCACTGGTGTTCTGGTTTTGATAACTACATGGCTGCCACATCAAAGCAATTGAGAAGTTTGAAACATAACAAGAAACAAAAGTAAGGACAGATAGACTAATACGATATAATGTTTTGCTTGACATTAAGACCAAAGTAAATGACACATGGTTACTGTATATGCTGTGTAGATATGCCTGATGGCTACCAGTCTGCCCTCCCTGTCATGTAAGTCCTGATTGATGCAGGCTGTGTCAGGCCCCCTATCTTGGGTTTACCCCTCCTCATGCAGCTTCCTTGAGTGGCAGGAGTGGAGGTGTGACAGGGTCTGTGTTGCCCAATCCGGGTGAAGACCTTGTGCCCTCCCCTTCTGCACTAAGGAAGAGGCAGTTCTAAATGATAGTCCTTCTGAGTCTCTCCCCATTGGGATAGAGAAGGGCCCTCAACCCCTCAGGAGGCTGAAGAGAAACACCAGGCATCAAGTATGATATCTGGCCTAGGTACCATCCAGAAGTGGGGGCCTGTGACTGAAGAATGCATTTGCTGTATTACCATCTGCAGTGGATGTGAATAAAGAAGGCCCTGTTTTATATATACTCCCTGCCTAAGTCTACAGTCTATTGGGGGGGAGTATGAATAATGCGTTCCACTGTTGGGACTGTCTCCAGCCACGCTGGAGCCTACAGTGGATGGAGGCGCTTGCACCAAGAGAGGAATGAAGCCTGAGACATCCAAAAGCCTTTCCTGTAGTCCCCACAACATCATGGACCCTCAGATCTCCTGCAGCCTACAGGTACCATGCATCAACCCATACCTGGTTTTCCATAGAACGGAAAACATTTGAGCTCAGAATGATAAGGCTCTTTGACACCAAAACCAAGGGACTTAATGTGGACATGGGTTTTCTCAC
Organism: Ascaphus truei; assembly: GCF_040206685.1. Classification (NCBI taxonomy): domain Eukaryota; kingdom Metazoa; phylum Chordata; class Amphibia; order Anura; family Ascaphidae; genus Ascaphus; species Ascaphus truei. The sequence goes on from NC_134485.1 coordinate 216,684,026, forward strand.
ACCCTACCAAAATTGTCTGTAATTATCCTGCTTGCCTCTATTCTTATCCACACTTTCTCTCCCCCCCCCCCCCAGCATCCCTTCCCTTCCCCACCTTTCTTTGACACTGTCCCTTGGCTTCAAACACTTAACACCCGACCTTATCTACAGTAAATATCTGTTTTTTTTTTTGTTTTTTTTCTCTACACTGTTTTAGCATTGATTCCTGTGTAAATCAGTATTGCTTGACCTGAAGAAGAGAGGAGAACTCTCGAAAGCTTGTCCTATGACATAAATTGTTAGTCCAATAAAAAGGTATCACCTAATACTGAAGAACTCATTTATTCTGCCCTATCGCAACTGGACTAACACGGCTACTTTCTGCTTTATATATATATATATATATATATATATATATATATATATATATATATATATATATATATATACATATATATACATATATATATATATATATATATATACATATATATATATATATATATATATACATATATATATATATATATATACATACATATATATATATATATATACATATATATATATATATATATATATATATATATATATATATATATATATATATATATATATATATATATATATATATATATATACATATATATATACTAAAAAAAGAAAAAAGTGTCCCACCTAAAGCACTCAAGCAAAAATAATAATGAAGAAAATGTGTTTACTCAAGGACATGGATTACACAATAAAGATACAAAATTAAAACAGTCCCCATAGGTTCCCTACAGCTATGGAAAATACATGACATGAAAGAGCAATACTATACTCCTGAATCTATAAATTGTAAGATCAGAATATTGCTACCCAGGAGGAAAAAGTGAGACTCCTAGGGTATGTGAAAAGAACGGCCGGTCAAAATGAAAAGCTGTATGCGGTGAACTAATAGTTGCTAATTATATTGATTGCCAATACAATACCACCTAGGACACCAAAAAAGGCAAGTAAATAAATATGAAGTCACCACTGTTTTAGACAGGTAAGCGCTGTATATACTTGCAAATAATCATTAAGGTCTGTCCTTGTTGTTGGATCCTAAGGATGGCATGAATGGTTGAAAATCTGTAGTATAGTTGCAGCAAAAGTTCACATCAGATGAAGGGGATCATAGGGGAGTACACACAAGAACAACCCCTTATTCCATCACCGGCTGGTGATTTCAGACTCCTAAAGATACCTTTATGTGAATGTTGTTTTTATATATCCTGGAAGTGTGCATTGCCTTCCACTTCTATAATACATTATTACATTTATTATCTTCCCTATTGTGAAGATAATGCACTAGGGGGTGCACTTTTTCTTTTCTTTCTCATATCAGTTTTGTGGAAGTGATTCCTTCTTTTCGATTTGGCTGCCCCTGTTATAAATTTTGGTTAGAAGGTTCTCCTCTGTTTGAAGATTGGACTAACTACATCCCTGGACTTGCAAGTTTTATCGAACAGTTCGGTAATAAGGGGAAGTGGGTAACGATTTTTGATGGTTATGTAGTTCAAACCCCTGTAATCGATGCAAGGCCTCAACGACCCGTCCTTTTTCTTGACGAAGAAAAACCCAGCCCCTGCTGGGGAATTGGAGTGACGAATAAAGCCTTTCTTGAGTTTCTCCTGGATATATTCATCCATAGCGTGAGATTCTGGTAACGACAAGGGGTAGGTCTTGGACTTGGGTAGGGAGTAACCTGGAACCAGATCGATCGGACAATCGTAAGTCCTGTGTTGCGGCAAAAGGTCTGACTGTACCTTATTGAAAACGTCCCGGAATTGGTGGTAAACAGAAGGTAGAATAACTTCGGGAACAGAGGTATTGGCCAGCAGTAGATGAGTCTCGCCTGACCTCAGCCTCCAGGAGATGGGAGCAGAGGAAGTCCAGACAATGAGAGGATTGTTAAGCTGTAGCCAAGGAAGACCAAGGGTGATGGGTTTCCCAGGAGCGTGAATGGCATCGAGAACTAAGATCTCCTTGTGCAGATGTGAGGACAGAAGCAAGGGGGCCGTCTATAAGGAGATGTGGGCCGGGGTAAGAGGACGTCCATCGATACCGACGAGTGCGATGGGAACCTTCTTCCTCACGAGCGGTATGCGGTTTAACCTGGCGAATTCAAGATTCACAAAGTTTCCTCCAGCTCCTGAGTCAATGAAAGCGGCGGTAAAAGTCTGGAAATTATCACCTGAAAGGGAGACTGGAAATATAAGTTTCTTAGGGAGTTCACCTTTATAAAGGGGATGTGGAGACATTACACCCAGAGAGAGCCCCTCTGTACTCACTGGGTGTTCCCGTTTCCAGGATGCAGTGGACACTCCCGAACCAGATGCTCCATGGATCCGCAATAGAAACACAATCCCCCGGCGTGGCGGAACTGCCGTATCGGTGTGCGGATTTGTTATACCCCCAATTGCATTGGCTCTGGCAACTCCAGTGCAGGACGAAGAGATGTGGTAGCACTTGGGGAGCAGGAGTGCTGCTGGGAGTACTGGAGAACGGAACATGAAAGTTATGGAAGCGAGTGCGCTGACGCTCTGAGCGGCGTACCTGGATACGTTGATCCACTCGGACGGCCAAATGAATGAGGACCTCCAATTGATCCGGCCTGGATTGGCGAGAGAGTTCATCCTTGATGGGATCTGCCAGGCCTTGCCAGAATACGGAGACGAGAGCCTCTTGTCCCAGTTAGTACCGGCTGCTAGAGTCTGGAATTCCACAGCATACTGTGTCACCATTCGCCGTCCCTGAGTGATCTGGAGAAGAGAAACAGATGCCATCTCCCGACGAGTGGGGGAATCGAATACTTGTTGGAACTCTGCTTTAAATGCCGGGTAATCTTGGGTAAGATCAGAGCGTCGCTCCCAAACCGGGGAAGCCCAAGCTAGGGCGCTGCCAGTGAGGAGGTTATAAATGTAGGCTACCTTCTTGCGACCAGTATTGTAGAAATGGGGGGGCATTTCAAAATGCACCTCACACTGGTTTAGGAAACCCCTACATTCTTGCGGTTCACCTGCATAAGACTTGGGGGGAGGAATCCTTACATCGGAGCTGCTAACTGCGCTTGCGGAGTGGGGGCTTACATCTGGCGAGGTCGCGGTCGGTACTCGGTCTGAAAGTACTGCGACCTGGCATGTAAGTGCCACAATTTGATCTGCTATGGCCTGGTTTTGCTGAAGCAGATTGGAGAGAAACTGTTGAAGTTCGGTATTGTCTGCGTCTTGTGGGCTCGACATAATGTTACGCCTGTGCTGCCCACAGACCAGACCCGTCCCCTGAGCTGAAGGGGGAAGTGGTAATACATGCACCAGCAGCAAAGGGAGCGTGTCCGGAGTGTGGTATAAAGTGTTGCCAGGCCAGGTGTAGTAAGGTAGACAATACTTGCCGGTACCGGTTGTAGAGATAGAGTGAAGAATGCCTTGCCGAGGTACGGGAGTGGAGAGCGGAGATACTGCACCGACACACTTTATTCGAGCAAATACCCAGTATGTACCTGGCAGATACCTGGAATGCGCCGCTCCTCACCTCTGACAAGCCCCGTTGCGTTTGCCTTCCCAGCCTGGGTTCATGCCTGGCTGACGGGCGGCTGATATTAATTAGGATTTAATAGGCTGCAATGCTTCGCGTGTCTACCAGATGGCATCAATTCATGAATTGTAATGCAGTATATATATATACTGTGCAGTATTGCAGCCAGCGGGAATAAAATGATTCAATCCCTGCCTGGAAATACCTCGATGCACTCGGGCAGAAAACAGTCACAAACCTCAATACACCCGGGTATACCCGAATTCGTGGGACTAGCCGAGCTCGAATAAAGTGTGTCGCCAGTGTAGGTCATAGTTCAAGCCATGTTCAAGGGGTTACCAGAGTGAGCTTTGTCCAAGGAGTGCCGAGATCGAGAGCCAGAGGGGGTAGTCGTACAAGCCGCGTCTGAACCTGTGAAAACACTGAGAGAATCCAGAAGTACTTCCATACAGAGACTATGTCGAGCAAAGACTGAGAGCAGAGAGGAGCTAGATAAAGCAGGAAGGTCCAATTAGGAATGGAGGCGGGACAGGAAGAGCTACAGGGAGACACTGCAGATTGGTGCAGGCATAACAGGCCAGGTGAGTCTTGTTGGTAACATGAGTATGCTCGTGTGGTGTGCGGGAGCGGAGCCTGAGGTCCATGGGACGGGAAGAAGAGTATGCAGAATGAGCACGCTCCGTAACGCGTGTACGCGTGTGGACCGAGCCAGTGGATGGTGCAGGTGTGTGCGCGGGAGGGCGTGGGCGCGCCCTCCCCTGAAAAGAGGAATCGCTGAGGGGAGTGATCCCGCGACGGCGGCAGGGGCGGGGAGCCGAAGAGGTCGGTAAGGCAGGATTGTTTTCTGTGTCCAGGGACTCCCTGAGGGGAGAGAGTGCTCTGTGTGGGGAGCGCGGAGGACGCCGATTCCTGACAGTACCCCCCTCTTCAGGAACGGCCTCAGGACGGACCATAAACGGTTTCTCTGGAAATTTTCTCCTGAAGGACTTAAGAAGGTCCGGGGAATGAATGCCCTTTAAAGGTACCCAGGATCTCTCTTCAGGGCCAAAGCCCTTCCACTGCACCAAGAGCTGGAGCCGACCCCTGGATAGGCGAGAATCCAAAAGAGAGTGAACTTCGTATTCCTCGTTATTTTGGACAGTAATGGGGTCCGGTTTACGAGTCTAATCCGGAAAGAAGTGACTGAGATAAATGGTTTTAAGAGGGACACATGAAAGACATTGGGAATCTTCATACTGGGTGGTAGTTGGAGCCGGTATGCCACGGGATTGATTTGTTCACAAATAGGGAAGGGACACAGGAACTTAGGTGCCAGTTTAGGAGATGGTACCTTGAGGTAGATATTCTTAGAGGAGAGCCATACCAAATCCCCTGGTTTGTAACTGGGCCGAAACGATGACGACGATCGGCCTGTAGTTTCGATCTGCGGGAGGAGTCGAGAAGGGTAGACTGAATCCTGGACCATGCGGTTTGGAGGGAAGAAATGTCTTCATCAACGGCTGGTACTCCTGAAGGGATGTTGGGGATGGGAAGACAGGGAGGGTGGAACCCATAATTTATAAAGAAGGGCGACTCCCGGGTGGCCTCGTTTTTGGCAGAATTGACGGCATACTCTGCCCAAGAAAGGAGTTGAGCCCAATCATCCTGGAAATCGTATATGAAACATCTCAGGTACTTCTCCAGGGATTGATTGATTCTCTCCGTTTGTCCATTGGACTGAGGATGATAGGCGGAAGAGAAAGAAGAAGAGATGCCCAATTTCTTCGTGAAAGCTCTCCAAAATTTGGATACGAACTGAGAACCTCTGTCAGAAACAATGGACGAAGGGATCCCATGCATCCGGAAAATCTGCTCCGTAAAGATATCAGCAAGTGCGGGGGATGTGGGTAATCATTTAAGTGGAATAAAATGGGACATCTTCGAGAACCTGTCCACGACCACCAAGATAGTGTTCATTCCTCTGGACCTGGGCAACTCCACGATGAAGTCCATCGAAATGTGGGACCAGGGGCGGTCAGGAACTGGAAGAGGTAACAGAAAACCTGAGGCTTTTGACGGAGAGTCATTGAGCGCACGTGGGACAGGCGCGGGTAAACCCCAGAATATCTTGAGACATTCTTGACCACCAGAAATTCCGACGAATGAGATCAGTAGTCTTCTTAAAACCTGGATGACTTGCAGATTTAGAGGAGTGACCCCAAGACAGGACCTCTGGAACAAATTTGGAAGGTACGAAGAGTTTGTTGTCGGGAAGGACCAAGTCCTTGGGAATGCGTCTCTGGGAGTGCAAAATCTTATAAATATGGGGAATGGGAGAGGATAGGGGAGAGGAGGGACAGGGAAGGCTCCCACATCAGCTGAAGTACATAAGGAAGTAAGTAGTCAGATAGTTACAGATCGTATCTGGTGCAAAAGGGGACAAAGGGATACACAGAAAAAAAACAACAAAAGGTTCCCCCCTGAATGCACTCATATCGACCTAATTGATATGATGTAAGGAATTAAAATAATTTAATATATCAACAATCAATATAAAATAGTAGTTGTACAGAGGGTTGTGGCAAACAAGTCCAAGACCACCCCCAAATTACATACCAAATGTGTTAATGTTTTAACCGTATGACGTACATAAACGGAAAAAAGGTAAGGAAGAAAAACACTGCACCTAAATAAACTGGCACATGGCCTCGGTCTATAAATGTCTCTCAATGCCTGCAGAACTAAGTACAAACCTACAGTGAGGAAACACTTTTATCTAATAAACCGGCAGTCTCAGATAATATAAAACTGTTGATACTAAATCTGGAGGAGAAGATTTCTTGAAACCGAGGCCATATGCCAGTTTATTTAGGTGCAGTGTTTTTCTTCCTTACCTTTTTTCCGTGTATGTACGTCATACGGTTAAAACGTTAACACATTTGGTATGTAATTTGGGGTGGTCTTGGACTTGTTTACCACAACCCTCTGTACAACTACTATTTTATATTGATTGTTGATATATTAAATTATTTTAATTCCTTACATCATATCAATTAGGTCGATCTGAGTTAATTCAGAGGGGAACCTTTTGTTATTTTTTTCAGTGCAAAATCTTGTCAAGATTCTTGAAAGAAGACGTGGCGAGAATCCTCTCTTGTGGAAGGATAGTCTCCAAAGGTTCCTCTGGTCTCTCTTCAGAAGAATGTATTCGGGAGAGTGCGTCTGCCTTTACGTTCTTGGTCCCGGGCATATAGGAAAGGTGAAAATCGAATCGAGAAAAAAAAGAGCCCAACGAGCCTGTCGTGGACCAAGGCGTCGAGCGTTTTCTATGTAAAGAAGGTTCTTGTGGTCCGTGAGAATAGTAAACGGGGCTATTTCGACCCCTCCAGCAGGGTTCTCCACTCTTGAAGAGCCATCTTCACGGCCAGAAGTTCCCTGTTACCCACGTCATAGTTCCTCTCGGCGGATGAGAATTTCTTGGAAAAATATGCACAGGGATGTAACTTATCTTGAGGCGTGTGTCTCTGAGAAAGAACGGCTCAGCGCCGCAATCAGAAGCGTCGACCTCCAGGACGAAGGGATGTTCAATGTTGGGATGACGGAGAATAGGTGCGGATATAAAAGCTTCCTTGAGTGTCTCGAAGGCGGAGATGGCCTCGGATGACCAAGCAGAAGGATCAGCTCCTTTTTTGGTGTGCGCAGTGAGGGGTGCCACAATGGTAGAAAAACTCCGTATAAACTTACGATAGTAATTAGCGAACCCTAAAAAACATTGTATGGCCTTGAGAGAATTGGGTCTTGGACAGAGTGCTTTGTGTGGGGAGCGCGGAGGACGCCGATTCCTGACACATGGATTACACAAAAAAGATACAAAATTAGTCCCCATAGGATCCCTACAGCTATGGAAAATACATGACATGAAAGAGCAATACTATGCTCCTGAATCTATAAATTGTAAGATCAGAATATTGCTACCCAGGAGGAAAAAGTGAGACTCCTAGGGTATGTGAAAAGAACGGCCGGTCAAAATGAAAAGCTGTATGCTGTGAACTAATAGTTGCTAATTATATTGATTGCCAATACAATACCACCTAGGACACCAAAAAAGGCAAGTAAATACATATGAAGTCACCACTGTTTGAGACAGGTAAGCGCTGTATATATTTGCAAATAAGCATTAAGGTCTGTTCTTGTTTTTGGATCCTAAGGATGGCATGAATGGTTGAAAATCTGTAGTATAGTTGCAGCAAAAGTTCACATCAGATGAAGGGGATCATAGGGGAGTACACACAAGAACAACCCCTTATTCCATCACCGGCTGGTGATTTCAGGCTCCTAAAGATACCTTTATGTGAATGTTGTTTTTATATTTCCTGTAAGTGTGCATTGCCTTCTACTTCTATAATATTAAATTTATTATCTTCCCTATCATGAAGATAATGCACTAGGGGGTGCGCTTTTTTTTTTCTTTCTCATTTCAGTTTTGTGGAAGTGATTCCTCCTTTTGGATTCGGCTGCCCCCTGTTATAAATTTTGGTTAGAAGGTTCTCCTCTGTTTGAAGATTGTACTAAGTACATCCCTGGACTATCAAGTTTGCATATTTGTTTTATTTAATTTAGTATTTTATTATTTATTTTATTGTTTGAGGACGTTTTGTTTATGTTATTTGCGCTGTTGTGTTTGTATGTATTGTATGTCTTTATTTATATAGCGCCATTAGTGTACATAGCGCTTCACAGTAGTAATACATGTGGTAATCAAATAAATAACAGATAATATAAATAACAGATCATGGGAATAAGTGCTTTAGACATAAAAGTAACATTTCGGAAGAGGAGTCCCTGCCCCGAGGAGCTTACAGTCTAATTGGTAGGTAGGGAGAACGTACAGAGACAGTAGGAGGGAGTTCTGGTAAGTGCGTCTGCAGGGGGCCAAGCATTATGTATCGTGTTTAGAATATCCACAGTGCTATTCATATGCTTCTTTAAGCAAGTGTGTCTTAAGGTGGTTCTTAAAGGTGGATAGAGAGGGTGCTAGTCGGGTACTGAGGGGAAGGGCATTCCAGAGGTGTGGGGCAGTCAGTGAAAAAGGTTTAAGGCGGGAGAGGGCTTTAGATACAAAGGGGGTAGAAAGAAGACATCCTTGAGAAGAACGCAAGAGTCTGGATGGTGCATACCGAGAAATTAGGGATGAGATGTAAGGAGGGGCAGAAGAATGTAAAGCTTTAAAAGTGAGGAGAAGAATGGAGTGTGAGATGCGGGATTTGATCGGAAGCCAGGAGAGGGATTTCATGAGGGGAGATGCTGAGACAGATCTAGGAAAGAGTAGAGTGATTCTGGCAGCAGCATTTAGGATAGATTGTAGGGGAGACAGGTGAGAGGCAGGAAGGCCGGACAGCAGGAGGTTACAGTAATCAAGACGGGAGAGAATGAGGGCCTGAGTCAGAGTTTTAGCAGTCGAACAACAGAGGAAAGGGCGTATCTTAGTTATATTGCGGAGGAAAAAGCGACAAGTTTTAGAAATGTTTTGAATGTGAGGGGCGAATGTGAGAGAGGAGTCGAACGTGACCCCTAGGCAGCGTGCTTGGGCTACTGGGTGAATGATTGTAGTTCCAACAGTAATGTGGAAGGAGTTAGTAGGGCCAGGTTTGGGAGGAAGTATGAGGAGCTCTGTTTTAGCCATGTTGAGTTTAAGGCGTCGGAGGGCCATCCAGGATGATATAGCAGAGAGACATTCAGAAACTTTGGTTTGTACAGCAGGTGTAAGGTCAGGTGTTGAAAAGTATATTTGTGTGTCGTCGGCATAGAGGTGATAATTAAACCCAAAAGATGTTATTAGGTCACCTAGAGAGAGTGTGTACAGAGAAAAGAGAAGAGGTCCCAGGACATGTTTTAATATATATATATATATATATATATATATATATATATATATATATATATATATATATATATATATATATATATATATATATATATATATATATATATATACTAAAAAAAGAAAAAAGTGTCCCACCTAAAGCACTCAAGCAAAAATAATAATGAAGAAAATGTGTTTACTCAAGGACATGGATTACACAATAAAGATACAAAATTAAAACAGTCCCCATAGGTTCCCTACAGCTATGGAATATACATGACATGAAAGAGCAATACTATACTCCTGAATCTATAAATTGTAAGATCAGAATATTGCTACCCAGGAGGAAAAATTGAGACTCCTAGGGTATGTGAAAAGAACGGCCGGTCAAAATGAAAAGCTGTATGCGGTGAACTAATAGTTGCTAATTATATTGATTGCCAATACAATACCACCTAGGACACCAAAAAAGGCAAGTAAATACATATGAAGTCACCACTGTTTTAGACAGGTAAGCGCTGTATATACTTGCAAATAATCATTAAGGTCTGTCCTTGTTGTTGGATCCTAAGGATGGCATGAATGGTTGAAAATCTGTAGTATACTGCACCGACACACTTTATTCGAGCAAATACCCGGTATGTACCTGGCAGATACCTGGAATGCGCCACTCCTCACCTCTGACAAGCCCCGTTGCATTTGCCTTCCCAGCCTGGGTTCATGCCTGGCTGATGGGCGGCTTATCTGTTAAATGATAATGATTAGGATTTAATAGGCTGCAATGCTTCGCGTGTCTACCAGATGGCATCAATTCATGAATTGTAATGCAGTATATATATATACTGTGCAGTATTGCAGCCAGCGGGAATAAAATGATTCAATCCCTGCCTGGAAATACCTCGATGCACTCGGGCAGAAAACAGTCACAAACCTCAATACACCCGGGTATACCCGAATTCGTGGGACTAGCCGAGCTCGAATAAAGTGTGTCGCCAGTGTAGGTCATAGTTCAAGCCATGTTCAAGGGGTTACCAGAGTGAGCTTTGTCCAAGGAGTGCCGAGATCGAGAGCCAGAGGGGGTAGTCGTACAAGCCGCGTCTGAACCTGTGAAAACACTGAGAGAATCCAGAAGTACTTCCATACAGAGACTATGTCGAGCAAAGACTGAGAGCAGAGAGGAGCTAGATAAAGCAGGAAGGTCCAATTAGGAATGGAGGCGGGACAGGAAGAGCTACAGGGAGACACTGCAGATTGGTGCAGGCATAACAGGCCAGGTGAGTCTTGTTGGTAACATGAGTATGCTCGTGTGGTGTGCGGGAGCGGAGCCTGAGGTCCATGGGACGGGAAGAAGAGTATGCAGAATGAGCACGCTCCGTAACGCGTGTACGCGTGTGGACCGAGCCAGTGGATGGTGCAGGTGTGTGCGCGGGAGGGCGTGGGCGCGCCCTCCCCTGAAAAGAGGAATCGCTGAGGGGAGTGATCCCGCGACGGCGGCAGGGGCGGGGAGCCGAAGAGGTCGGTAAGGCAGGATTGTTTTCTGTGTCCAGGGACTCCCTGAGGGGAGAGAGTGCTCTGTGTGGGGAGCGCGGAGGACGCCGATTCCTGACAGTACCCCCCTCTTCAGGAACGGCCTCAGGACGGACCATAAACGGTTTCTCTGGAAATTTTCTCCTGAAGGACTTAAGAAGGTCCGGGGAATGAATGCCCTTTAAAGGTACCCAGGATCTCTCTTCAGGGCCAAAGCCCTTCCACTGCACCAAGAGCTGGAGCCGACCCCTGGATAGGCGAGAATCCAAAAGAGAGTGAACTTCGTATTCCTCGTTATTTTGGACAGTAATGGGGTCCGGTTTACGAGTCTAATCCGGAAAGAAGTGACTGAGATAAATGGTTTTAAGAGGGACACATGAAAGACATTGGGAATCTTCATACTGGGTGGTAGTTGGAGCCGGTATGCCACGGGATTGATTTGTTCACAAATAGGGAAGGGACCCAGGAACTTAGGTGCCAGTTTAGGAGATGGTACCTTGAGGTAGATATTCTTAGAGGAGAGCCATACCAAATCCCCTGGTTTGTAACTGGGCCGAAACGATGACGACGATCGGCCTGTAGTTTCGATCTGCGGGAGGAGTCGAGAAGGGTAGACTGAATCCTGGACCATGCGGTTTGGAGGGAAGAAATGTCTTCATCAACGGCTGGTACTCCTGAAGGGATGTTGGGGATGGGAAGACAGGGAGGGTGGAACCCATAATTTATAAAGAAGGGCGACTCCCGGGTGGCCTCGTTTTTGGCAGAATTGACGGCATACTCTGCCCAAGAAAGGAGTTGAGCCCAATCATCCTGGAAATCGTATATGAAACATCTCAGGTACTTCTCCAGGGATTGATTGATTCTCTCCGTTTGTCCATTGGACTGAGGATGATAGGCGGAAGAGAAAGAAGAAGAGATGCCCAATTTCTTCGTGAAAGCTCTCCAAAATTTGGATACGAACTGAGAACCTCTGTCAGAAACAATGGACGAAGGGATCCCATGAATCCGGAAAATCTGCTCCGTAAAGATATCAGCAAGTGCGGGGGATGTGGGTAATCATTTAAGTGGAATAAAATGGGACATCTTCGAGAACCTGTCCACGACCACCAAGATAGTGTTCATTCCTCTGGACCTGGGCAACTCCACGATGAAGTCCATCGAAATGTGGGACCAGGGGCGGTCAGGAACTGGAAGAGGTAACAGAAAACCTGAGGCTTTTGACGGAGAGTCATTGAGCGCACGTGGGACAGGCGCGGGTAAACCCCAGAATATCTTGAGACATCCTTGACCACCAGAAATTCCGACGAATGAGATCAGTAGTCTTCTTAAAACCTGGATGACTTGCAGATTTAGAGGAGTGACCCCAAGACAGGACCTCTGGAACAAATTTGGAAGGTACGAAGAGTTTGTTGTCGGGAAGGACCAAGTCCTTGGGAATGCGTCTCTGGGAGTGCAAAATCTTATAAATATGGGGAATGGGAGAGGATAGGGGAGAGGAGGGACAGGGAAGGCTCCCACATCAGCTGAAGTACATAAGGAAGTAAGTAGTCAGATAGTTACAGATCGTATCTGGTGCAAAAGGGGACAAAACACTGCACCTAAATATGCCAGTTTATTTAGGTGCAGTGTTTTTCTTCCTTACCTTTTTTCCGTGTATGTACGTCATACGGTTAAAACGTTAACACATTTGGTATGTAATTTGGGGTGGTCTTGGACTTGTTTACCACAACCCTCTGTACAACTACTATTTGATATTGATTGTTGATATATTAAATTATTTTAATTCCTTACATCATATCAATTAGGTCGATCTGAGTTAATTCAGAGGGGAACCTTTTGTTATTTTTTTCAGTGCAAAATCTTGTCAAGATTCTTGAAAGAAGACGTGGCGAGAATCCTCTCTTGTGGAAGGATAGTCTCCAAAGGTTCCTCTGGTCTCTCTTCAGAAGAATGTATTCGGGAGAGTGCGTCTGCCTTTACGTTCTTGGTCCCGGGCATATAGGAAAGGTGAAAATCGAATCGAGAAAAAAAAGAGCCCAACGAGCCTGTCGTGGACCAAGGCGTCGAGCGTTTTCTATGTAAAGAAGGTTCTTGTGGTCCGTGAGAATAGTAAACGGGGCTATTTCGACCCCTCCAGCAGGGTTCTCCACTCTTGAAGAGCCATCTTCACGGCCAGAAGTTCCCTGTTACCCACGTCATAGTTCCTCTCGGCGGATGAGAATTTCTTGGAAAAATATGCACAGGGATGTAACTTATCTTGAGGCGTGTGTCTCTGAGAAAGAACGGCTCAGCGCCGCAATCAGAAGCGTCGACCTCCAGGACGAAGGGATGTTCAATGTTGGGATGACGGAGAATAGGTGCGGATATAAAAGCTTCCTTGAGTGTCTCGAAGGCGGAGATGGCCTCGGATGACCAAGCAGAAGGATCAGCTCCTTTTTTGGTGAGCGCAGTGAGGGGTGCCACAATAGTAGAAAAACTCCGTATAAACTTACGATAGTAATTAGCGAACCCTAAAAAACATTGTATGGCCTTGAGAGAATTGGGTCTTGGACAGAGTGCTTTGTGTGGGGAGCGCGGAGGACGCCGATTCCTGACACATGGATTACACAAAAAAGATACAAAATTAGTCCCCATAGGATCCCTACAGCTATGGAAAATACATGACATGAAAGAGCAATACTATGCTCCTGAATCTATAAATTGTAAGATCAGAATATTGCTACCCAGGAGGAAAAAGTGAGACTCCTAGGGTATGTGAAAAGAACGGCCGGTCAAAATGAAAAGCTGTATGCTGTGAACTAATAGTTGCTAATTATATTGATTGCCAATACAATACCACCTAGGACACCAAAAAAGGCAAGTAAATACATATGAAGTCACCACTGTTTGAGACAGGTAAGCGCTGTATATATTTGCAAATAAGCATTAAGGTCTGTTCTTGTTTTTGGATCCTAAGGATGGCATGAATGGTTGAAAATCTGTAGTATAGTTGCAGCAAAAGTTCACATCAGATGAAGGGGATCATAGGGGAGTACACACAAGAACAACCCCTTATTCCATCACCGGCTGGTGATTTCAGGCTCCTAAAGATACCTTTATGTGAATGTTGTTTTTATATTTCCTGTAAGTGTGCATTGCCTTCTACTTCTATAATATTAAATTTATTATCTTCCCTATCATGAAGATAATGTACTAGGGGGTGCGCTTTTTTTTTTCTTTCTCATTTCAGTTTTGTGGAAGTGATTCCTCCTTTTGGATTCGGCTGCCCCCTGTTATAAATTTTGGTTAGAAGGTTCTCCTCTGTTTGAAGATTGTACTAAGTACATCCCTGGACTATCAAGTTTGCATATTTGTTTTATTTAATTTAGTATTTTATTATTTATTTTATTGTTTGAGGACGTTTTGTTTATGTTATTTGCGCTGTTGTGTTTGTATGTATTGTATGTCTTTATTTATATAGCGCCATTAGTGTACATAGCGCTTCACAGTAGTAATACATGTGGTAATCAAATAAATAACAGATAATATAAATAACAGATCATGGGAATAAGTGCTTTAGACATAAAAGTAACATTTCGGAAGAGGAGTCCCTGCCCCGAGGAGCTTACAGTCTAATTGGTAGGTAGGGAGAACGTACAGAGACAGTAGGAGGGAGTTCTGGTAAGTGCGTCTGCAGGGGGCCAAGCATTATGTACTGCACCGACACACTTTATTCGAGCAAATACCCAGTATGTACCTGGCAGATACCTGGAATGCGCCGCTCCTCACCTCTGACAAGCCCCGTTGCGTTTGCCTTCCCAGCCTGGGTTCATGCCTGGCTGACGGGCGGCTGATCTGTTAAATGATAATGATTAGGATTTAATAGGCTGCAATGCTTCGCGTGTCTACCAGATGGCATAAATTCATGAATTGTAATGCAGTATATATATATATACTGTGCAGTATTGCAGCCAGCGGGAATAAAATGCTTCAATCCCTGCTTGGAAAATAACCCAATGCACTCGGGCAGAAAACAGTCACAAACCTCAATACACCCGGGTATACCCGAATTCGTGGGACTAGCCGAGCTCAAATAAAGTGTGTCGCCAGTGTATCGTGTTTAGAATATCCACAGTGCTATTCATATGCTTCTTTAAGCAAGTGTGTCTTAAGGTGGTTCTTAAAGGTGGATAGAGAGGGTGCTACCTTATAGAGAGGAAAGATAGATAGAGAGGAAAGGGGATACCCCAAATCACATTTAGCAATTGCATTTGAAAATGCATTACATACAGAGAGAGCATCATTGTTGCCCACACATCCAATTGAAGATTCTCGCCTTGTTAAGACAATTGGTATTAAACAGGACTCACATGGACTGACAGAATCAAAAAACAAATGTCCTCTTTTTATTTCACAATTTAGTAAACAAAGTGGAAAAGTAAACTCTATAATTTCAAAACATTGGAATGTCTTATCCATGGACCCTGTCCTTAAAAAATATGTGGATTCTGGTCCTACTTTTGTATATCGTAGAGCGAGAACAATTGGATCTCATGTTTCACCAAGTGAACTCAAATCTTCTGGTCTCAAAAAAACTTTTATCACTAGGGGTTCCTTCAAATGTGGCTCTTGTAGTGCATGTAAACACATGAAGCCTGCCAAAAGTTTTTTCCAGTTTGCCTTGCCACCGCCACATGGTGTGAATATATTACCAAATAAGGAATTTAAGATTAACAGTTTTATAAATTGTAAAAGTCAATTTGTGATTTATCTAATAACATGTGGTTGTGGCAAGAGGTATGTGGGGAGGACGACTAGAGCCCTTAAGGTCAGGATGTTAGAGCATTTAAGGCTCATAAAATTGAGAGACACTAATCATCCAGTCTCAAAACATTTCACTGAATGTGGTCAGGGAGGAATTAATAATTTTTCCTTTTTGGGGATTGAATCAGTTATTTCTAAATCTAGAGGAGGTGATCATATCAACCTTCTGGACCGTAGGGAGGCGTATTGGATCTTCACTCTCCAAACGCGCTTCCCTATGGGCTTGAACATTGACTGGCAACTAACACATTTTTTGTAAACATTTTTGTGATAGACGTATTATGGTGTAATTAGTTGGTAATACAGATTAAATAAGACAATTGTCATTATATTGGACATTATATTCTTGTCATTATAACCTTTGAACCTATGCCTTATCATGCAAATATTATGCTAATATGTAAGCTTAAATTGTTCTTTGATGTATCTTGTGGATAATACTTCATATTTTATAATGGTTGTATTTCCCTGGTTCCTATGATTTAGGTACACAATCTGTGTTATGCAGTATGTATGTGTAATATGTCTTTAAATTTACTTTTCTTGCACATTTTTTTAATCATGTCTAGAGGTTTTTATTTTTAACTTTTTTTTGTATATAACTTAGTTGCAACACAGCTAGTTTTTTAATCCACCTTGTTCATGTTTTCCTTGATATAATGGTACCCTTTATTAAGCATTAGTTTAGTTTAATATAGCTTTATTTCGTTTAAATATGCTTGTCCAGTTAGCAGCAATGTATTTTGTTCTGCTGGAATGGTCAATAAAGCTTTGTTATTGTGTTCCTATGTTTGCCCACATCCAAAATGGCCACACTGCCTTTGGTACTTCCTTTTGCCCTTAGATCGGCACTGAGTCGCTCTGTTATGACGTCATCAGGTTCTGATTTTTGGCGCGAAATGGCCCACAGGTAAGAGGGTATATAATGGATGTTATCACATTGTGTTTTATCCTTGAAAAAGAACGCTGCGACGTTCGAAATGCATTGGATGGGTCTTTTGCCACATTAAAGTGCCCTTTTAATCATTTTTTTGTTCTGGTTTTTTCCTGCTCCGTTTGTGCTGGTGCGCTTTTTGGTCTCCCTTTTCCCTGTATTGCATTGAGTAGCTGCACAGCTTGCCTGCCTGCTCTACCAGGATGTGAGTATTTGCATATTTTTCAGGGGAACCTGCCAATGAGACATATGGTGAGTGGGTTGCACCACACACCACCTGTCTTCAGGAGGATAGTACCCATTATATGACACAATAGGTACTATATCAATTGTTAGTACCCTGGTACAGTGGTCTGGCTTATTATCATTTTGAGATATACCTGCATTTGAGCGCTTCAGCTATTTTCCACACTTCTATAATACAGTATTACATTTATTATCTTCCCTATTGTGAAGATAATGCACTAGGGGGTGCACTTTTTCTTTTCTTTCTCATTTCAGTTTTGTGGAAGTGATTCCTCCTTTTCGATTCGGCTGCCCCCTGTTATAAATTTGGTTAGAAGGTTCTCCTCTGTTTGAAGATTGTACTAAGTACATCCCTGGACTATCAAGTTTGCATATTTGTTTTATTTAATTTAGTATTTTATTATTTATTTTCTTGTTTGAGGACGTTTTGTTTATGTTATTTGCGCTGTTGTGTTGTGTTTTATATATATATAATTTATATATTTATATATATATATTATATATATATATATACAAAAGAAACACACAGCGCAAATCTATACAGTTTGTTCCTGTGGAAGAAGATATTTACACCACTATGTAGAGCCAATAATAAGAAAGGGGTACATACCCTGGTTCACCTCTAACCCTATACACTGCAGCTAGTTTAGGTCTGCGGCTCCACAATCGCCGCTTTGGAGATCTGGAGAAGAGTGACCTAAGCGCAAGTGGAAAAAGGGAGAGAGAAAACACAAAAAGGGATCATAGGGCAGTATATCTATAATTATATAAATATAAGAATGGTAAGATATGCGCTTACACTGATCAAATAAATATGAGCATTTAATCCTCTCTGGGACTCACGAACGTAGCTTTTAAGGACTTGTTTGAATATTGCTTGGTCTTCCAGAGATCTTCTTTGCAGGAAATCAGCTGCTGCTCATCCAGGAGATCTTCTTCCCAGGCACTCACGTCTCACTATGGATGAATCTCACAGAAGGGGGGGGGTGGGGAGGGGGGGGGGTGGGGAGGAAATAATGGAGGGGAGCAAATATGTGTAAAACCTTTTTAATCTAAAGAAGATTGTATAAAATATGGGTGATCAACTCACATTTGGTGAGAAAATTACAAGCAGTTGAGAGTATTTTAGCGAGTTTCTCACACTCGTTCAGAATCGCCGGTTTACCAGTCCTCTCTGCAGTCTCTTCCGTAGCACGTGATCGGCCGTGGCGTGTGACGCTGCGTGTGACCCGGCCCGGCTCTCGCGATATTATCAGTCTGTTAGTACAGGATTTCAGTTCCGGAACTCCTCCTGAATGTCTCACAGGGGCTTCTCGGCGTGTCTCTCACACTGCTGCTAATACAAGCTGGCCCTACGCGTTTCTCCCAGCGGGCTTCGTCAGGGGAAGCTATAAACTCTCTAATCCCTACCAGGGTATTTATAGGCACCTCCCCAACAACGATTGGCTCAGACTTAATTAACTCATTGGATACAAGGAACATAATTAGTTGTTGTCTTATTAATGTCATAACAATTAAATGCGCTGCTGCACGGCAGCTCCAAACACTGATTTCATTGTGTATTATTGAACATTTGTGGATTAAAACTGCATACACCAAGCATATGTTATATATAGAGTTCATACATGCACATTACTAGCGTTGTATATATATACCTTAAATATATCGTTAAGTTATCAACATACATGATGAAATTCAGGTATTATGGAATATATTCTTCCAAACAGATGGAATATTGGATAAAAGCCTAAATCAGTACAGGAGTTTATGTTAGGATATTATTAGCAGATGGGGATGGCCAGTACATATGTATGGAGTATATTCCTCCAAACAGAATATTTGAAAACAACCTAGATCAATACAGAGGTCTATGTTGAGATATTTTTTGCACAGGGGAGATGGCCAGTACATATATCAAATTGGTTGTACTAATTGTGTATCCCACATTTGACCTTAGTGGGATATTCACAAAAATATGTTATCTCTGGACCTTAAGAGGATATCAGAATTGTGTCCTAAAACAATTGGGTATTTATATATGTCCAGGATTAGTTTCAATATATAATGGATCCTATATCTGGATTATATGCTATGGATATAGACAGCAAAAAAGAGCTTTCTGCTCATGGTATGTGATTTTTGGGATTGCTCCCAAGTTATTATAGATCCCATATATTATATATCTGGATATATATTTATTTAATTAAGAGGAGATGTTGAGATAAGTACCTGTCTTACCCTCCATCATAACTCTCCTAGCAACGTGACAGACATGTGTGTTTAGACATTCAATTAATTATAGTGACATTATTTTCTATTAAATGACACAGAGCATCTAAATGCTCTGGTATATATTTTATATAGTGATTTTAAATAAATTCCCAATACATTCTAATTTATAAATATATCTACTCATGTGTTGAAATATAACCGTGCATACATTCTAATTTATAAATATATCTACTCATGTGTTGAAATATAACGGTGCATACAATCAATTACAGTAATCTATAGTGCAATATATAATATAATGACGAAAATAAAAACGTGCAAAGAGACATCTTATTAAATTAGTTACAATATAAAGTTACAGATACATATGTCCAACATATGGTAATTATACCTCTATTGTGACATCCATCTTAATGCAAACTATAGCATAGTGTTGCTCTGTATATATATCCATTTATATGGACGTATAGCTAGTCAGAAAAGGTATAAATAATTCATAGCCCACAGTATGTTAGCTCTAGGTGCTAAGTTGGTATATGGATCAGGGGTGTAGAATTGGACAAATATAGGGGAGTTTACACCGTATTGACTGATGATTAGACAAACTAATATACATATGTATTTGAAATTTTATCTTATAGTGGAGCAATGATCATTACAGAAAAAGAAGGCAATCTTACGCGTTTCACGCTGATCCCAGCGCTTCGTCAGAGAAGTTTTACATCCCACTTCTGATTGGCTCAAGTACTGTACCATGTGAGGGCGGCCAACTTTCTTTTGATGACGTCGTCTTAAAGGCAATTGAAGCACAGCCATTCTGATTGGCTGGCGTCATTGCCTTTAAATGACGTCATCAATTTTTTATTAATTTTTTTTTAATCCCATGGTTTTCATGGCCCAATCAGGGCCGTGGGAACCATATGAAAAAATGTGACGTCATAGGCCTATAAAAGCCTATGTCGTCTCATTTTGGAGCCAGACGGCGTGGAGGGAGGACCTCCCCTCTAAGAACAAGTCTGGGGCGTGGCAGCAGAAGACCCCAGAAGACCCGGAAAAGGTAAAGAAGCCCCAAGACTGATGCAATGGAGTACATGTACTGAAGAAGAAAGTAGACATGGGGGCCTATGCAGAGAGCAGCGCTATTTCGAAATTCGCCATTTTTTGGAGAAAATCGCGCAGAAAGCAGCAGAAAATGGCGAGTTCCGAAAAACGCGCCAATTTTTCTTTTCTATTTGTAAAACTCGCCTCGCGGCTGGCGAGAACCTCAATCTCGCCAGTTTTAAAAATATCCTAATGCAGAGAGGCGCGAACGGCATCTAGCGGCTGTTCGCACCAATAAAATGGCGCGATTGTCTCCGTTGTGCCTCGCCAGAAAAAACTGCCGCTCGCGGCCATTGCAAAGGGAAAAAAAAAGGCGCAAATTTGTTTTAACACATTTCTGAAGCGCGCATCTCGCCAATTTAAACTCGCCACACGCATCCTTGTTAAACATAGCAGAATTTGCACTTTTCTGCATATGGAGATTAAAACTCTCCAAAAAAGCTACTTTTTAATAAATTCGCCAATTTTAAAATTCGCTGCTCTCTGCATAGGCCCCATAGTTTTTTATTTTATGGTTTTTTATTTTATGGGTTCCTGATTCCTGTGCGTGGATTTATTCGAGAGCATGCTGTTCAGAGTTGGTGAGTGGGTCATCTAATGGTATGTAAACAAGAGAAATGTATTTTATTTAGCTTGTACGGGTTTTTAATTTTGTTTTTTAATGTGATTGATTTTTTTTTAATGTCCATTTATTTCCCCTGTATTTATGTATGTCTCTATGGATATACATAATACAGAGCTAATAAAAGCTTGTATTGCTCATGTTTGCTTGCTTTTTTGATGCATTTTTAACTGTACTTTGCAGCTTGGTGTGCAAATGTGTTTGCAATAGTTTATTTGAGGGGGGGCTTGCTTTTTAATAGTGGCTTTCTGTTGGTTAGATTTTGTTGATTGATGGTAATTTATTTCTGTTTACTTGTTTTGTTTCTAGGATTTGAATAGTGAATTGTGTAATTGATTTGTATTGTATTGTAATTGATTTGTGAATGGATTGATTGATGGTATTTTATTTCTGTTTACTTGTTTAGTTTTTAGGATTTGAATAGTGAATTGTGTCATTGCTGGGCTGCCTGCACCGGGAGGAGTTTGCTGCCACGACCTGTTTTTTGCCATTAGACATTTCCTGCATTTACTGGACTCAAAGCTCTCTAGTGTGGGTCATTAACCCTTTAGCACACTGCTATGCCAGCTAATTCCACTGCTATCAATATCCAGGAATGGGGGAGAGGGGAAGGGAAAGGGTAAGGGGGAGCTCCCGCATCAGCAAAAGTGAAAAATGATAAGTAAATAAGTAGAGCCAGATACTGGTGCAAAAGAGGATAAGGGTAATAGTGAAAAACAAACAAAAGATTCCTCCTTGAATGCACTCAGATAGGCTAGTGAAAGTGATATGGTTGATACATTAAAAAACCTTTTAATCACATATATATAATTAAAACAATGTTTGTATAGAGGGGCATGGTATACACAATCCAGGACCAGCCCCTGCTGGCAAGCCAAAAAATCTTCCTTAAAATAAATAAGCGGAAGATAGTATAAATAACAATACACCACCTTAATGTGGGCTCACTTTCTAAGAGAATCACCTATGTATAACTTCAGAATAGGAAACCCGTCCCACTTAGGGAAATCCTATTGTCAATGAAATCAACAGACCTGGACAGATGCAGGCTGTTGATGCTAGATCTGAAGGGGTGACTAACTGAAAGCCGACTGGTCAAATAATAAAGACCTGTGTAATGTCAAAGACCCGCATTAAGTATAGATGTAAAATAACTCCAGAACGGGGTGAAATCGACACAAAAATAAGATAAATATACTTCATAAAGTAAATACATAACCACACGCTAAACAATCTATAAATACAATATACAATTAATGATAAAATACGTAGCGTGATGGTGTTGAACTCTGCAGAGGGCAAGCACAAAGTGTGCTCTGCTAATGCCCTGAGGCATGGTTCAGGGACCATATCCAGTTATAGCCTCTGAAGTATACTAATAAGTTAGCGCAGAGATCACTCACGAATTCTCCTTACTTAGTACCACTGACTTCAATGGCAAAAAAACAATCATATAAACATGGGGTATTCTCCACACTAAATATTTAGCAGTGTTGTGTCGCCGTACATCTAAGCATACACATTACATGAATAACTAATGTTGATCACGATAAGTATATAATACCCCAGACTGAGTCATCGGTATAAGCCCCTTACTGGTGGGGACTATACCAGTAGTATCATATAGTCCCACACAGGTGGTGTAGTATCACAGTGATAGCCGATCAGGAAGGGAAGCTGGGATATGTACAGCCATATAATGTAGTTTCCCTAAGCAGATAAAGCTAACGGGCTAGTTGAGTATTATACTTAGCTTCAGGACGCTGTATACGTCCATAGCCGCTTCACTGGGTCCCCAGGTAAAGGGGAAAGGAGGCAGGATGCCAAGATAGAAATGTCAGGGTTCCAAGTCAGCAGCTACAGCCGCGGAGACACCATCCTGCTTCTAGGAAGCGTTCATTCAGTGTGATGACGTCACTACGTTCCGGTCACCTGACGCACGTTTCGCGCGTGTTCGCGCTTTCTCAAAGGTACAGGCACGTAGTAAACGTGCACATTAAGTAGCTATTGGTTGCCATGGCAACCGTCGGGGGAGTATCTTCCCTAAGTCGCCTGCTGGGCTGTCTATTGCATTGTCTAAGTCATAGCATGCTAATTAGTATCAGAAAGGACCTGACCTACACATATGTTAGGAATTATTGCCCTTAATGAGCGTAGACAGTGGTGGTCAATATGTGACACATACTAGCTAAATAAAGTGTGTATATTTTATACACGGCTTTCAGTTAGTCACCCCTTCAGATCTAGCATCAACAGCCTGCATCTGTCCAGGTCTGTTGATTTCATTGACAATAGGATTTCCCTAGGTGGGGCGGGTTTCCTAGTCTGAAGTTATACATAGGTGATTCTCTTAGAAAGTGAGCCCACATTAAGGTGGTGTATTGTTATTTATACTATCTTCAACTTATTTATTTTAAGGAAGATTTTTTGGCTTACCTGGTCCTGGATTGTGTATACCATGCCCCTCTATACAAACATTGTTTTAATTATATATATGTGATTAAAAGGTTTTTTAATGTATCAACCATATCACTTTCACTAGCCTATCTGAGTGCATTCAAGGAGGAATCTTTTGTTTGTTTTTTCACTAATTCCACTGTTTCTTAGATAGCCTTGATAGTATTGATGTATACCTTTTAGGTTCAGGCCCTTATCATCCAGTTTCCCTGTTACTCACTTAGGGTTAGTTGGTCTGAGTCTTGTGCTTCACAGCCTACCTTCATTCTGTTGGGATATTCAGTGATGGCTTGTCACTGTGTCTCCCAGGGACATTGTTGCAGGGTTTAGGGAAGTACCAGGTGACTACGGTCTACCTGGGAACGGGCCTGTAGAAGGGGTTTCTATACCCCGAAACGTGACGTTCCCCCCTTGCCCTGTACTTTTAACTCCCCCTGTTTTCCCTTTTCTTTTTTGGTCTTTGTTTGACCACTTTTTGCATCATTCGTGTACCATTAAATACTTACTTTTGGCTGATCCATTTACTATCTGTTCTTTCCATTTGAGTGCAGGGAACATTTGTGGTTTATTGATTATTTGGGAGGAATCAGGGTCCCCCTTGTTCCCGTCTTGCACCTATTATTTCACTTTATACAGAGTTTTGTGTGCTGTCTAATACTGTTTGTTAAGTGAATTGTGTAATTGATTTGGATTGTACAGTATTGTAATTAATTTTTGATTGGATTGATTGATGGTATTTTATTTATTTTATTTTATTTAGAGCATTGCTTTGGCATACTGTAGTGTACAGTACATGATGCACAGATTATTTGCATCATGTACTGTACACATTGTAAAATTAAATTTTTGGATAGCCATTTGTTAGATATTGATTTGCCAACTGTACTGTACTGTAGGTGCTGTGTTCTTGCAAGATGAGATTTATTTTTATTTGCATTGTGCTGTTTTTATTTGGAGATGTTACTGTACTGTATGTGTCAGAATGTATTTGCTACAGTATGTATTTTTGGCAACGGAGGACAGATGGGCTTTGCTGGTGGAGGGGATTCATGCTGTATTGCAGTGGTAAGTACAGTAGAACTGTATTAATTTTATTATGCTACTGTAGTTAATGTGTTTAATAATGGGCCAAACAATCTATTATCCATATCTGGATAATAGTTATTTGGCCCATTAATGTTATGTATGTGTGTTTGGTGGTGCGAGGGGGGGGGGGGTGATTTATTTAAATGTACTGTACTGTGTAGGCCATGTTTTAGTTTTTTTACACACAGGCTTGGCACCTGTGCCTTAACCCCTTCATTGCCTTAGCGGGCATTGCATGGCCGCTAAGGTAATGAAGCTGCTTACATTGTTAATTTTTATTTATTGTGTGCGTGAGCAGGGGGTCTCCTGAAATGAGCAAAGTTTATTTCAGCCTTGGGGACCCACTACTTCTTGAGATACAGGCCCCATTATGGAGTTGCCGTATCCCTCTAGTCCCGCGGTCACGTGACCCACAATTTTAACATGGTGGGGATACCGGAAACCCATAACTGGGCCTGTAACTCGGGAAGTAGGGGTCCCCGGACCTGAAATCAACTTTGTTCAGCTCAGGAGATCCCCTGCTCACGCACACTATGAATAAAAATAAAATGTAAGCAGCTTCATTACCTTAGCAGCTACCCGCTAAGGTAATGATTTTTTTATGGCGGGGGGGGGGTGTTTCATACTAGTGTGGGGGAGCAGGGGTCTTCCGAGCTAAACAAAGTTGATTTCAGCCTTGGGGACCCCCTACTTCCTGAGATACAGGCCCTGTTATGGAGTGCCGGTATCCCTCTGCATTGTTTAGATTCGATCCCACAGGATTTTAACATAGCGGGTGTACCGACACCCCATAATGGGGCCTGTAACTCAGGAAGTAGGGGGTCCCCGGACCTGAAATCAATGTGGTTCAGCTGCAGAGACCCCCTGCTACAAAACTGTCATTTTAGAATTTTAAATAAAACCCCACGATCGCTTGTGAGAGGCGCGGAGTTAGAGTGACTGATTCAGACTCTCTTTCTGCGTGTCTATTACACAAAGGCAGATGCCGGTAGCATTCACACAGCATGGGTCCCTGCTTTGGGCATATAATGCGCCGTGGTCATTTCTTTAAACACACCAAATTTTGTCCCCGTTGTGATCACGGTTTCCCGCATTAATTACCGCGTGAATGTTTTCGAATAACGGCCGCCCCATCAGTAACAGGGTTTTGCTAAAAGCAGAGCTGTGCAAAGGTGGTTGAGAAATGCATGAAATAACACCTATAGTACAAGATCACTCCTGAGTATATTGTCCAGTATCAGTTAATGCAAAGTCCAATGTTAAATGCAAGTTCGATATACTTCACCACATAGTAGCTGGTGATGAGCCTCAAGCTGGGTCCCAATGTAGAGAGGTAGAGAAAGGGGGTCCCCTCACCACACTCCCACTCCACACTTCGAGGTATGAGTGTGCACTCTGTGTTTGTTTGCTATGTTCTTCATATCAGTATTTATGTAATTGTGTATCCTTTTGGTTCAATTATAGGTAGATGGGGATCAAATCCCCCGGGGTGCTACTAACACTTCTCCGTATAATGTGATCAAATGTGTATATGATAAATAATCAATGAAAGATAGAACAGATAATGTTCCATAAGCAGCTGTACCGTGGCCCTATGTAAGTGATATATCCAAACAGGTGGCAGAGTAAATAGGGGATGGAGGAGGGGAGAACCGGGGAAAGAGATAAATGCTGATATGAAGCACCCCCCTGATGAGCTGCAATCTCTTACCCTCCTCCTATGTAATCCTCCTGCAACTGCACAATGTCCTGTCACACACTGGCCACTTCCCAGCAAAAATGAATAAAGGGAATGTACTCACTGGTCTTGATGAGTTGCTAATTTGTCTTGGTAGAATCCGTTCCTAAGGATGTGCATCATTCCCAAGATGTGTAGAGAATGTGAAAAAAATAGGAGTAAGCACTGCAAGAAAAATCCGGACTGGAGACGGGTTAAATGCAATCAAATTTATTAGGGCATAATGCCTAAAGATATACACCAAACAGCACGCTCCTCTGACGCGTTTTGTGCCGGAGTCACTTTGTATATATATATATATATATATTATTTTTTTTAATGCACATTTAATGTAGTGTTTATTTTTTCCCAAAATGTTTTATTAAATCGGTGCATCTTAGAATTGAGGAAATATGGTATTACAGTACATGGTGTTTAGATGCATGAACATTATTATCAGATGAAAGGCTCAGAGGTTGGAAAACATAAACTGGAATCACCATTCTGGCATTTTGTTTTATTTAGATGGGACTAAGGGGCATATGCTATAAGCGTTGATAAGCCACTTATCGATCACTTATCAGCCAAAAGCCTCGATAAGTGGGCGATAAAGGCATGAAGCGCCAAAAATTTCAGCCATCATAAAAAAATTGCTGTGTTAGCAGCGATAAGCCACTTATCAACAGGTTCTGAAACTCATGCAATTCTAGTTGCCACTATTAGGTTACTGAGGCCTATCGAGGATAGTTGTGGATCTATAATGGTGAGTTTCTCCCAAAATCCTCATGCAAAGAAAAGTTGGCATGAGGCTGGTGAGAAGCTACTGAGAGGCGGCGATACTGGAACTAGAAAAAAAAAAAAAATTCTGCAACAGATTGATGCCGGGGGTCTCCAGATCTGATATCCATTAATATCAGCACCGGAGACCCCCGGCATGAATCCCATGCAATAAAAATGCATTTACAGTCAACTTCATTACCTTAGCGGTTAGTCGCTAAGGCAATGAAGGGTTTACCCCTCCCACTATCCACCAAGAGCCAAATACCCCCTTCACCCACCCCGGCATCCCACATTAAACACTACCCACCTCCTCTAGCCCCACATGAGTGATACCAGAGGCCGTGGGGGTCCTTAGGTGTCTCTGCGGGTGTCTGTGGGCCCTCAAGTGGTTCATGTGGGTGTCTAGTGTTCCTCAGGTGATCCCTGCAGTTGTCTGGGTGCCCTCGGGTGGTCCACCTGGGTGTCTTTGGGTCCTCAGGTCATCCCCACGGGTGTCTCTGGGTCCTCAGTTTATCTCCAGGGATGTCAAGGGGTCCCTGTGGGTGTCTGTGGGCCCTCAGGTAAACCTCACAGGTCCCTGCCGGACCTGCGGTACTAATCCTGTGGCAATTTTTTTTGCAATACTGTACATAGAAATAGATATATCCCCCCCCCCTGCCACAACACATACAGTACAGTAATGGGCAAAATAACTCTTATCCAGATATGGATAATTGTGCATTTGCCCATTATAAAACAAAACATTAGCTAGTCAGCATGAATAAAGTAAATAAACCTTTCTTACTTACCCTTGTCATCATGAAGGGCATCCTCGTTAGTATTCTGCAGGTCCATGCCCTTCGATGCCAGCAAGAATAAATGAAAAAATACAATCTGATGGCCCCTAACCCCTTAGTTAAAAACGACTATAGTAATTAAGGGGTTAACCCACCCTCCCCTGCTGCCCACCCGGGAGGCCTAACCACCCACCCTGGGACCACTATACCCACCCTGTACCCATTTATTGGCATGGTGGTACATCATAATCCTACTATGCCACTATAGCAGAATGGTCACCCTAATAAAATAGCATGAAGGCCAAAAATACAAAATAATAAATTATGTACACAAGCACCTAAACACCCTAATTAAATAAATAAAAGCACTTGCCAACCAATAAAAGCACTAGCCAACCAATTAAATTATATAAATAAAACACTAAATAAAACACTACCCAACCAATCAATGTAATAAATAAAACACTAACTAACAAAATAATTAAATAATTTTAAACACTAGCCAACAAAACAATTAATGAATTTAAATCAGTAGCAATTTTTTTTTAATTAATTTTAATTGCTAACCAATCCTAAAATGTACTAAATACAAGCCACCCAAAATTCAAACAATTGAATAAATTTTTTTAAAAACAAATAGAAAAAAATGCAATCAATTCAAAACAAGCATTTGCCAAAAAATGCATTGGCTGTCACTGTATTTATCTGTACCCTGGCACAGTTTAATACAGACCTGCATAACTCCAGTCCTCGAGGGCCACAAGCAGTATTACTGAGCCACTAATTGAGCCAGCTGTGCTGAAATAAGGAAATCCTGAAAACCTGGCCTGTTTGCGGCCCTCAAGGACTGGAGTTGTGCAGGCCTGGTTTAATACATTATCAGTAAATGGGCAATCACAAACATAAAAAAAAATTACAATGAAAAAACCTGAACATTTTTTTATCACACACATTCAATATTTTACTTACCTTTAGAAGTCTTCACCCTCCGAATCCCATTGTATCAGCAATCTCTCTAACGTCATCCACCTCATAACATCATCACCCGCAATCCAACATCACCCATCTTGAAGGCCAGCTTCAGGTAAAAGAAATCTTCTTTCTTTTATCTTCTATCACCATCTTCTTTCTTCATCTGTCATTATATTTATCTTTTCTTTAATTTTCTATCTTCATCTGTCAATCCAAAACCCAATGGCAAATTCAGAACAGGATGTTCTCTCGTCGGCTTCTTGAGGTAAAATGAGATGTACAGGCCTTATATAGGTCCTGCGACTTATATAGGTCCAATCTGATTGGACGCTGTATCATGTGCCCGCCTGTTTTTATTTTTTAAGGATGTGACGTTATCTTCATGGGAAGTATGTCACATCCTTAAAATCACATGGCTATATCACGTGGTATTACAGCCAATGGGATTGGACAATCCCATTGGTTGCTGTACCATGGGATGGGTTACATTAGTTCAAAACGATGTGACAACATCCATTAAAGTAAATCACTGGGTAAGGCCTTTTCAGAGAGGTGATCATCAGGTCACTGTCTACTCACCTGTTTTGGGAATTTTGCTATCACAGGTAATCGTGGCCTTCTGAATACCTTTGATAGCAACACTAAAAAAACTGCCGAATTAAATGGCCTGGCAATTTTTTCAATGAAAACATAGCATAGGCCCCTTGATCTTTTGTATAGTTCATTTACAATGGAAGTTGTTTGACATCTGGTCTAATGTGTTTTGTTGTAGGGATATATTAAGAGCTTCAGATTTGTTTAGGTTAACCTTAAAATTGGAGACCTCATTGAAGGACACTAATTATTTCATTATGTTTGGCATTGTAACGATTGGTTTGGTTAAGGTCATTAAAATATAATCTGCATATTTTGTATTCATGATTAGCAATACAAATCCCAGAGATATTGGGGTTTTGTCTGATACGTTCAGTAAATGGTCGTTCACTTTAGAGTGAATAGTAGGGGTGAGAGAGGGCATCCCTGGCTTGTTCCGTTTCTAATATCGAAAGGGTTCGAGAAGCAGCCATTTACCTTCACCTTGGCATTAGGAGATTAATATAATGCATTGATGCAGTTCATAATGTGGTTGCCGAATCTTACCTTCCTAAGAACGGAAAACAGATATTGCCAATTTATTCTATCGAAGCCCTTTATGGCATCTGTGGACAGGAAGAAGACAGGGTTTTTTTTCTCTTGAGAATTAAATATATAAGGTTAGCAACCTTTTTAGTGTTATCTGTGGCCTCACAATGCAGCAGGATAACCCCCACTTTTTCCAGGTTGATAAATTTGAGTAGGAAAATGTTTATTCTGTTAGCACAGATTTGAGCAAATATTTTTAAGTCCACATTGAGAAGGAGATATACAGGCATACCCCGCATTAACGTACGCAATGGGACCGGAGCATGTATGTAAAGCGAAAATGTACTTAAAGTGAAGCACTCCCTTTTCTCCACTTATCGATGCATGTACTGTACTGCAATCGTCATATACGTGCAGAACTGTTGTAAATAAGGCATTTGTAACAGGCTCTATAGACTCCCCACTTGCGCACAGCTTCGTTACAGGTAGGGAGCTGGTATTGCTGTTCAGGACGTGCTGACTGGCGCATGCGTGAGCTGCCGTTTGCCTATTGAGCGAGATGTACTTACTCGCGAGTGTACTTAAAGTGAGTGTCCTTAAACCGGGGTATGCCTGTATAGCCTATAGCTTGAACAGACAGCTGGGTCCTTTTCTGGTATAAAAATTATTGTGATATGGGCTTGAAGTGTTTTTTGGGGGGAAAGAGTTACTATTTCTGAAAGCATTGAAAGTGTCAATTATAGGGAAAGAAAGGATATCCAACAAACTTTTGTAATTCATCTGGACCAGCACTCTTGCCGTTTGGAAGGTTCGTGAGTGCCGTCTTTAGCTCCTCTAAGTTAATTGGTCTATCTAAGTTCCTCATCTGAAAATCTTTGTAATTTTAAGCAAAAACTGCTGAAATCACAAGGATGAGTGGTAAACATCAGTGGACTTCAGCGAGAGAGTAGGCTGAGATTCCAAACCAAGAAAAGCTCCATAATAAATTGTAAGCCTTTTACAAATTACAAAAGCAGGTTACACAGTGGTGTAGTGGGTCAGCCTCTGCAGATCCTCTGCAATTCAAGGCCTTATTGAATAGTGGCTCACAATACATTTTACCATACTTATTTAAAGCCCCTCCTCTTCTGCAGTTGGATAATTTAGAATGTTTGGGGTTGAGTGACAAAAAATATCCCCATGATGGCTACAATAATTATTTAATTTGAATTTCCACAAAAGCTGAAGCTAGTGTGTATCACAACAATTAAACTAAAGACTGTGGTCTTTCCAGATTCTGAAATTACTGGGAATGCACTCATCTTAGTAGGTACCAGAATTAACTTAATTACTAAAAAGGTGTGTCATGATGAAGCTTGAGACAAATATATTAAACATGTTGAAAATAAAATGTTTTAATAAATAAGCACAAAGTAATCATAATCAAATGAATAATGGTGATAGTCATGGTAACTGTAGGGTATCTAAAAATATATTATTACTATAACTGCTGGGTGAAGCTGTCAATTAATAGGAGTGCCTACATTCAGTAAGAAGATACAAAATCGAGTGTTGGGTACTGTTGACTAAGAATTATTTCCAAAACGAGTCATTATATCGCCTGAGATATAAAATGTAGATACATTATATATTATCAGTTACATAGATACAAGTTAATCAATGGAACAAGATAACTCCTGACGAAGTCGCCGCAGTGTGACGAAACGCGTAGAGCTGTGACTTCATTGCGTTTGTGTTGGTGTATTTGGAGTCCCTGGCTTCCCTGCGCTCCGGCTGGCGGTAATTTCAAGTGTTAGCAATCATTGTATGAGGGAGCAAAGGACGTGCAGGCATTGGATGCCTTTATATCTTGCTGCCAATTCATGGTGAACCTATGCTGTTTACATCCACTCTGCAAACCTGGGAGTCACACTACCACCGCAGATGACAACAATAGAGATTTCTCTCCCACGAATGGTTCTGTTTGAAATCCTGTAAGTGCACATTCTTATGGGTTGCTGATTTTTTAAATAAATGTACCTTATTTTTTACTCAGTTACGTGCTATGGAGCTTGCGCTTTTGTTTGTTTTTTGTTCATATATATATATATATATATTTTTTTTATATTGCATGGTAATTTTGAGATTTTTTCAGAGTTTGTTGAGTTTTTATTAACCTTGTCCAGCTGGTCTCAGCGGTTTTTGGAGGTTAGTGGCTCCTCCCCCCCCAGAGTTTAAGCTTTCCCCTCCCCACTTCCAAGTTAGCAGGTCAGTTTCATTTTGCTGGGTTGTGTCAAATCCAATGTTGATCATTCTTCCTCTAATTATAGAGGTAAATAAGAATTTTAACTCAGGTAGTGTTAAGACTCAGTGAATGGGTTGTACCCAATTATTGTTTATCATTAGCTTTATTGGGCTCAATAGGTTCCTGATTAAGAACAACCAATCACACTGGGTTACCACCTACTTAAGGAGTCTGTGTGATAAGGGTATTATACTCTTTGATAAAGTCCTGGAGAGGGACGAAACGCGTCAGAGTGCCCCTTCTGTGATGTACAGCATGTAATATTAAAGCTGATTTTAATCTCATTCGTTCCTGGGCTGGACTTCTATTGCTGTGACCGCCTTCACCCCCCCCCCTTTTTTCCAGGTAGTGTTAAGACCTGCTAATGATCATGCCTTGATGTGGCAACAGGCTTAAAACGCTTTGGCCATAGGGTTAAACTAAATTACCATTTTTCAAAAGAATACAGTATATAGGTATTTCATGGTGTATTTTTGTCATATTGGGCTTCTTTGTTTTTTGTTAAAAAATGTATAGCTATCTGATTCTCATTATCTGCCATCAGGCTATGTGCATTATGATGTCACAGATGAGCTATATCACGAGGGGTGGACAAAATAATTTTATAACGTAATGAGATTATTCATTTTTCTATTCTCAGATTCGCTGTATAATTAATTATATTATTTTCTCTCCCTTCCTAATCCCTTCACAATTCATAATTGATCAATACATAAGGCAATCTTGAAATATATTCATTTTTCTTTTCCTTTTTTTAACCCTTTATGGTTTTTCAAAATAAAAAGATTCAATTTGTATATATTAAATCAAGCAATAGTTTAAAACGCTAGCTTTTATATGCCTAGTTTATTTTCTGTTTTAGCATTTATAAGATTTCATTTTTTTTATAATTGTTGCTTTAAAACATCTCAAGCGATTGTTATTTGAGCCTGGAGGGTAGTAAGTCTACCTTCTATTGCAGGATGCCTGAACAAATTGCAGAGCCATGTATCCCATTGCAGAAGCTGAGGGCTAAATATTTAAAGAGCACCTTGACCAGATGTGTAGAAATGTGTGGAAGTAAATCACTGCAGGAAAAAAAGAAAGATGACTGTGATTTAAAAAAATATTACAGGAATGTTTGTCCTGAGGGATAGTAACAGGAAATTGAAGCAAAGCAAGAATTTTTTTAAAAGTACAATGACTGCAGGTACACTGGCGACACACTTTATTCGAGCTTGGCTAGTCCCACGAATTCGGGTATACCCGGGTGTATTGAGGTTTGTGACTGTTTTCTGCCCGAGTACATTGAGTTATTTTCCAAGCAGGGATTGAAGCATTTTATTCCCGCTGGCTGCAATACTGCACAGTATATATATATAAACTGCATTACAATTCATGAATTTATGCCATCTGGTAGACACGCGAAGCATTGCAGCCTATTAAATCCTAATCATTATCATTTAACAGATCAGCCGCCCATCAGCCAGGCATGAACCCAGGCTGGGAAGGCAAATGCAACGGGGCTTGTCAGAGGTTAGGAGTGGCGCATTCCAGGTATCTGCCAGGTACATACCGGGTATTTGCTCGAATAAAGTGTGTCGGTGCAGTATGTCTTGTTTTGCAGAGAAATATATGTACTGTACATGATCAAGCCTCTTTCCCAGTGTGAGGGGATAAATGAGGGAAATCTCAGTTTGAGGGACAGGCCATGCTAGGGTGGCCGTGAAGTTAAGACAGTAGCAATTTAAATGGAGATTAAATTCGGCTGTTTGATACATTTGATAAAAGATCGGACAGGCATAAGTTTTTTTGTTTATAATTTGTTAAACATTTTATTGTGACATTTTAATGGTAATTAAAAGCTCTAAAAAGTTTTTTCAATTTGTACCTCATGTATTTTTGTCGTATGGCTATTTCTCAGTCCACAAAGCCAAAGTTAAATTGTGCTTGTTTTTTCCAAAGTTACTATGAGACCACCATTAGTCAAACAGATAAAAACAAACAGCTGATATGCTTGAACTCCGCTTAGCCTGAGAAAAACAAAACATATTTATTTTGTAGATCATACAAAAAAAATGTAACCCTTTTGGTGGCTCCAGGGCCCTTCTGATGCAGTGGCTCTGTCATGGGCATTGTTGCTAGGGGAGATCGAGGCCAGGCCAGAAGAGGAGGAATTCTCTTCTGTTCGTCTCATCAATAATGTTGCAATCCTGTGTTTGCTCTGGAGAGTGGTCAATTGATCACAATGTGTTGGAGGGACTGTGGTACTCCCATCCCGTGCCTCCTCTGGCACTCAAAGGGCCTATGCTAGTAGCCTTCACAACCCACTTATCAAGGCTTTTTAGCTGTTAGTGGCCAAAAATTCCTACAGCAATTCAGTAAGCATCGATAAGTGGGTTAAATCGCCAATTTTTCCAGCTGTCAAAAACAAATCAGCAAGTGAGCGGCGATAAACCACTTATTGACAGTTTTCAAACTCGTTCAATTGTAGTTATCGAGGATCTAGAATGGAGATTTACTCTCAAAATCCTCACACCAAAAAAAATGCTAATGCAATGAAGGCGTTAACTACCAGTGTCCAGTTTATTGTGGGTAGCAGGGGTGCGTGAAGGTGGTGTTTGTCTCCTAGTGGGTGTTTAGACCTTGCAGGAGGGTTGCAGGTGGAGTTAACCCTTCATTACCTTAGTGGTTAATACCGCTAAGGTAGTGAAAGGGTTAACCCCTCACGCTACCACCCAGTAGGCCTAAACATCCATCCTTCTGGCTACTACTCCCTTAGACTGTAAGCTCCTCGGGGCAGGGACTCCTCTTCCTTAATGTTACTTTTATTTCTAAAGCACTTATTCCCATTATCTGTTATTTATATTACCTGTTATTTATTTGATTACCACGTGTATTACTGCTGTGAAGCGCTATGTACATTAATGGTGCTATATAAATAAAGACATACAATACAATACAATACACCCAATCACTCTACCCACAATAAAGAAAAATAAACACAACAACCCTGCTACCCACCTCTTCTACCCCAAACAACTGCCCCCCCCCCACCCACCACATACAGTACAGTAATGGGTAAAATTACTAATAGCAGTAATACCATGTGATATCAGCCATGTGGTTTTAAGGATGTGACGTACCTCCGTTGGAGATGACGTAAAATCCTTCAACAAAAAAAACAGAGGCGGGCACACACATGATACAACGTCCAATCAGAGTGGAGCTGTACCATCTGACCCTAAAATATGATGTCATAGGCCCTATATAAGGCCTGTACGTCTCATTTTAGCAAAAGATCTTGACGTGGCAACAACCGTTTTGGATTTACAATGGGGTTTTGGATTGAAAGAAAGAAGATATAAGATTAAAGAAAAGAAGAGAATAATGATAGATGAAGATAGAAGAAGGAGAAAGAAGATGAAAGAAAGAAGATTTTAGTACCTGATGCTCTTCTTCAAGAAAGATGGAAATGGAATGCGGGTGATGATGTTGCTGGTTGAGAGCTTCCTGATATGCTGGGTTTCATAGGGTGAAGACTTCTAAAGGTAAGTTAAATATTGAATGTAGGTAAATTCCTTTTTTCAGATTTTTTTATTTTATTTAAGTCTTTTTATGTTTTTCATTTCCCATTGACTGCTAATGTATTAATCTGTGCCCCTTTAAGGTACAGATAAATACAGTGAAAGGCAATGCATTTTTTGGCAAATGCCTGTTTTTTATTCATTGTTTTTTTTCTATTTTGGTTTATTGTTTTGATTCAATTGCTTGGAATTTGGATGGCTTGTTTGTAGTACATGTGTGGATTGGCTAGCGGTTTTATTTCTTGAATTGTATTGCCGGTTAGGTATTTCTTTAATTGTATTCTATTATTTTGGTATAATATCATTTTTATTCTTCAGCAGTTTTGGTGTTAGAATAATTTTACTGATGTGTAGTTGAGGCTTTTTAGTTCTATTATTGTTGTGGTGTTTAGTTGCTTGTTTATTTCTTTAATTGTTGTGTATTATTGTGCTTGATTGTTTTTATAGGTTGGCCATTGATTGATATTGTGGCTTAACATGCCCATATTATATGGGTATGATATACTACTGTGCCAATCAATGGGTAGAGGGTGGGTATAGTGGCCTTGGGTGGGTATTTAGGCCTCCTAGGTAGGTAGTTGGGGATGGGGGTTAACCCCTTAATTACTATAGTGGTTATTAATCTCTAGGTGATTAAGGAGCTAGGTGCCATTAGATTGTATTTTTCATGTACTCTTGCTGGCAACGGAGAACAAGGACCTGGAATATGCTGACGAGGATGCCCTTCATGGTGGCTGGGGTAAGTTAAAAAATGTATTTACTTCATTTATGCTGGTTGGTTAATGTTTGATTTTGAATTGGTAAATGCACTATTATCCATATCTGGATAATAGTAATTTTGCCTATTACTGTACTGAATGTGTTGGGAGTGGGTTGTTGGGAGTAGAGGAGGTGTGTTGTTGGGGGTAGTAGTAGGATTGTTGCATGTATTTTTGTTTATTGTGGGTAGAGGGATTGGGTGAAGTGGGTAGTAGCCCCAAGGATGGATGTTTAGGTCTACCGTGTGGTAGTGGGACTGGTTATCCCCTTCATTACCATAGCGGTTCCAACCGCTATGGTAATGATGTGGTTAAATCCTCCCGCAACCTTCAAGGCAGGCCTATCCACCCACCCTGGGGCTACTACCCCCTTCATCCACCCCCTCTGCTCCCAATAAACAGGCTATTGAGTTTTAACCCCTTCATTGCTGTAGTGGCGAGCCGCAAGGTAATATAGCTGTTTTAATAAAAAATGTAATACAGGCAGTCCTCGGTTATCCGACACAATGCGTTACTCAAAATGTCGTTGGATAGCGAAACGTTGTAAAGCGAAACACGTTTTCCCATAGGAACACTGTTTAAATAAAAGATTCCGTTCCTGAAGGCATTTTTAACACAAAAATATACCAAATATTTTATGCAGGAAATAAGATATGCAGCACACACATAAATTATATAGTGTATATACTGTATTATATATATATATATATATATATATATATATATATATATATATATATATATATAATATAACATAATAAATAATATATTATAGTATAATTTAATATTATATAGTATAATATAATATTATATAGTATAATATTATATATATATATATACGCTCTTACGACGCTTTGCAACGTTGTGTATGTGTGCGTGTGTGTATATATGTATATGTGTATATATGTATATGTGTATATGTGTATATATGTATTCTTTTTGTTTTATTTATATATATATATGGAGTGGAGTGGGAGTCTTGCTGAGGGGGGCCCCTACCTTTTTCCATCTGACATGGAGTTTTGACCTACCTTTGTCTGTGACATCTACCTACTGAGCGGTGACGTATTTTGCATTTTGTTACCTCTATTACTTGTGTACCTATAACATGTAACCATTGCATCAAATTATATGGCATAATATTTTTACATGTGGTCACAAGATCTCAGTGTAGGTTGATTGTCACGCAGGTGTGCTTAGACAAAGCCACCTGTACCCTGTATACAGTATGTCTTGCTTTGGATCTTTATTTAGACCCTTGCCTCCAGGTCCATAATGTCTAGGTAGTGTTGAGCCCCCCTCTCCTTTTATATTTCATCCCCTATTTTAATCACTTTAATAAAATTCTTTTTGTTACACTTTCATTTATGTCCGTGTGCTATTTAAAGGTAGCTTTCCCCTTGTTGTTTTCATATTTATTTAACCTTTAGCACCACTGTTTAGTCTTACCATACATGACTTATTAACAGGCGTTCTGGACACAATCTATTTAAGTGTTGAGCGATGTTTCTGTGTGTCACAATATATATATATATATACAGCTAAACCCCGTTATAATGCGCCTCGTTATACCGCGATTCGGTTATAACGCGGTTTTCCCGTGGCTCCCGTTTTTAAAAAAAAAAAAAAAAAAAAATTTCATTTTTAAAAAAAAATTTTTTTTGCACACTGCACACACTGCACACACTCACTGCACACACACTGCTCATTGCTCACACTGCCACACTGCACACACACTGCACACTGCACACACACTGCTCATTGCTCACACTGCACACACTGACACACTGCACACACACTGCACACTGCACACACACTGCTCATTGCTCACACTGCACAAAATGACACACTGTACACACACTGCACACTGCACACACACTGCTCATTGCTCACACTGCACACACTGACACACTGCACACACACTGCACACTGCACACACACTGCTCATTGCTCACACTGCACACACTGACACACTGCACACACACTGCACACTGCACACACACTGCTCATTGCTCACACTGCACACACTGACACACTGCACACACACTGCACACTGCACACACACTGCTCATTGCTCACACTGCACAAAA
Source organism: Ascaphus truei (assembly GCF_040206685.1). Lineage (NCBI taxonomy): Eukaryota > Metazoa > Chordata > Amphibia > Anura > Ascaphidae > Ascaphus > Ascaphus truei. The sequence continues at coordinate 216,722,481 of NC_134485.1, forward strand.
TGACACACTGCACACACACTGCACACTGCACACACACTGCTCATTGCTCACACTGCACACACTGACACACTGCACACACACTGCTCATTGCTCACACTGCACACACTGACACACTGCACACACACTGCACACTGCACACACACTGCTCATTGCTCACACTGCACACACTGACACACTGCACACACACTGTACACTGCACACACACTCCTCATTGCTCACACTGCACACACTGACACACTGCACACACACTGAACACACACTGCACACTGCACACAATTATTATATAGAAATAAACATACAACTGCACTTTAACAGATGTATTTTGCCTGTACAACGTCTTGTGACTTTTGTTTCACGAAGTTAAGGGGGTGGGAAGTCATTGTGCTGTGGGGGGGTGGGGGGGTGGCGGGGCCCTGCGCTGCGGCTACGGCGGGCCCTGTACTGCGGCGGGGGTGGGTGGGGGGGGTTAGCGGTCTGTGTGTGTGAGTGCGAGTGCCTGTCTGTGTGTGTGTGAGTGCGTGAGTGCCTGCATGTGTGTGCGCGCATGTGTGTGTATGAGTGCGTGAGTGCCTGTGTGTGTGTGTGTGTATGTGTGTATGTGTGTATGTATGAGTGCTCCAGCCCGAGTCCGTGGAGGGGGAGGGGGGAGAGTAGCGGGTCCCTCCTGCAGCCAGTGGAGGGAGTGGGGGGAGAGTAGCAGCTCCCTCCTGCAGTCCTGGGAGGGGGGGAGAGTAGCGGGTCCCTTCTGCAGCCCGTGGAGGGAGGGGGGGGAGAGTAGCAGCTCCCTCCTGCAGTCCGTGGAGGGAGGGGGGGGAGAGTAGCGGGTCCCTCCTGCAGCCAGTGGAGGGAGAGTAGCAGCTCCCTCCTGCAGTCCGGGGAGGGGGGTGAGATTAGCGGGTCCCTCCTGCAGCCCTTAGAGGGAGGGGGGGAGAGTAGCAGCTCCCTCCTGCAGTCCGTGGAGGGAGGGGGGGGAGAGTAGCGGGTCCCTCCACTCAAGCCACGCCCCCCTCCCTGTCAAACCTCCCACCTCCCGCTCACCTCCCGCTCCGGCTCTTACACTTACTTACACACACACTCAGACACTTACAGACACTCACAGACACTCACACACACTTACGCACACTCACGCACACTCACGCACACTCACACACACTCACACACACTCACACACACTTACACACACACTCAGACACTTACACACACTCACAGACACTTACACACACTCACACCCACATACACACACCCATATACACACACACACTTTCTCTCCCATATATACATACACACACACACTCTCTCACACTCTACACAGACGGGGGGTGGGGTCAGAGCAGAGGAAAGGCCGCGACCAGCACCACCACCTGCTCCCCCCCCTCCTCTCGCGCAGGCAGCGGGAGCACCGGGGACAGCGGTGGGGAGAAGAAACCCCCCGCTACCACCTCCATGCAGGCAGCGGGAGCACCGGGCACGTGGAGGGATCTGAGGTAAGCGGCGACCTGAGGGACATCCCCGCTCCCATCTCCTGCCCCGCGGCCTGTCCCGCGGTGACAGGGGGAAGCGGGGACAGGAGGGACATCCCCGCTCCCATCTCCTGCCCCGCGGCCTGTCCCGCGGTGACAGGGGGAAGCGGGGACAGGAGGGACATCCCCGCTCCCATCTCCTGCCCCGCGGGCTGTCCCGCGGTGACAGGGGGAAGCGGGGAGCGGAGGGACATGCCCGCTCCCATCTCCTGTCCCGCGGGATGAATATGCGCTAAAGCGCGGCGGCCATTTTTTTTTCCGCGACCCCGTTAGTAACGCGGTGGTCTCGGAGTGGACCCCGAGACCCGCGTTATAACGGGGTTTAGCTGTGTATATATATATATATATATATATATATATATATATATATATATATATATATATATATATATATATATATATATAAATAAAACAAAGAGAAGACAGCGCGGCTCCCATAGTATAATACTGTATATATAATAATTTATTAAATGGTGCTGCTAGATTACGGACACTCACAATGAATAAAAAAGTAGCAATCAGTGAATATAGATGTCTCGGCATATCACCCGTTACTCCATTTCATACACCGATCCACGTGTAGCTGATCTGGTAGCCTCCGTCGCGGACGCCAGGAACGTGCGCGTGCACTAGGTCTCTTCCTGGTTTCAGAGTCTCGCGATAGTTAGTTACCGGGTGATGTCATAGGATCCGGACACAGTTCAATATGCACAATGTGCAATACTCGGGTAAAGGAGTAAAATGGTGTAGAATCGCCAAATATTGACAGATATACTTCTAGATGAATAAAGTCCATAAATAGGTCTTGCCCTACGCGTTTCGTCGCTGCATGCGACTTCTTCAGGGTTACAATAAACTGCTAAAAAAAATAAATATAGCCAAATACTTAATTGAATACTTCATGACACATTGGTCATGCTCAATTGACTTTTTGGGGGCTGGGAAGGGGAAAAGGTGGAATGGAACATGAGGATGGGAAAACAAATACATGGAAATGTATATAAAAACATGAAACATTAAAAAAAAAACAATAACATAAGGAATACATGGAAAGTACATAAAGAACCAAATGATATATAAACATAACATGTTTGTATTAAAACACAAATGCATGGTAATGAAAAAAATATATAAGAAATATATGAATAAATATATGAAAAAATATATGTAAAAAGCACTCAATTAAAAATGTATGTAAAATAAAAAATATATATTTATATAATAAAAAATATACATATATAGTATAAAAGGATGTGTAATAAAAGTACTTGTATCAATTGATATTTGATAACAACCACACGATATATGTAGATATGTTGGTATGACTTTTCACATAGAGCCTAATCTACATTCAAGGCAACATATAATGTACCTTGGGCAAGCAAAACTTCACATGCCGTGCGGATAACAACTTACAGAGATCGACTCGATCCCTGACACTATTGGTCTCCCCGGGGGACAGTCAAGGCTCTTGTGAATCTTGAGAAATGTCCCACTGTGGGACCGAAACATCGTTTTTTGTATATTATATAGTATTCTGCCCCTTACACTGGCGACACACTTTATTCGAGCTTGGCTAGTCCCACGAATTCGGGTATACCCGGGTGTATTGAGGTTTGTGACTGTTTTCTGCCCGAGTGCATTGAGTTATTTTCCAAGCAGGGATTGAAGCATTTTATTCCCCCTGGCTGCAATACTGCACAGTATATATATATATACTGCATTACAATTCATGAATTTATGCCATCTGGTAGACACGCGAAGCATTGCAGCCTATTAAATCCTAATCATTATCATTTAACAGATCAGCCACCCATCAGCCAGGCATGAACCCAGGCTGGGAAGGCAAATGCAACGGGGCTTGTCAGAGGTGAGGAGCGGCGCATTCCAGGTATCTGCCAGGTACATACTGGGTATTTGCTCGAATAAAGTGTGTCGGTGCAGTAAGTCAGTACTTGGTAAAATCACCTTTTGCAGCAATTACTGCTATGAGTCTATTTGGATTAGTATGTACTAGTTTTGCACAGTAGGATGGGGAAATGTTTTCCCTTTTTTCATGGGAAAATTAATTCATTTCTGATAAGTTTATTGGGGATCGTCGACGGACTGCAATCTTCAAGTTTCGCCAGACATTTTCTATTGGATTCAAGTGGGACTTTGACTGGGCCACTTAAGAACATTAATTCTCTTCTTGTTCAACCTCTCCAGTGTGGCTTTGGCTTTTTGCTTTGGGTCATTGTCCTGCTGAAATATGAATTTCGTCCCCATTTTCAGAGTCTTGGCAGGTTTTCCTCAAGGATTCGCCTGCACGTTGCACCATCTATTCTCCCTTCTATCCTGACAATCTTCCTAGTCTTTGCTGAAGTGAAGCATTCCAATAACATGATGTTACTACCACCATACTTGACAGTTGGGATGGTGTTTACGGGGTGAGGTGCAGTATTGGGACTTGCGCCAGACATAACTCTTGGAATTTAGACCAAAAAATTGTTTCCGAAAAAGCATATAGATGATGCTGCACACATGTGGAAAAAGGTTTTGTGGTCAGATGAGACAAACCTTTTACATTTTGGTCTAAATTTCAAGCATTACGTCTGGCGTAAGTCCAACACATCGCATCATGTTATGGGGTGCTTCTTTTCAACAGGGACTGGGAAGCTTGTGTGTTCTTTTCTATGGAAATGTACCATGTGACAACTTTCTGTTTTGTTTCTTTAGCATTTTCACTTGTATATATTTATGTCACTAAGGCTTGTATTTCATGTCCTATGGGTGAGGCAAGCTTTAGAGGAGCAGAAAAGAAACAATGATTGACAGAACCACAATTCACATTGTCCTATATTTTATTTTGGCTTTTTTTAGTCATTTTTTTAATGTACAGTTTTTTAAAACGGATTCTTTAGAATTGATACAAGCATCTATAATAGGTTTTTCATTTCATTGAGTGTCCTGGTTGAGGAATCATGTGCTACAACATTTCATGAAAATATGGATATTTAGGGGCCTATGCAGAGAGCTGCGAGAAGCCCAATCTCGCCAGTTTTTAGCCAAATATGCCTATAGCAATTTAGTAAATGGCGAGAAACTGGCGAGATGAGTAAAAACCGCCAGTTTTATTTTTTTGTTTTAAAAACTCGCCTGCGCGGGTGGCGAGAAGCAATATCTCGCCAGTTTTAAAATCCGCAGTATGCAGGAAGCCCCGATCACCATCTCGCCGCTGATCGCGCCATTAAAATGGAGAGATGTTCTCCAAATAGCTCCGCCAACAAAAGTTGGCAAGAAGCTGGAGCTGAGCGGCGAGAGGGGACATAAAAAAAAAATCATCCCTTTTCCTGGCTGGGATTGATGCCGGGGGGCTCCAGAGCTGATACGAAGGAATATCAGCACCGAAGGCCCCCGGCATGCATCCGAAGCAGGAAAAATGCATGTACAGCCCACTTCTTTACCTTAGCGGCTAACCGCTAAGGCAATGAAGGGGTTAACCCACCGTGCCAGCTTTATTGTGGGTAGCGGGTGTGCGTGAAGAGGGTATTTGGCCCTTGGTGTGAGTTTAGGGCTTAATACCGCTACGGTCCTGAAGGGGTTAACCCCTCCCGCTACCCCCCCGCAAGCCTTTAAACAACCACCGTTGGGGCTAATACCCCCTTCACCCACCCCCACTACCCACAATGATAAATAATCACACACAGCAGCCCCACACTAAATAAATAAATGTAAAAGAATAAATAAATAAATGAATATAAATATATATATATATATATATATATATATATATATATATATATATATATATATAAATATATATATATATATATAACAACAACACCTATAACCCCTAACATACACATATATGCACATCAATGATACTATAGACCAGCGGGGGCCCTCGGGTGTTACCCGCAGGCCTGCAGTACCAATTATGTGCCCCCCCCAAATTAATGAATAAACACATACATACTTTTAAAGAAATAACCCCCCCCCCCCTAACACATAGAAGTATAGTTATGGCCACAATTACTATTATCCACAAAGGGATAATAGTGAATGTGCCCATTTTAAATACATTAACAGCAATAAATACATTAAATACATATAGCACTCACCCATGTCCGGCTGCAACGATGAAGGCCATCCTCATCTTCATCCTGCCGATGCCCCCTCCGCTGCTGCAAAACAGACACAACAATGAAAACATCCAAAGTAATGTCCCCTAACGCCTTAATCACCATAGCGGTTATTTACCGCTACAGTCATTAAGGGGTTAACCCACCCTCACTCACCACTCGGGACGCCTACATACCCTCCCACAGTAACCCCCCACCCCGTGAGGCCTAACCACCCTCACTCACTACCCACAAGGGAGGCCTACACACATACCGTTGGGGAACAACCCCCCCCCCCCAACACCTACAGTACAATAATGTCCAAAATAACTATTATCCAGATAGGGATAATAGATTAATTGGACATTATTAAAAACATTAACTAGCATATTCAAATAAATTAAGTACTACTGACCTTATCAACAAGAAGTCTCATTCGCCAGCAACATCCTTGTCTTGCCCACAAAAAACATAGCCAATACAATGCCAATACATTGCAATTACATTTAGATATCAATTAACCCCTTAAATACCATATCGGATAATAACCACAAAGGTAATTAAGGGGTTAAGCCACAGTGGCCCGATACCCACCCTTCACCCATGAATTTGTACATTGGCTTCATCATGCAAATATATATATATATATATATATATATATATATATATATATATGTATATATATATATACAGAGATATATATATATATATATATATATATATATCTCTGTGTGTGTGTGTGTGTGTGTATATATATATATATATATATATATATATATATATATATATATATATATATACACACACACACACACATGATGAACCAATATACAAATAAATGTAGAAGGGTTATCAAAAACATGCAGTACTCAAAATAACAGTTCTCCATTAATACACACTACAGTACAAGTAATTTCCTTTCATAATCCTAACTGATATTACAATCAAAAAGATAAAATGCCAATCAAAAACCTCTAATCACAATCAACACATTGCATTAATATTGAATATATGATGCATACAATCTATGCACCATATACATTCTGCTAAAGAATGTTAACAATAACATTTCAATCCAAATACAGATAACTCCAAACAAATATACTATTGTAACCAATCCGGTAAACATAAATCAATTACCATTCAATAATGACATCCCTAAACAATTAACATTGCATCCCTAAACAATTTACATTCAATCCCAAACAATTAAACAATTAACTAATTCAAACCTGCAACTGAGCAATGTAGGCTGTGAAAATATATAAGTACCAATAAGCATAAAAAATTACCAACGAAGGCTACTCCTGACCTCTAAAACAACATACAATAGCAATGATTACATCTATCTAATTTTAAAAGACTTTAAACACACATTTACGCATAGATGCACAGTCAAAATAATTAAAAACACAGCAAATCAAGCTTTTAAAACATTATCATTTCTTACCCTGTATGTATATATCTCTCTAGACATACATACATACATACATACATACATACATACATACATACATACATACATACAGTGGCAAGAAATGATATACCACAGATAATTAAATAAACATGTAAAGAACAGAATTTAAAAAAATTAACTAGTTCAATTAAATACATTTCTTTACTTCACTTACCATTACTTGCCCCCACCGACTCCCGTTGAACTGGTTACTCACGTACAAAACCACCAGGCACAGGAACTCATAAAATAACAAATCATAAAAAAATAAACATTAAACTAAAAATCCAAATCAATCCACGGGTCTTCTACTTGTAACCCATCTTCATCTGTATTCTTCTTTCTTCTACCTTCTTCCGGGGTCTTCTTCCCGTCTTCGGCCACGCCCTGGCCTTCTTCTTCTTCTGTAGGAGGTCCTTTCTCCTCGGCGTCTGGCTTCAAAATGAGACGACATAGGCTTTTAAAGGCCTATGATGTCATATTTTCGTCATATGGTTCCCACGGCCCTGATTGGGCCGTGAAAACCATGTGTTTTGGCCGATAAAAAACATCTGATGACGTCACTTAAAGGCAATGAAAGCACAGCCAATCAGAATGTCTTTGCTTCAATTGCCTTTAAGATGACGTCATTAAAAGAAACATGGCCATCCACACATGGTACGGTAGACAATCAGAGCGTGGGAACTCCATCCCTACTCTGATTGGCTCTAGTACCATGTGACAGGCTTTCAATGACGTCACATCCTTTCTCCCCCAAGCCTCTGTCACATGGTATACTAGAGCCAATCAGAGTAGGGATGGAGTTCCCACGCTCTGATTGGCTACCGTACCATGTGTGGACGGCCATGTTTCTTTTAATGACATCATCTTAAAGGCAATTGAAGCAAAGCCATTCTGATTGGCTGTGCTTTCATTGCCTTTAAGTGACGTCATCAGGTTTTTTTTATCGGCCAAAACACATGGTTTTCACGCCCAATCAGGGCAGTGGGATCCATATGACGAAAATGTGACATCATAGGCCTTTAAAAGCCTATGTCGTCTCATTTTGAAGCCAGACGCCGAGGAGGAAGGACCTCCGGAGAAGAAAGAAGACCAGGGCGTGGCCGAATACGGGAAGAAGACCCCGGAAGAAGGTAGAAGAAAGAAGAATACAGATGAAGATGGATTACAAGTAGAAGACCCGTGGATTGATTTGGATTTTTAGTTTAATGTTTATTTTTTTATGGTTTGTTATTTTATGGGTTCCTGTGCCTGGTGATTTTGATCGTAAGTAACCAGTTCAACGGGAGTCGGTGGGGGCAAGTAATGGTAAGTGAAGTAAAAAAATGTGTTTAATTGAACTAGTTAATTTTTTTAAATTATTTTCTTTACATGTTTATTTAATTATCTGTGGTATATCATTTCTTGCCACTGTATCTATGTATGTCTAGAGAGATATATACATACAGGGTAAGAAATGATAGTGTTTTAAAAGCTTGATTTGCTGTGTTTTTAATTATTTTGACTATGCATCTATGCTTCAATGTGTGTTTAAAGTATTTTAAAATTAGATAGATGTAATCGTTGCTATTGTATGTTGTATTAGAGGTCAGGGTTAGCCTTGGTTGTCAATTTTTAATGCTTGTTGATAGTTATATATTTTCACAGTCTACATTGTTCAGTTGTAGGTTTCATATCGTATATTGTTTAATTCTTAGGGATGGAATGCAAATTGTTTAGGGATGTCATTAATGAATGGTAATTGATTTATGTTTACCGGATTGGTTACAATAGTATATTTGTTTGGACTTCTCTGTATTTTGCTTGCAATGTTATTGTAAACCTTCATTTGCAGAATGTATATGGTGCTTAGATTATATGCATCATATATACAATGTTAATGCAATGTATTGATTGTGATTTGAGGTTTTTGATTGGCATTTGATCTTTTTGATTGTAATATCAGTTAGGATTATGAAAGGAAATTAATTGTATTATAGTGTGTATTTATGGAGAACTGTTATTTTGAGTACAGCATGTTTTTGATAACCCTTCTACATTTATTTGTATATTGGTTCATCATGTGTGTGTGTATATATATATATATATATATATATATATATATATATATATATATATATATATATATATATATATATATATATATATATATATATATATATATATATATATATATATATATACAGAGAGAGAGAGAGATAGATATTTGCACGATGAAGCCAATGTACAATTTCATGGGTGAAGGGTGGGTATCGGGCCAGTGTGGCTTAACCCCTTAATTACCTTTGATGTTATTATCCGATATGGTATTTAAGGGGTTAATTGATATCTGAATGCTATTGCTATGTATTGGCTTTGTATTGGCTATGTTTTTTGTGGGCAAGACAAGGATGTTGCTGGCGTCTGAGACTTCTTATTGATAAGGTCAGTAGTACTTAATTTATTTGAATATGCTAGTTAATGTTTTTAATAATGGGCAAATAATCTATTATCCCTATCTGGATAATAGTTATTTTGCACATTATTGTACTGTAGGTGTTGGGGGGGAAGGGGGGAGGAGGGGGGAGGGAATGTATTGAATGTATTGGCCAGGTCTATTTTTTTAACATTCAGGGTTTGTTCCGTGGTTGTGCGTGGGACCTCTGGAGACCACCTGTGGAACTCCTCGGGTATCTCACGGGTATCAGGCTGGCGGTTCCACGGGTGACACATGCGGGTATGAAGCGGTGGCCTCACATCTGTGGGGGCACCATGGACCCGTAGTCTGCGGGGATGAAGTGGTGGCCTCACATCTGTGGGGGCAACGCCGACCCATAGGTGCGGGGATGAATATGTGTTGTCCCACTTCTGTGGGAGTACCGCGGACCCGTAGTGAGCACTCATGAGTTCCCCAGACCCCCGTGGGAACCACCCGAGGCCCCGCAGACACCTGTGGGTCTGACCCGGGGCTCCCAGACATTCTTGAGCCTACTGTGGGGACTTAATTGTGGCCCACGGTGACCCAAGGAGACCACCTGGGGGCCGTGGTGCTGGCGGGACCCACCAGCAGGCCTCCGGAACCTGTTTGAAAAGGGCTGCTGGTACCCTGTAGGTCTGTCAGGTGCCCCGCCAGCCCAACGGGGACTCGCGTGGGGCTGCGTTATGAACCCTGTATGTTAAAGGATAAATCTTGTATTTATGGGGGGGCACAGGGGGTGGGTAATGTATTTATTAAATATAATGATGTTTATTGTGGGTGACTGTATTGTTTTTATTGTGGGTACTGGGGGTGGGGGAGGGTGTTCCCAAATGGTATGTGGGTAGGCCTCCCTTGTGGGTAGTGGGTGAGGGTGGTTAGGCCTCATGGGGTGGGGGGTTAGGGGGAGAGGGTATGTAGGCCTACCGAGTGGTGGGTGAGGGTGGGTTAACCCCTTAATGACTGTAGCGGTTAATAACCGCTATGGTGATTAAGGGGTTAGGGGACATTACTTTGGATGTTTTCATTCTTGTGTCTGTTTTGCAGCAGCGGAGGGGGTATGGGCAGGATGAAGATGAGGATGGCCTTCATCGTGGCAACTGGTAATGGGTAAAGTGCTATATGTATTTAATGTATTTATTCTTGTTTTTGTATTTTACATACACAGGGGGTGTATGTTGTTTATTGCCATGTTTATTGGGGGCAATTGTCCCAAATAAACATGCTATTCTCCCTTAACCCTTCATTGCCTTAGCGGCTATACGCTATGGTAATGAAGCAGCATTTCTGTATTTTAATAATATTGTGCGGAAGCAGGGGGTCCCCTGAGTTTTGATTTGTGGCTCAGAGACCCCCTGCTCACTGTACAATATTATTAAAAATACATTCATGCTGCTTCGTTACCGTAACACATAGCCGCTAAGGTAAGGAATGATTGTGTATTGATATGTGTGTTTTATTCATACTGTAGATGTGCAGAGGGTCTCCGGAGCTGAACTGCTTTCGTTTTAGGTCTGGGGACCCCCTGCTTCCCGAGATACAGGCCCCTTTAGGGGGTGCCGGTATCCCTCTGCTTTGTTTACATTCCGCGGTCACGTGATCGGGACCTTTAAATGCAGAGGGATACCGGCACCTCATAAAGGGGCCTGTATCTCGGGAAGCAGGGGGTCCCCCGACCTGAAACCAATGCGGTTCAGCTCCGGAGACCCCCTGCACATTTACACTATCAATAAAAATGGATTTTAAATCATTTTTAATGTGCCGATGTTTGCGCAGAGAGAGCAGCGGATCTCTCTCTGCTGCAAACACAACTCGCCGGGGGACGGCTTCTCGGCAGTTTCTCGCCAGGCAGCCGTCACGCCACCGTTACTAGCCATTATTTCAAATGGTGGTGGCGCATTCATTCGCCAGGGATTCGGCCCTCCCTGCATACACGTCAAAAACCTGGCGAATTGAAACCCTGGCGAATGCAATTTTTCGGCCATTTCTGCATAGGCCCCTTAATGCTTTGCCAATGCAAGTCTTTTACAATACTAAAATAATGAAAGAGTGAACCTTTGCCTCATGTTTTGTTACATATGTAGCCGGGACCCCTTTGTCACCAGCTGTTGTTGCGGGGTGGGAGAGTGCTGCAGTAGGAAACGCTCCGATATTGGATGTTCCAAGTAGAGGGAGCGTCATATTGAAGGTTGGCGCAGGCGCAGGACCGGCCCGGCCGGAGGTTGCGAATGCGTGGGCATAGTGACAAAGCCCGCGAAAGGGGGAGAGCTCAGATAGGAGAAAGGCCGTGGAACTACGGGTCCCAGCAGCCCCACGGACCCTCGTGATGCGGGAGGGCCAATAAGATGCGAGGAAGTGAGGTAAAGGGGTCGAGGGGCGCGCACGTGAGTCAGAGCTAGAGGTGCGCGGAAGGAGAAGGAGCTCCGGTGTAGGGAGGCATTCCGCCCCTACCTAGGCCTCATACCCCAGGCCCAGTTAGACCCTGAGCCCCAGTAGTGTGAAGCTGAGCTAGGGACTGGCCATAGATAGGTTCCAGTTCTCTTATTGTGTGTGCTTGCTATCAGGACATTTCCAAGACAGCGGGAGGTCTGGGCTCAGACTCCGCTGCCGTACTGCTGCATGTCTGGGTGGGATCGCCCCGGACACCTGCGGGCGACGTCATCTAGGCCCACACCAATCCTTTGTGAAGACTGTTGCAGGACCAGGTACTAGACTGCCCAGCAGGTAAACTTCAAGTGCACCAATGATATCACTATTAATTCAGGACACAGTGGCTGCGCAGTCACACACATATTGATTCACTGTCACTTGAGGGTGGGGGAAATATTGGACGAGGTATCTGGACACGGGGTGGGATCACCCGGTGGAAGGGGAGGGTAGTGAGCGTCCTGCGAGACGCAGAGTATAGTGTCTGCCTACTTAGGGATGCTGATTGATGATTAAGGAGGAGAGAGGTTGCATCATTTCTTTCATGCTAGTAAAGTTAATTGGTTTAATTGCTGTGTGGTTGTGTTTATGTATATAAGGTCCTGCGAAGAACCATTTCCCCCTGGCGGAAGCTGTCGCAGGTGGAGGCGCTGCACCAAGTATCAAGTATTGCACGTGCCCCAGGCTCTCCGTGGCAGAGGCTCAGGCCCTGTGAGCCTACAGGTTATACAGCATATGGTAGTGGCCTGCGTTCGCTAGGAACCAGGGCTACATTTGGAGGCGCTGCTGAGATCTTAGACCTGGGGTGCCCCGCGAGCCAAAAATACCACCACCATGACCCTTCCCTCGCATCAGAAAGTACGCGACTGGGTGCGGCAGATGCGGACGCCCGCCCGCCGCGCAGTGGCTGTGACCCAAGTACCCATGGCCCTACCCTTAGAGACATTACAAACGGCCCTCCGACAGCTACCAGGTTTCGCCAAAGCCCGCCTGGTAGATGTCCTCATAGACCAAGACGCTAAGTGGAACACCTTGCTAGTAGATTGCCGGCGAGATCTAGTGGTTCTCGAACCTGTAGTTCCGCAATATCTGCCGTTTCTCAACTCTCCGCCCGGCGGCAGCCCCCTTGTCTACCCACTCCGGGACCCCCCTGTGGAGGAACTTGGGGACAACGGGCAGCTGTCCTTCAGAATCTAGCTATCCGGGGTCTAGCGTGTCCGAAGAAGCAGGGTTGCGTAGCGACATGCTGCTGAAAGTAAATGATAAGATAGACCGGTTAACCACCCCATCAAGCTTACCTCCGTTAATAGAAGCGCTCACCTTGGCCACGCGTTCTCAGAGCTACAGGAAATTGAAGGCCTTCTCTGGGACTCTACCTGTACCCACGGGAGAAGATGGGATAGACCCCTGGAAAGAACATACTCGGGGGGTGATGGAAGAATGGTCCTGTACGGACGTAGTGAAACGCCAACGACTCATGGAGTGTTTGAGGCCCCCGGCGTCCACCCTGATTAGCATCCACCGAGAACAGTATACCGACCTGACCTCTCGGATGATGATCGAGTTCCTCGTCGAGGCCTATAGCACGACCGAGGATGATGGAGCCTTGTGGGCCAAATACTATGCCATCAACCAGAAGGAGGGAGAAGAATTGTCTGCCTACATTCACCGCGTGCAAATTTCCTTAGGGCTCCTGCTGCATCATAAGTACGTAACCGCCTCACCAGTGGCGCTGATACGGGTGCTAGTAGACGGCATCTACTCCTCTGCCCTACTGGACACGGGATCTCAGGTGACCATCATATATCGAGGGTTTTACAATCGACATCTCCAGAAGCGACCTCTGAAGTCGGCAGGGCACATCAAAGTAAGAGTACTAAGTAATGAAGACTACCCCATCGACGGCATAGTAACCGTGGGCCTAGAAATACAACAGCTCAATACTGGAAAGTCCCACCCCATGAATGTGGATGCCCTAGTGTGCCCCGAACCCAAAGATCCACCTAAGTATCCAATCATCCTAGGCACGAATGCAGACATTGTACAAGCCGTTATCCGGGCATATCTACAGGAAACTAATGAGTTACCCATGTCCAGCCTACAACTGCAGCTTGTCCAAGTGAACTCAGATTCTGCCCCGACACCCTCCGAGGACTATGGACTGTAGTTCTGCGGCCGCGCTGGACTGACCAGGCTTTCACCAGGAGAGACGCAGATGGTACCCGCCTGGTGTGCCTATGCTGAACGAGTAGACGAGGAACAGCTCTTTTCCCTAGAGAGCACGCCAGAAGAAGATGTCCAGCGAGGATATCGGCTGGTACCGGAATTCCGGGATTGGCCAACCGCCATTCCCCGTCGGATTTATGTGATGGTCCAGAATCTTTCGCCCTTTCCCATGACCATCGACGCCGGACAGAGAATAGGGAGAATTTACCCCGTCAGCTCGGTATATGGCGCAGTGCAAGTAAAGGCTACCCAAGTGGAATGTCCCGGTTCGAACCTAGACTTCGACTTTGGCTCAACCGGACTGTCCGATGCCTGGAAGGAATGGCTGCGAGCTCAGCTGGAAGAGAGACGAGCAGTATTCTCTACCGGGGAGATGGATGTGGTGTGCAGCCGCAGTGCCCAACACACTTTTCGGATGAGTGATACAAAGCCCTTCCGGGAGCGTTCCCACTGGCTCGCTCCTAGAGACGTAGATGATGTACGGGCGGTCCTTCACGAAATGGAAGAAGCCGGAATCGTCACGGAGTCACGAAGCCCTTATGCTTCTCCCATAATGATGGTGAGGAAGAAGAGTGGGACTGTGAGGTTATGCGTAGATTAAGGGACACTGAACAATCGGACGGTACCGGACCAGTATAATCTGCCCCACATAGAGGAAATCCTGAACACCCTACATGGAAGCAAATGGTTCAGTGTACTGGATCTCAGGTCTGGCTACTAACAGGTGCCCATGAGTCCCGAGGATCAAGAAAAAACGGCGTTCATTTGTCCACTGGGGTTCTACCAATTCACCCGCATGCCTCAAGGTATATGTGGAGCCCCGCCACATTCCAGCATCTAATGGAGAAGACTTTAGGTGACTTGAATCCCAGAGAGTGCCTAGTATATCTGGATGACATCATAGTCTTCAGGAAAACTCTGGAGGAACACGAAGCCCGGCTCCTGAAAGTGCTTGACCGACTAGCCCACGAAGGACTCAAACTCTCCCTGGATAAATGCCGCTTCTGCAGGACATCGGTGACTTACGTGGGGCACATAGTGTCCGCCGAGGGGATTGCCACGGACCCCACCAAAATAGAAGCTGTCGTAAATTGGCCCCAACCTGACAATGTGGCGGAGTTGCGATCATTCCTGGGATTCTGCGGATACTATCGAAGGTTTGTGGAGGGGTATTCCCGACAGGCCAAAGCTCTTAACGGTTTTCTCAAAATATATCCGGAAGACACCGGTCAGAAGGCCAAGCCTGCCCGACAGCCCTTCGGGGACAAGTGGACGACAGAGTGCGAACAAGCCTTCGTGGACCTGAAACATAGTTTGACCGCGGCGCCGGTGTTGGCCTATGCGGACCCCGAACAACCATATATATTACATGTGGATGCTAGTCTAGGCGGGTTACGGGCGGTGTTACATCAAAGGTATCCAGAGGGGCTGCGACCCGTAGCTTATATCAGCTGCAGTCTGACCATCAGTGAACAGAACTACCCCGTGCACAAGCTAGAGTTCTTGGCCCTCAAGTGGGCCATTGTAGACAAACTTCATGATTATCTATACGGGGTGTCGTTCGAGGTGTGGACCGACAACAATCCACTTACCTATATCATGAACTCCACAAAACTCGATGCGCCGGGACACCACTGGCTGGCCGCCCTATTCAACTACAACTTCACGCTGAAGTATAAACCAGGTCCCATGAACATTGGGGCTGATGCATTGTCTGGGCGACCAGGTCTGGCTACAACCCCCGACGACGACCAATGGGAAGAGATTCCGGGACCCTGGATGAGGGCCCTGTGTGGCACCGCTGCAATAGTCAATGATCAAGTGGCGTTCTCTGAGTTACGAGTGGCCGACTCCCTGGGATGCGCATCCCACGCTATCTCGGCAGCCTATCGGGACCCCAGCGGTATGCACGTTTCTCCTGAAAAGATCATAACCTGGAAGGATATGGTGCGCTACCAAGAACGAGACCCGGTAGCCGGGGCTATTCGCCATGCTATCAAGCACAATCGACCTGACCTCCTCCGGCATGCTCAGGGCGACGTAGGAGGCATACTGAGGCGGGAAGCCGACAAATTCGAAATACGGGACAATTTGCTATGCCGAGTTGCAGAGTACCATAACCACCCGAATAGGAGAAAGCTGGTACTACCTAAGCGATTACAGTATATGGTGCTGAGGGCGCTACACGATGAACATGGCCATTTGGGTGTTGATAAGACTTTTGGATTAGTGAGGGATCGGTTCTTCTGGCCGAAGATGAGGGAGTCTGTAGAACATCGCTGTCATCTGTGTGCAAGGTGTATTCAGCACAAGACATTGCCCACCAGGGGCACCCCAATGGGCCATTGAAAAGTGCTGGGCCCATGGACTTAGTGTGCATGGACTTCCTATGTATCGAATCTGATAGCCTAGGCATTGGCAATGTGCTTGTCATCACTGATCATTACACTAGGTATGCCCAGGCCTTCCCGATGAAAGACCAAAAAGCAATCACAGTGGCCAAGTTGCTTTGGGAAAAGTATTTCATACATTACGGGCTTCCCCAATGACTACACTCCGATCAGGGTCGAGACTTCGAAAGCAAATTAATAAGAGAGCTGCTAAGACTCCTGCACATCACCAAATCCCGAACCACTCCATATCACCCGGAAGGGGATGCCTTGCCCGAACTATTAAACCGCACGTTACTGGACATGCTGGGGACATTGACGGGAGCAGAGAAAACTGAGTGGAGCCGCCATGTGGAAACTTTAGTACACGCTTATAATTGCACTCGACACGACTCCACCGGGTTTTCTCCCTATTTCCTGATGTTTGGCAGAGAAGCCCGCTTGCCTGTAGATATACGGTTGAGAGTCTCCACTGACGGAGTACACAATGCCACCCACTTCCGATATGTACAGAGACAACAGGAGAACCTGCAGCGAGCCTATCAGCAGGCAGAGAAATCCACTGAAAAACTGAACGCCGGAAACAAACGGCGTTATGATCACAAGGTCAAACACAAAGACATGCAGCCGGGAGACGCCGTACTCCTTCGCAATTTAGGAGTGCCGGGAAAACATAAGCTGGCTGACCGATGGAGAGAAGGAGTGTATGAGGTAGCATCGCAAATGCCCGGACTTCCAGTCTATCGCATAGAGGACTCGGAAGGTCGGGTGAAGACATGGCAACGAAATCACTTACTCCCTATTCCGCAAGTGGAGGACGGGGAAGTGGAATGGCCTACAACCTCATGGGATGGTGATATGATACAAGGAGAAGATGCTTCTAAACTCCACGACACAAGACAGCATGATGATCCGCAAGAGGGAACCTCTTAAAGGGGCCCTCAACAGCGAGTACCTCCCGGCGGAGCTACGGGTAAAGGGCTCGGGGAGCACACGCCCCATGGGGTGGCTCCGGGAAGGTTGTCACTGGACCCGCTGAGTCCATGCTTTGTACCAAGTTCTGATAATATAGAGACTGTAATTCCCACAAGGGAAGAACTTGAGCCTCAAGACCAAGATAGTCATTCGCTCAAGGGAGTGACCGAACAACAGTTAAGGCGAAGTCAAAGGAATGGACAACCTCCAATGAGGATGTCCTATGATCAGTTTGGGGCACCCCACTATGAGGCTCAGCAGTGGGCTCGCAATCGAGTAAAATCAGTGATTGTGATGTTTAGTGAAATGTACAATATGATTTAGAATGGGGAGATGTCGTATGTTATGCATTTTCATTATATAAGCGTTGTACCAGTTCAAGGGTATTTTCCAAGCGGGGACATTGGAATCCACAGGGGGGAGGATGTAGCCGGGACTCCTTTGTCACCAGTTGTTGTTGCGGGGTGGGAGAGTGCTGCAGTAGGGAACGCTCCGATATTGGAGGTTCCGCGTAGAGGGAGCGTCATATTGAAGGTTGGTGCAGGTGCAGGACCGGCCTGGCCGGAGGTTACGCATGCGTGGGCATAGTGACAAAGCCCGCGAAAGGAGGAGAGCTCGGATAGGAGGAAGGCCGTGGAACTACGGGTCCCAGCAGCCCCGCGGACCCTCGTGATGTGGGAGTGCCAATGAGATGCGAGGAAGGGAGGTGAAGGGGTCGAGGGGTGCGCACATGAGTCAGAGCTAGCGGTGCGTGGAAGGAGAAGGAGCTCCAGTGTAGGGAGGCATTCCGGCCCTACCTAGGCCTCATACCCCAGACCCAGTTAGACCCTGAGCCCCGTGAAGCTGAGCTAGGGACTGGCCATAGATAGGTTCCGGTTCCCTTATTGTGTGTGTGCTTGCTATCAGGACATTTCCAAGACAGCGGGAGGTCTGGGCTCAGACTCCGCTGCCGTACTGCTGCACGTCTGGGTGGGATCGCCCTGGACACCTGCGGGCGATGTCATCTAGGACCACACCGATCCTTTGTGAAGACTGTTGCAGGACCGGGTACTGGAGTGCCCGGCAGGTAAACTACAAGTGCACCAACGATATCACTATTAATTCAGGACACAGTGGCTGCGCAGTCACACACATATTGATTCACTGTCTCACTTGAGGGTGGGGGAAATATTGGACGAGGTATCTGGACACGGGGTGGGATCACCCGGTGGAAGGGGAGGGTAGTGAGTGTCCTGCGAGACGCAGAGTATAGTGTCTGCCTACTTAGGGATGCTGATTGATGATTAAGGAGGAGAGAGGTTGCATCATTTCTTTCATGCTAGTAAAGTTAATTGGTTTTATTGCTGTGTGGTTGTGTTTATGTATATAATGTCCTGCGAAGAACCACTTCCCCTCTGGCGGAAGCTGTTGCAGGTGGAGGCTCTCCGTGGCAGAGGCTCAGGCCCTGTGAGCCTACAAGTTATACAGCATATGGTAGTGGTCTGCGTTCGCTAGGAACCAGGGCTACACATACAAAAGGCAATATTTCCTAGAATAGTAGAACATACCGTCCTTGTTTTAATGTATGAGGCTCAACCGGATTTACAAGCCAAACTAACACAGTATATAATAACTAATAATAGTTTTGAACTTTAATGAATTATGCAACAATTTACAATGTGTTTTTTTAATTAATGCGACAGGATGGAACTGTGGACACATGCTAAACACGCTCCTTTTCAACTATGTAAATATCTTGATGCTAGTAGCCCTACCTGATGCAGAACACAGAAGTTAGTGCATTAAAAGCAGCTTCATAAGTACGCTTTTTGTACAGATTATTAAACTGTTTGCTAAAAAAATGTCCTTTTTTCCCCTTCTCGACCATAGACTCCCATGAGCCATGCACCAGCTGTTGATGATAAAAGCATAGGCTATGATGTTTAGATAACCTATTTGTACTGCCTAACAGGGAGATTATACTTCTGGCATAGGGCGAGAATTGATAAATAGGTAGGTTATTGTTTTGTTGTTGTAATCTAGAAATAGTGTCTTAAACCTAAGTAGAGGACTCTGGGTATTCTGACTGATGAATTACAGTAGGTTGATTCATGTAATACTATGAAACTGTAACGCTTGTGCTCACCACGAACAAGGCGAGACCCCGGTACTGAGGTGGGAAAGTAAAGAACTGCACACACACAGCAGCTCAGGCAAGCCTGGAGGGTGGATAGTCAAGATCGCCGGGTCTGTGTTGGAGAGAGTGGGTTAGTCGTGATACTTGCCAAGGTCATGGGTAGGTGCCAGGGGGATAGTCAGAGTCCGTAGTGCCGTGGTCAAGGGTTGGAGCCAGGAGAATGGTAATGGTCCATTTGCTGTGGTCAGGAATGGAGAAGGTCGGATGGTCTGAGGCAAGCAGGGGTCGATAATCCAGAGCAGGGTCCAAAGTCTAGCCGGGTCGGTACACAGGGAAGCAAGCAGCAACAGGTTAAAACAGCAGAAGGCACCAGGCAGAGACAGAGACATGGGAACACAAGGCTACCAATAACTATGCTCAGCCAAAGAGGAAGTGACAGAGCTGAGCATATATGGAGGCAGGAGTCCAATGAGAGAAGGGGGTGGAGAGGAGTAGCAACCTCTGCGGAGGCAGGGATAGGCTGTGAAAGGCAGAAGACAGGTGAGGGCGATTTTAGAGTTGACTCACAGCTGGGGAGTGGTGCAGGCGCATCGTGTGCGTGCTGCGTGGGGCAGCTGCGCTGCACAAGCGGAGGGGTGGACCAAGCTCTGTTGGAACTGTGAAAGCCCTGCGTGGCGCGCATGCTCTGTAAGGTGCACAGGAGGCTGTGCGCACCGCGGGGGATGCACTCTCAAGTCACTTGCAGCGGGATGCTGTGCAGCAGGAGGTAAAGAGGGAACACGCTGCAAGGGACGTGCTCCCCGATTCCTTACAGTTCCCCCCCCTTGAGGAGCGGCCTCAGGACGACTCCAATATGGCTTGTGGGGGTACTGGTGTGGAAGCGCCTCAGCAAACTGAAAGCATGTACTTGGTGATGAGGTATCCAGGACCTCTCTTCAGGCCCAAACCCTTTCCAGTGGACCAAGCACTGGACTGATCTCCTTGATCTTCTAGAGACGATAATGGAATGTATCTCGTACTCCTCTTGGCCTTGTGCGATAGCTGGTTTAGGAGCAGAAGAAGTGTTGGGAATTTGAAATACAGGCTTAAGAAGAGAAACATGAAAGACAGAAGGTATTTTCATAGAAGGAGGCAGTTGTAACCGGTATGCGACCAGATTGGTTTACTCCAAATTAGAAAATTGGCCCAGGAGCCAGTTTGAGGGTGGGTGTCTTCTGCCTGATATTTTTTGAAGAGAGCCACACCCTGTCTCCTGGTTTGAAGTTGGGCACCTTGCGCCGGTGACGGTCCGCTTGAGCTTTTTGGCGAGTTGCCTCCACAAGAGTCCTCTGAATCCTTTTCCAAGATTCTTGTAAAAAATTGATTCTGTTGTCCGCTCCTGGGACCCCGGAGGGAGTTGAAGAAATGGGAATCCATGCCGGGTGGATTCCATAATTGATAAAGAATGGAGATTCCTGTGAAGATTCATTCCTTAAAGAATTGTGAGCAAACTCTGCCCATGGGAGAAGATCCACCCAGTCATCTTGGGCGTCGGAAATGAAGCATCGTAAATATTGTTCCAAAGATTGGTTAGTTCTTTCAGTCTGTCCGTTGGTCTGGGGATGATTCCCTGAAGAAAAATGAAGAGCAATACCCATTCTTTGGGCGAATGCACGCCAACATTTAGCGACAAATTGAGGACCACGGTCGGATACTATGGACAGAGGTACCCCGTGGACACGACACATTTCTTTGATAAAGATATCTTCAAATGAAGTGGAATTGGGTAGGCCCTTGAGGGGAATGAAGTGAGACTGTTTGGAAATTGGAAATAGGAAGCTCAACAATACAATCCATAGAGAGATGACTCCAGGGGCGTTCAGGAACTGGCAATGGGCGTAGGAGACCCGGTGGTTTGTTGCGTGTAGCTTTAATCTGAGCACAGATAGAACAGGACTTAACAAACTCCTCAATGTCTTTAAGCATAGTAGGCCATCAGAAGGTTCGTCTGATGAAGTCAGAAGTTCTTCTGAAACCAGTGTGACCGGCAGACTTAGATGAATGACCCCAGTCTAGAATATTTTTACAAAATTGAGGAGCAGCATATAGACAACCATCCGGCACCTCGAGACCATTGGGAATGTGTGTTTGAGTAGTCAAAATGTCATCCAGGACTCAAAAGAATTGGCAGAAATAACGTATTTGAAAGGGAGAATAGACACTGATAAATCTTCAGACTTGTCTTCAACAACGGGACAGTGCATTAGCTTTCAGGTTTTTTGACCCAGGAATATAAGAAATCAGATAATTGAATTTGGAGAAGAAGAGAGACCAACGGGCCTGACGAACTCCAAGACGATGGATGTTTTCAATGTACAGCAAGTTTTAATGATCTGTGAGAATTTAAATGGGATTTTCCGTACCTTCCAAGAGGTGTCTCCACTCTTGTAGTGCGAGTTTGATAGCACGGAGCTCCCTGTTGCCAATGTCATAATTCTGTTCTGCAGAGGAAAACTTCTTAGAAAAGAAACCGCAGGGGTGAAGCTTGGCCTGGGGGGATTGCCTTTGAGAAAGAATGGCGCCTGCACCAATGTCAGATGCGTCCACCTCCAGAGTAAAAGGTAGTTTGGAATCTGGGTGACACAGGATAGGAGCAGAACCAAAAGCTTCTTTGAGAGATTTGAAGACTTGAATTGCTGCAGGTTGAAAAGGAAGAGGTGTTAGCTCCTTTCTTAGTCAAGGCTGTGATAGGAGCTACTATAGAGGAAAAATTCTTGATGAATTTGCGATAATAATTGGCAAATCCTAGGAATCATTGGATTGCTTTCAAGGAGGTCGGCTGTGGCCATTCTAGCACTGCCTTGAGATTGGCAGGGTCCATGGAGAATCCGAAATCTGAAATAATATAGCCCAGGAAAGAAATGGATTTCTGGTGGAAAAGGCACTTCTCTAGTTTAGCGTACAGAAGATTCTCCAGAGGGCGGGACAAGACCAGCTTAGTGTGATGGATGTGTTCTGAGAGAGATTTAGAAAAGGTGAGGATGTCATCAAGAGAGACTATGACAAAAAGATTAAGAAGGTCTCGAAAAATCTCATTTACGAATTCTTGGAATACTGTCAGAGCATTACAAAGGCCAAAGGGCATGACAAGATATTCGTAATTTCCATCACGAGTATTGAAGGCCATCTTCCATTCATCACCTTGGCGTATACGGACAAGATTATATGCTCATAGAAGGTCCAATTTGGAGAAGATAGTGAACCCTTGTAAGCGATCAAAAAGCTCAGAAATGAGCGCTAGGGGGTAGCGGTTCTTCACAGTGATCTTATTGAGCCCTTTGTAGTCTATACAAGGGTGGAAAGACCCATCTTTCTTTTTAACAAAGAAAAAGCAAGCCCCAGCTGGGGACGAAGGATTCTGAATAAATCCCCTCTTCAGGTTCTCCTGAATATATTCAGACATAGCTTTGGACTCAGGAAGAGAAAGAGGGTAAGATCTTGCTTATGGAAGAACTGAGCCTGGCAAAAGATCAATCGGGCAATCAAAGGACCGATGTGGGGAAAGAACCTCAGAGCGTATCCCATCAAAGACATCTTTAAACTCAGCATAAACTTCAGGAAGAGTAGTTTTGTCTTCATTAGGGATGCTTAAACCGCAGATTTGTCGTCTCGGAGAAAAATAAGACTTGGTACTGTAGTGTGAGGATTCGGGGGTCACGGCAGTCGCAGCTTGACCCCCCTTTACCTCCTACGGCCCCGCTGCCGTGGGATGGCCTCTCGATGGCCCCACCCGGTGCCCGTGGATCTGGGGCTTCCCCACCATCCCCGATTGGCCACCGCTGCCCCGCAGGCAGCCCGCACTCAGGTGGCTGCCATTTGTCCGGGGCGTGTGCTCTCCGACATTACAGAGTGCGCGCCAGGCGAAGATAATTTATTCACTGCTCTGGCAGTGAGAACACGCCCCCAACACACGTGCAGGCTATTACCCAGTGCTAAAGCTGCTCACCTGTATGCCTATCAAGGTAACCAATCCAGGACAGCTCCTCGTGCTCCTCCAGGCCTGCCTCCGCTTTCTATTGGTCGGCCGCACTATATAATGCCTGTTGTACCCCTTTCACATTGCTTGCCATAGTTTCCACTTGTGGATGTCTACTTGGGTTTCGTCTTCTCTTTGCTACGCAGGTTATGATGCGGCTTGGCTGACTACTCTCTCTGGCTCTCGACTCCGTCTCCCTACTGACTACGCTGCTTCTTATGTCCCTCGTCTCAGGTTGGACCTCGACCTTCCGTATCTCTCCTCTCCCTGACCTTGGCTAACGGCAACTACTACGTCTCTTCTTTACCCGGTACCGGCCAGTATTGCTATAGCTATATCCACCTGGCCTGGTAACACCAAAACACCACACTCCGGATATGCTCCTTTTGCTGCGGGTGTGTGCACATATACGTCCCACCTCAGTACAAGGGATGGGTCTGGTCTGCGGGCAGCACCGGCGTAACATTATGTTGAGCCCACAAGATGCAGATCAGACTGAACGTGGCAGCATGATGTCGGCCATGTACCAGCAAAACCAGGCCATGACTGATCAGCTGGTTCTTCTCACCCAACATGTAGAAGATCTCTCCTTAAAGGCACCCCCTGTAGTTGCACCTCTGGCGCAGGTGAAACCGGTGGGCGCTGCAGCCCCGGGCCCGAAAATTCCGGCACCCAAGCCATACAATGGGGACACGCACGCCTGCCGTGGATTTCTCAATCAATGTGAGATCCAGTTTAAGATGGCTCCGCAGCAGTATTCCTCTGGACGTAAGAAGGTGGCATATGTCTACAGCCTACTCATGGGAAATGCCCTGGCTGGGGCCTCGCCGATTTTGGAACTACGCCCCGAAATTTCTCGTGATTATGCTGCATTTAGATGAGACTTTCGTAAGGTCTTCGATACCCCCACATGCCAGGAGACTGCTTCTGACTCTTTGCTTCAGCTTTCACAGGGACTTCAACCCGTGGCCCAGTACGCCTTGGAGTTCAGGACCCTAGCAGCTGAGACTCGGTGTGGTCAGGAGGCTTTAGTTGCAGTTTTTTGGCGACGATTAACGAATTCCGTAAAGGACAAGCTTGCATCACAACCCAGGCCAGGACTTCTGGAGAAACTTATCTCCCAGGCCATTCGCGTGGACCAACGTCTCCAGGTACGCCGCTCAGAGCGCCAACAACACTTCTGATTTGTGCCTTTTCATGCGCCTTTTCATGCCCCCTTTCCCAGGTTCTCTTCACCCACGAGACCTGCCACCTCTCCGCTGCCCGCTCTGGTCCTACCTTTCAGACAGCCACAATGGCATTCATCGATTCCGGCGCAGGAGGAAACTTCATGGACCAGAAATTCTCAGAACTGAACCAGATTCCACTCATTAGGAAGAAGTCTCCCGTTGCCTTGGTAGGGATCGGCGGCCGCCCGCTCAACCCGGCTTACATCTCCTTGGAGACCAGTCCTCTCACCCTTTCTTATCATTCCCACAAGGAGACCCTGGCCTTGGATGTAATCCAGGCTCCTGGAACACATGTCACCCTTGGCTTACCATGGTTGCAGAAGCACAATCCGCACATCAATTGGACATCTCAGGATCCCATTGACTGGAGGTCAAGGTCAGAGGAGTCTTCCTCACCAGCTGCGCTTCCGCCCCAACTGCTGGCTAATACAACCAACCCCTAGGGAACTTACCCGCCCCGTACGCAGATTTTATGGATGTCTTCAGCAAGTCTCATTCCGAGCTACTACCCCCTCACAGATCTTACGATTTTCCGATAGATTTGGTGCCTGGATACACATTGCCCAAATCCAAATTCTACCACCTCTCTCTGCCTGAGACGGAAGCCATGGGCGAATATATTCGCGAGGACTTGAAGCGGGGCTGTTTACGGCATTCCAACTCGCCCGCGGGGGCTGGATTCTTTTTCGGTAAGAAGGACAGTAATCTCAGACCGTGTATAGACTACCGGGGCCTGAACCGCATTACGGTGAAGAACCGTTAACCACTCCCACTCATCACTGAACTCTTCAACAGACTTCAGGGTGCTAGGCTATTTACCAAGCTAGACCTTCACAGGGCATATAATCTCATTCGCATCCAGGAGGGCGACAAATGGAAGACCACCTTCAATATCCGTAGCGGCCACAACGAGTATCTCGTGATGCCCTTCGGCTTATGCAATGCCCCGGCGGTCTTTCAGGACTTTATAATGGCATTTTTCGGGATGTCCTTAACCTTTTTGTAATTGTCTATCGGGATGACATTCTTATTTTTTCTAAAAATCTACAGGACCATATCACCCATACGAAGGTTGTTCTCTCCCGCCTCCGGGAGAATCGCTTGTTTGCCAAGATGGAGAAGTATCTTTTTCACCAGGCTTCCACCTCGTTTCTTGGGTATATTATTTTCGATAGGGGATTTGCCATGGACCCAGAGAAACTTAAAGCCGTAGTGAATTGGCCGCAACCCGATTCCCTCAAGTCCTTTCAGCGTTTTTTAGGGTTTTCTAATTACCGGAAATTCATTCGCAATTTTTCCATCACCATCACTCTGATTACGGCACTGACCCAAAAAGGAGCTGATCCTTTGGCTTGGTCACCTGAGGCAGTTACGGCATTCAAAACATTGAAACAAGCATTTGTCTCAGCTCCCATCCTCCGACACCCGAACACTCATCTTCCATTTACGCTGGAGGTAGACGCTTCGGACTGCGGGGCCGGCGCAGTCCTATACCAGAGATTTTCTCCACAGGATAAACTCCACCCCTGTGGATTTTTCTCTAAGAAGTTTTCTCCAGCTGAGAGGAACTATGACGTGGGCAATAGGGAGCTTTTAGCTGTCAAGTTGGCCCTTCAGGAATGGAGGCATCTTCTGGAGGGGTCAAAAGAGCCGTTCACAATTCTCACGGACCATAAAAATCTCTTATACATCGATAGTGCTCGCCACATAGGTACTCGCCAAGCCCGCTGGTCGTTATTTTTCTCTAGGTTTAATTTTATTTTGTCCTACATTCCCGGCACCAAGAACGTCAAGGCAGATGCCCTCTCTAGACAATATTCTTCTGAAGAGAGACCGGAGAAAACTAAAGAGTCCATCCTTCCCAAGCAAAAGATCCTCGCGGTCGCTGCATTCAAGAATCTTGAGAAGATCATCAAGTCTCAAAAACACCTTCCTAGAGACCTCTAAATACCGAAGGATACATTATACATAGAGCCCAAGTTTATTCCCGAGATTCTGGATTGGGGGCACGCTTCCCGTTCGGCAGGACATCCGGGATTCAAAAAGATACTGGACCTTATCCGTCGCACCTTCTGGTGGCCCAATATGGCCAAGACCATCCTTGAATTTACTCTGGCCTTCCCGGTATGTGCACACAATAAGATACCTCGACAGAGACCCTATGGTCTTCTTATGCCTTTACCCATCCCTGAACGACCCTGGTCCAACATATCCATGGACTTTATTGTCAAATTGCCTAGGTCGAATGGCATTAACACCATTCTAGTAGTGGTGGATCGGTTTTCCAAGATGGCATATTTTGTTCCTCTCAAGGGATTACCCTCCTCACTCGCCCTAGCCGAAATTTTCTCCAGAGAAATTTTCCGGATCCATGGCATTCTCACATCAATCGTATCGGACAGAGGCTCTCAATTTGTTTCCAGATTCTGGAGGACCTTCACCAGGAGCACGGGCATTTCTTCTTCCTTTTCTTCAGGATATCACCCTCAATCTAATGGGCAGACAGAGAGGGTTAATCAATCACCCGAGAAGTATTTGAGGTGCTTCATCTCAAACTCCCAGGACGACTGGTTGGAATTACTTCCCTGGGCTGAGTATGCCTTTAATTCCTCCAGGAATGAATCCACTCGGGAGACGCCCTTCTTTATTAATTACAGATTCCACCCGGCTCATCTGCCTATTTCCAATATCCCCTCTGGAGTACCAGCCGTGGATGAACACATCTCCCTCTTACAGGACTCTTGGTCCAGAATTCAATTGGCACATCAAAAGGCCTCCCAGACTTCGAAACGCCAGGCTGACTGTCGTCGCCGACCTGCACCCAGTTACAAGCCAGGTGATAAGGTTTGGTTGTCTACCAAAAATATCCACCTCAAAACCCCTTCCCCTAAATTGGCACCTAGGTTTCTGGACCCATTTGCTTTCTTGGAGCAGGTAAATCCGGTGGCCATCTGCCTTCAATAACCTCAAAGCATGAGAATTCCTAATGTGTTTCACACTTAACTTCTCAAACAATTTATTTCCAGTTCTCTCTTTCTCTACACTCTTAGACCAGACCCAGTGATCATACAGGGCAACGAAGAGTACGAGGTCCAAGCCATACTGGATTCCCGCCTCTCGAGAGGTAAGGTTAAATTCTTGGTCCATTGGAAGGGCTTTGGACCCAAAGAAAGATCATGGGTATCTCTTAAGGACATTCACGCACCTGGGCTTCTCAAACGCTTCTAAAAAAAGTTCCCATCCAAACCGTGGGAGGATCGTCTTGAGGCCGACCCTAAAGGGGGGGGTACTGTGAGGATTCAGGGATCACGGCAGTCGCAGCGTGAACCCCCTTACCTCCTACGGCCCCCGCTGCCGTGGGATGGCCTCGCCGCTGGTCCCACCCGGTACCCGTGGATCTGGGGCTTCCCCGCCATCCCCGAAGGGCCACCGCTGCTCCGCAGGCAGCCCGCACTCAGGCGGTTTCCATTTGTCCGGGGCGCGTGCTCTCTGCCATTACAGAGCATGCGCCTGGCGAAGATAATTTATTCACTGCTCTGGCAGTGAGACTACGCCCCCAACACATGCGCAGGCTATTATCCAGTGCTAAAGCTGCTTACCTGTGTGCCTATCAAGGTAACCAATCCAGGACAGCTCCTCGTGCTCCTCCAGGCCTGCCCTGCTTTCTATTGGTCAGCCGCACTATATAATGCCTGTTGTACCACTTTCACATTGCTCGACATAGTTTCCACTTGTTGATGTCTACTTGGGTTTCGTCTTCTCTTTGCTATGCAAGTAACAACGTGGCTTGGCTGACTACTCTCTCTGGCTCTCGACCCCGGCTCCCTCCTGACTACGCTGCTTCTTACGTCCCTCGATTTCAGCTTGGACCTCGACCTTCCAGATCTCTCCTCTCCCTGACTTTGGCTAATGGCAACTAGTACGTCTCTTCTTTACCCGGTACCGGCAAGTATTGCTGTAGCTATATCCACCTGGCATGGCAACACCAAAACAACACACTCCGGACACGCTCCTTCTGCTGCGGGTGCATGCACATATACGTCCCACCTCAGTACAAGGGACGGGTCTGGTCTGCGGGCAGCACCGGCGTAACATGTAGTGCCGACGAGTATTCTAAAACAAATCTGGGACAATCACCAACAAGACCCAGGTACATGCTGGGTACATGCTGGGTACATGATGCAACATTTCAGTGACATTTCTGCAGACAGACTAATGGCCCATTGGATTAACAGCGGGGGTCCCTGGAAGTCCCATTCAAACTGAATGGGACTGCCAGGATCCCCTGCTGTGTTAATTCGATGGGCCATTAGTCTCTGCAGAAATGTCACTGAAATGTTGCAGCATGTACCCAGCATGTACCCAGCATGTACCTGGATCTTGTTGGTGATAGCCCCAGATTTTCCAGTGCAAGTTGAAGGCAATTTTTAGAATACTCATCGGCGCAACTGTACATTGGGGACTCCACAACATGGGTCCTTTGTTGGTCAAATCCAACTGTGGGTTGTGTTGTTGAAGCCAGGGAAGGCCTAAGATTACCTCAACTGATAGTGAATGAATAATGTCCAGAACGATCTCGTCCTTATGGCCATCTTTAGTGATAAGAGAAAGTTCACAAGTCTTCAGAGAGATGAAGGCTGGCTGGAGGGAACATCCGTCGATGGCTTCCAACCCAATATGCACAGATTTATGAAGAAGCGGGATCCTGTTTCTTAAAGCAAAATCTTGATCAATAAAATTACCTCCTGAACCAGAGTCAATGAAGGTGGATGTGGAGACCTGGAAGTTGTCACCCTTGAGGAGAATGGGCAGCATGATCTGGCTCTGCAAAGATTCCTGGAAGAAGGGGAAGAAGAAATAGTGCCCAATGTGATCCCTTTATACCTCATTGAGTTTTGACGTTTCCCGGTTTGAGTGGGCAGTGAGATAATTGATGACTGCAAAAGTGACAGAGTCCGCTGTCCCGCCAGCGTTGTTTCTCAGTGAAAGATAATCAGCAGCTTCCCAGTTGCATAGGTTCAGGATAGTCAGAAAGTGAAGAATCTATAGGAACAAGATTGTGGATAGAAGGTCTGGCCAGGAGCGAGAGCGTTTGACCTTCCTCTCCTGGAGACGCTGGTCGACACGGATACATACCGCAATGAGATCCTCTAAATTAGTAGGTCTTTCCTTAGTAGCCAGTTGATCCATGAGGGGTTTGGCTAACCCCTGCCAGAAGGCTGCAGACAGTGCTTCATCATTCCAAAAGAGAGAGGATGCTGTCGTGATCTTGCGACCCGGGGTGTCAAAAACCTGCTTAAATTCCTTTATAAAGCGAGAGTAGTCATGGGTAATCTCTGGTGTTTGTCACCGGACAGCAGGGTGATGATATAGGCTACTTTCGACCTTGTAGAGGGAAAACGAGAAGGGGTTAATTCGAATTGAATCCCACATTGGTTAAGAAAACCTCTGCATTCGTGAGGGTCCCCAGCATAGCAGCTAGGAGTAGGGAGAAGCGGTTCAGCAGACATAGTAAGATCCGAAGAGGTGAGAAAGTCGCTGCCAGTCTCATTGGTCTATTTTGCTGCTGCTGAGAAAGGTTAGCTACCTACTGGTTTAAAGAGTTAAACTGCGTCTCTGTTACACCGGTGCTGCCCGCAGACCAGACCTGTCCCCTGTGCTGAGGTGGGACGTAGGGATACACGCACCCGCAGCAAGGGAGCGCGTCCGGAGTGTGGTGTTAGTGTTGCCATGCCAGGTATAGTAATGAAGACAATACTTGCCGGTACCGGTAGTAGAGGAGGAGTAGTTATTGCCGTTGCCAAGATCAGGGATAGGAGAGTTGCGGATGATCGAAGGTATAAGCCGTGTTACAGGGATGCCAGAAGTCACGAAGTCCAAGTAGAGCCGAAGTCGAGAGCCAGAGGGGGTAGTCGTCCAATCCGCGTCAATACCTGAGGAGTCACTGAGAGAGTAGTCAAATGCTTCCATACAGAGACTATGTCGAGCGACGAGTGATGGGAAGCACAGGCATAATAAAGCTGGGCAGGCAAATGGGAAAAGGGGGCAGGCCTGGAGGACTGCAAGGAGTCTTCCCTGATAGGAGGGAGGTGTTACAGCCCACCTGAGTGTAATACTTGATTTGCATGGAACTGTGTGATGCTTGGGGGCGACGCCTCACTGCAGGAGCAATGGTTAAAAGTGCTCTGTTAGGCGTGTGCTCTGTAAGCTGGGAATGCATGCACATAACGTCTGGGGCTGGCGTGCGTGTAGGTGTGCGTGCAGGAGGGCGTGGGCGCGCCTGGCGCTGAGCAGAGGAATCGCCGAGGGGAGTGATGCCGCGACGGCGGCAGGGGCGAGGAGCCGTGGAGGCCGGTAAGGCAGGATTGTTTTCTGTGTCCCGGGGCTCCCTGCGGAGAGGGAGTGATCTGTGTGGGAAGCGAGGAGAACGCTGATTCCTGACAGTACCCCCCTCTTCAGGAACGGCCTCAGGACGGTCCAAGAACGGTTTCTCTGGAAACTTTTTCCTGAAGGACTTAAGAAGGGCCGGGGCATGAATGTCCTTTGAAGGTACTGAGGATCTCTCTTCAGGGCCAAAGCCCTTCCACTGCACCAAGAACTGGAGCTGACCCCTGGATAGGCGAGAATCCAAAAGAGAGTGAACTTCGTATTCCTCGTTATTTTGTACAGTAATGGGATCCGGTTTACGAGTCTGATCTGGAAAGAAGTGACTGGAGATGAATGGTTTTAAGAGGGACACATGAAAGACATTGGGAATCTTCATACTGGGTGGTAGTTGGAGCCGGAATGCCACAGGATTGATTTGTTCACAAATAGGGAAGGGTCCCAGGAACTTAGGTGCCAGTTTAGGAGATGGTACCTTGAGGTGGATATTCCTAGAGGAGAGCCATACCAAATCCCCTGGTTTGTAACTGGGCGCCGAACGACGACGACGATCGGCCTGTAGTTTCGATCTGCGGGAGGAGTTGAGAAGGGTAGACTGAATCCTGGACCATGCGGCTTTGAGGGAAGAAATGCGTTCATCTACGGCTGGTACTCCAGAAGGAATGTTGGGGATGGAAAGACAGGGAGGGTGGAACCCATAATTTATAAAGAAGGGTGACTCCCGGGTGGACTCGTTTTTTGCAGAATTGATGGCATACTCTGCCCAAGAGAGGAGTTGAGCCCAATCATCCTGGAAATCGTATATAAAACATCTCAGGTACTTCTCCAGGGATTGATTGATTCTCTCCGTTTGTCCATTGGACTGAGGATGATAGGCGGAAGAGAAGGAAGAAGAGATGCCCAATCTCTTCGTGAAAGCTCTCCAAAATTTGGATACGAACTGAGAACCTCTGTCAGAAACAATGGACGAAGGGATCCCATGAATCCGGAAAATCTGCTCCGTAAAGATATCAGTAAGGGCGGGGGAGGTGGGTAATCCTTTAAGTGGAATGAAATGGGACATCTTCGAGAACCTGTCCACGACCACCAAGATAGTGTTCTTTCCTCTGGACCTGGGCAACTCCACGATGAAGTCCATAGAAATGTGGGACCAGGGGGGTCGGGAACTTGAAGGGGTAACAGAAAACCCTGAGGCTTTTGACAGAGAGTCTTGCTTTGAGCACACATGGGGCATGCGCGGGTAAACTCCAAAATATCTTGAGACATCCTTGGCCACCAGAAATTCCGACGAATGAGATCAGTAGTCTTCTTAAAACCTGGATGACTTGCAGATTCAGAGGAGTGACCCCAAGACAGGACCTCTGGAACAAATTTGGATGGTACAAAGAGTTTGTTGTCGGGAACGACCAAGTCCTTGGGAATGCGTCTCTGGGAGTGCAAAATCTTGTCAAGATTCTTGAAAGTAGACGTGGCAAGAATCCTCTCATGTGGAAGGATAGTCTCCAACGATTCCTCTGGCCTCTCTTCAGAAGAATGTATACGGGAGAGTGCGTCTGCCTTTACGTTCTTGGTCCCAGGAATATAGGACAGGTGAAAATCGAATCGAGAGAAAAAAAGTGCCCAAGGCGTCGAGCGTTCTCTATGTAAAGAAGGTTCTTGTGGTCCGTGAGAATAGTAATCGGCTCTTTTGACCCCTCCAGCAGGTGTCTCCACTCTTGAAGAGCCATCTTCACGGCCAGAAGTTCCCTGTTACCCACGTCATAGTTCCTCTCGGCAGACGAGAATTTCTTGGAAAAATATGCACAGGGATGTAACTTATCTTGGGGCGTGGGTCTCTGGGAAAGAACGGCACCAGCGCCGCAATCAGAAGCGT
This sequence comes from Ascaphus truei, assembly GCF_040206685.1. NCBI lineage: Eukaryota > Metazoa > Chordata > Amphibia > Anura > Ascaphidae > Ascaphus > Ascaphus truei. The sequence continues at coordinate 216,755,650 of NC_134485.1, forward strand.
CGACCTCCAGGACGAAGGGAAGTTCGATGTTGGAATGACGGAGTTTAGGTGCGGATATAAAGGCTTCTTTGAGTGTCTCGAAGGCGGAGATGGCCTCGGGTGACCAAGCAGAAGGATCAGCTCCTTTTTTGGTGAGCGCAGTGAGGGGTGCCACAATGGTGGAAAAACTCTGTATAAACTTACGATAGTAATTAGCGAACCCTAAAAAACGTTGTATGGCCTTGAGAGAGTTGGGTTTTGGCCATTCAGTGACTGCTTTAAGTTTACCGGAGTCCATCATAAACCCCTCATCGGAAATGATATACCCCAGGAACGGAGTAGAGGTCGTATGAGAGGTGCACTTCTCCAGTTTGGCGTACAAATGGTGTTCACAGAGACGGGAAAGGACGTAGGAGGTGTGGCGTATATGGTCCTGGAGATCTTTGGAAAAAATCAGGATATCATCCAAGTATACAATAACAAAAATATTGAGTACCTTACGAAAGACGTCGTTGATGAAATCCTGGAAGACAGCGGGAGCATTACATAAGCCGAAAGGCATTACTAGATATTCGTAGTGTCCACTACGCGTGTTGAAGGCCGTCTTCCATTCATCCCCCTTCCTGATGCGCACCAGGTTATAGGCACCACGTAGATCCAACTTGGAAAAAATCTTGGCCCCCTGTAATTTATCGAAAAGTTCGGTAATAAGGGGAAGGGGGTAACGATTTTTAATAGTGATGTCGATGAGAGGCCTCAACGACCCGTCCTTTTTCTTGACCAATAAAAACCCAGCCCCTGCTGGGGAATTGGAGTGACGAATAAAGCCTTTCTTGAGATTCTCCTGGATATATTCATCCATAGCGTGAGATTCTGGTAACGACAAGGGGTAGGTCTTGGACTTGGGTAGGGAGTAACCTGGAAACAGATCGATCGGACAATCGTAAGTCCTGTGTGGCGGCAAGAGGTTTGACTGTACCTTATTGAAAACGTCCCGGAATTGATGGTAAACGGAAGGTAGAATAACTTCGGGAACAGAGGTATTGGCCAGCAGTTGATGAGTCTCGCCTGACCTCGACCTCCAGGAAATGGGGACAGAGGAAGTCCAGTCAATGAGAGGATTACTAAGCTGTAGCCAAGGAAGACCAAGGGTGATGGGTATCCCAGGAGCGTGAATGGCATCGAGAACTAAGATCTCCTTGTGCAGATGTGAGGACAGAAGCAAGGGAGCCGTCTCTAAGGAGATGTATGCCAGGGTAAGAGGACGTCCATCGATACCGATGAGTGCGATGGGAATCTTCTTTCTCACGAGTGGTATGCGGTTTAACCTGGCGAATTCAAGATGCACAAAGTTTCCTCCAGCTCCTGAGTCAATGAAAGCGGCGGTAGAAGTCTTGAACTTATCGCCTGATAGGGAGACTGGAAATGTAAGTTTCTTAGGGAGTTCACCTTTAGAAAGGGGACGTGGAGACATTACACCCAGAGAGAGCCCCTCTGTACTCACTGGGTGTTCCCATCCCGGACGCAGTGGACACTCCCGAACCAGATGTTCCATGGATCCGCAGTAGAAACACAATCCCCCGGCGTGGCGGAACTGCCGTATCGGTGTGCGGATGCGTTGTACCCCCAATTGCATTGGCTCTGGCAACTCCAGTGCAGGAGTGTTGCTGAGAGTACTGGAGAACGGAACATGAAAGTTATGGACGAGAGTGCGCTGACGCTCTGAGCGGCATACCTGGATACGTTGATCCACTCGGACAGCCAAATTAATGAGGACCTCCAATTGATCCGGCCTGGATTGGCGAGAGAGTTCATCCTTGATGGGATCTGCCAGGCCTTGCCAGAACACGGGGACGAGAGCCTCTTGTCCCCAGTTAGTCTCGGCTGCTAGAGTACGGAATTCCACAGCATACTGCGTCACCATTTGCCGTCCCTGAGTGATCTGGAGGAGAGAAACAGATGCCATCTCCCGACGAGCGGAAGAATCGAATACTTGTTAAAACTCGGCTTTAAATGCCGGGTAATCTTGGGTAAGGTCAGAACGTCGCTCCCAAACCCGGGAAGCCCAAGCCAGGGCGCTGCAGTTAGGAGGTTATAAATGTAGGCTACCTTCTTGCGATCAGTATTGTAGAGATAGGGAGCCATTTCAAACTGCACCTCACACTGGTTTAGGAAACCCCTACAATCTTGCGGTTCACCTGCATAAGGCTTGGGAGGAGGAATCCTTACATCTGTGCTGCTAACTGCACTTGCGGAGTGGGGGCTTACATCTGGCGGGGTCGCGGTCGGTACCCTGTCTGAGAGTACTGCGACCTGGCGTGTAAGTGTCACAATTTGATCCGCCATGGCCTTGTTATGCTGAAGCAGATTAGAGAGAAACTGTTGAAGTTCGGTCTGGTCTGCATCTTGTGGGCTCGACATAATGTTACGCCGGTGCTGCCCGCAGACCAGACCTGTCCCCTGTGCTGAGGTGGGACATAGGGATACATGCACCCGCAGCAAGGGAGTGCGTCCGGAGTGTGGTGTTAGTGTTGCCAGGCCAGGTATAGTAATGAAGACAATACTTGGCGGTACCGGTAGTAGAGGAGGAGTAGTTATTTCCGTTGCCAAGATCAGGGATAGGAGAGTTGCGGATGAACGAAGGTATAAGCCATGTTACAGGGATGCCAGAAGTCACGAAGTCCAAGTAGAGCCGAAGTCGAGAGCCAGAGGGGGTAGTCGTCCAATCCGCGTCAATACCTGAGGAGTCACTGAGAGAATAGTCAAATGCTTCCATACAGAGACTATGTCGAGCGACGAGTGATGGGAAGCACAGGCATAATAAAGCTGGGCAGGCAAATGGGAAAAGGGGGCAGGCCTGGAGGACTGCAAGGAGTCTTCCCTGATAGGAGGGAGGTGTTACAGCCCAGCTGAGTGTAATCCTTGATTTGCATGGAACTGTGTGATGCTTGGGGGCAACGCCTCACTGCAGGAGCAGTGGTTAAAAGTGCTCTGTTAGGCGTGTGCTCTGTAAGCTGGGAATGCGTGCTCAAAACGTCTGGGCTGGCGTGCGTGTAGGTGTGTGTGCAGGAGGGCGTGGGCGCGCCCGGCGCTGAGCAGAGGAATCGCCGAGGGGAGTGATCCCGCGACGGCGGCAGGGGCGAGGAGCCATGGAGGCCAGTAAGGCAGGATTGTTTTGTGTGTACAGGGGCTCCCTGCAGAGAGGGAGTGATCTGTGTGGGAAGCGAGGAGAACGCCGATTCCTGACAGTCTCTAACCGATAAAGACGTTCAAGAGGGCTTGTTTGGCCCACCTCAGTTGGGTCCACGTTCGTTAGGCTGAGCATACTGTTACTCTTGCGCTCACCACGAACAAGGCGGGACCCCGGTACTGAGGTGGGAAAGTATAGAACTGCGCACCCACAGCAGCAGAGGCCCGCCTGGAGGGTGAATAGTCAAGATCGCTCGGTCTGGGTTGGATAGAGTGGGTTAGTCATGATACTTACTAAGGTCATGAGTAGGTGCCAGGAGGATAGTCAGAGTCTGTAGTGCCATGGTCAAGGGTTGGACCCGGGAGAGTAGTAATGGTCCGTTTGCCATGGTCAGGAATGGAGAAGGTCGGATGGTCTGAGGCAAGCTGGGGGTTGACAATCCAGGGCAGGGTCCAAGGTCTAGCTGGGTCAGTAAACAGGGAGGCAAGCAGCAACAGATTAAGAAAGCAGAATGCTCAAGGCATATACAGAGATGTTGGAACACAAGGCTACCAATAACTATGCTCAGCCAAAGAGGAAGTGACAGAGCTGAGCATATATGGAGGCAGGAGTCAAATGAGAGAAGGGGTGGAGCAGAGGAGCGACCTCTGCAGAGGCAGGGATAGGCTATGAGAGGCAGGAGACAGGTGTGGGCGATATTAGAGTTGACGCACAACTGGGGAGCAGTGTGCGCGTCGCGTTGGGTGTCGAGTGGCACAAGCAGAAGGGCAGAGCCAAGCTCTGTTGGAACTGTGAAAGCCCTTTGTGGGCGCGCGTGCTCTGTAAGGTGCATGGGAGGCTGTGCAGCAGGAGACAAGGAAGAAGCACCCGTGGGGGATGCACTCTCAAGTCACTTGCAACCGGATGCTGTGCAGCAGGAGGTAAGGAGGGAACACACCGCAAGGGACGTGTTCCCCGATTTCTTACAGAAACTTGGAATACCAAGAAATGTAGCTTATATTTTGAGGTTCAATTGAATGTAAAGCCACAACATTTCTAGAATTTTTATAGATTTCTATGACCCAACAATATATTGGAATTAAAGGAGGGGCTTGTTCTAAAATGTAATAAAATGTAATATACGATTCTTCATTTAAAAATAAAAATGCTGCTTACTATGTTTCTTATTTTGATATAGCCAGGTCCCCTACCTTCAGTTGTGTGGGGTGGGGGGACAGCTGCAGATCTACCCGGGTGCCACCAGCGCTGCGGGCGGACCCAGCACGGGAACAGGGAGTGCTCCCGTAGGGCTGAAGGCTGTCAGGGGCAGTGCTGTGTTGTGATCGGGTCGCAAGAGCTCCGCGGCGCACCCGGCAAGTGGGGGCAGCCATCTTGTTTGCTTCTTGCGTGCGCCATAGCAGTCTTGCAGAAGCAAAGTATGGCCACGAGGTGCAGCCATCTTAAAGCAGACTCTGCAGAGGAGACCTAGGGACTACAAGACCCAGCAGCCTTAGGGGCTACAATACCACGGGGGCAGGAGAGCCAATAGGGCTCAAGGAGCCACGCATGCAGGATTGAATGTTGCTAGCAGATATGGGTATATATATATTTGTTCAAAAAAAGATTGGACGTCTTTTTAGATAGGAAAGGTATACATGGGAAGGATGTTGATCCAGGGATTAATCCGATTGCCAATTCTTGGAGTCAGGAAGGAATTTATTTTTCCCCTTATGAAATATAATTGGATGATATGACTCTGGGGTTTTTTGTTTGGCTTCTTCTGGATCAATAAGTATAGCTATATGATAAAATATCTGTTGTCTAAATTTAGCATAGGTTGAACTTGATGGACAGAAGTCTTTTTTCAACCTCACCTACTATGTAACTATGTAACTATGTATATATGTTCCACAGATTATATGAATCAGTTAATAATTATTTTTATATATTTTGATTTAGTACTGTTACGTTTTTGTAAACTTTGTTTAGTTTATTATTTTTTTCATTCAATTAATTTTCCAGGGATATAGTTTTTTTTTTTTAACAATTTTGTATATGTTTTGTATAATATTGTTTTTGCATGTTGTTATTATTATTATTTTTGGTTTACAATTTTATTATTTCATCAGATGTCTTTCATATGACATCACATTACATATTCTAATGTTGTGTAAAAACAGATATTCACCCGGCGCTCCTGTTTGTGTGTGTGCATTAACAATGTATTAATATTGCATCAACGCTATGTGTAATGGAATGAAAAACATCAAATAAGATGGATAAATAAAAAAGATAAATAAAACCTTGAATACAGACAATGGTGAATTGCAGCTCAACCGTCACTGGACCTTCCTTGGTGGTCCTCCGTTATTGCAGTAGAAGAATCAGGGAGCGCAGAAATCCGGTGAAAACATGAAAAATTAAAAACAAAAGAAACACAAAAAATAGTGCAACCCTGTCTGTGAAATAATAATCACGAGTGCAGCTTTCAATGTGTGCATAATCAAACAGGTGCAGGCATAGAGTCAGTCCCACATGTGGTCTGTAGGTGGCTGGTTTCAGATCAGGTAGAAGGTCAGAGAAACAAACAACAATACAAATAATCCACTTGGACAAAGATGAAGGTAGTAGTGCTGGTATATTAGAATACACAATGGTACACAGTAGTATCAACAATAGTAAGCAATGGCAACTTACTGGGAAGCCCCATGCAAGGACATTGTACGAAAGACTTGGAGTGGTGTCCGGTAGTGGAGTGTGGTAAACCAACAGATGGTCAGCTCCTGCAGAGAAGTGGTGTGCTGGCGGCTCCTCCGTGATGTTAGGCTGGGGCTCTTACTTCCGGTTTCTCCTCTTCACACGATTGGCGTCCGTACGTGATGGCGCCGATCCTCAGGCACCGTGGGTCCAAGTCAAACAGTGGTCAGGGCTCAACGCGTTCGCATTTCGCTTGTCAGCTTCGCCAGTGGTCTGTGATACCCTGATCGTCACTGTTTCCCGTATGTGATGTAGCATGGCCAATCAGAGAGCAGCTGAATAATGCAGACTCAAATCTGCTTGCAACAAGTGCCACAGCCAATAGGATGCTCGTGTACTCGAGGCCAGCCATTAGGAAGCTGGGGGCTGGCCAGTAGACGGTGCGGAGAGCAATGCAGTCTCTTTTAGTGTAAACACAGGCACAAAATTACATGCTGATACAGAACACATTAATAATAACAAATATAGATAAACAATTTATTAAATGTTAAAACAACTAGTTAATTAGTTATAATGTAAATGTACAATAAATGAGGGGTGTGTGCTCTAAACACATTCTGTCTGGCCACACTTTGATTGTGCAGCTCAGAAATATCACACAAGATACTGAAATCATAGTATAGTGGTTGAATCCTATGGAGACACAAATAGTGATAAATATTAAAAGGAGTACATCACATGATACTAAAATACTGTACAGTGTGACTGAGAGAACATCCAACCTATTAAAAAGGATAGTGTGATAAAGGTCATTCTCAGAAAAAAGTATATAAAAAAAGGAGTTGTAAATGATATAAAAATATATATTTAAATAAATAAATATATATTGACTTCAACAACAAAAATAAATATATAGAGGGCTATGCACTAAGCTGTGAAAAATCATTTTAAGAACGCAAAGTGCTCTTAGAACGTGATGTTCCGCTGAGCGTGATTCACAGAGCAGTGCTAACAGACACTTTGCGCTCTAAAAATAACTTTTTTTCAAGAAATTTTTCAAGTCCAACTTTGCTCATACGATCAGCTATTTGCGCTGATTTCTGCCCTTTTACGCGATTCTCTAAGCTCCGCAAACTTATCGTACTTGAAAGTTGCGCTGAAACAAGCTCACCAGCTAAAGGCAGGTGATAAAATAGCAGGACTTAGAAACATTTCTTTGTTTACATTTTTGCAGGCGCAACATCCATACAACAGGCCGGTGGGTGTCCATGGCTGACCCCGCTGGGGTGTCCAGGGGACCCGTGGGTGTCCCCGGCTGACCAAGCAGGGGGCCCCGAGGGAGCCCGGTGGTCCCGCAGGTGTCCGGGTATCCCGTAAATGTATTTAGCACTCAGAGGGATCCAGGGGTGGTCCTCGCAGCTGTCTGGGGGCCCACGGATGTTGGCGTGAATATATCTGTGTCCCCCTTAAGCTGATAATCAATAATTGAAATTGAAGGAGAACACATGATTGATTTTAAATTAATATCAATTGAATTACATGTATCTTCCTAACTTTATAGTGTACCAGCAAAGGTTAGCAGGTGGTTAATTTAAAGGGCAATACTCCCGTCATCAGCAAACAACCATCCTGACAATAATCCAACCTTCTGACACACCTTTATAGAAACAAACGAGTACTTCTTGTGATGTAACAACTTCATGACTCAACATATTACATACAAATGTCATGATTGAGTCATAATTTTCTAGCAATTACTCATATTGGTTCTCTGCATCGCTTTCACTGTGGATTCAGGAATGGTGTATATTTGATGATTACATCACATTTAATAATGTGTGTAACACATCTGAATTAAAATATAATGAATTTTTGATTTACTACAATTCATATGTTCACAATACTATACAACACACGTGTCATCAATTACAATCATGTGACTTGTTAGTCTGCCTATGTAAACGATATAAGGAGACACTTACCTTACAGGGTGAAATATATGTGGCACCAGATTTCGCTTTTGTGTTGCTTTTTGCGAGGAGGAGGAGGACATTATGTTGCAGAGGAGAGAGAGGAGAGGGAGGAGAGAGAGGAGAGAGAGGAGAGAGAGGAGAGAGAGGAGAGAGAGGAGAGAGAGGAGAGAGAGGAGAGAGAGGAGAGAGAGGAGAGAGAGGAGAGAGAGGGAGATCCGTGTTGTGAGACATAGCCCCCCGCAATTTTAGGCAAAGAAGCTCCCCAGAGGGCTTGAGTGAGGCAGAGATTATGATCCACTATCGATTGAGCTCAGCGACTATCTTGGAACTGTATGAAGTGTTAAGAGAAGATTTAGAGCCAACAACAGACAGGAGTCATGCAGTGCCCTGGCCTTGTTAAAATGCTGAGATCATTACATTTTCTTGCTTCTGGGTCATTTCAGACATCTGTGGGCATTGTAGGCGGGGTCTCGCAGTCGGCATTCTCGCGGGCCTCTAGACAGTTTCTATGTGCACTGACTCAACGCGCTAGTGTTTATATACATTTTCCTAGCGAGCAGACAGAGTGGCAGGCACTGAAGACTGCATTTTATAATGTAGTTGGGCTACGTAATGTGATGGGTGCTATAGATTGCACACATGTTGCTCTGACCCCGCTACATGAAGAGGATAGGGATTTCCAGAATAGGAAACATTACCACTCGCTCAATGTGCAGGTCGTATGTGACGCATAAATGAAAATTCATAGTGTGGTAGCCCAATTCCCAGGTGCCTGCCACGATTCCCATATTCTGAAGAGCTCATTAGTGTTCCGTAAATTTGAAGTGGGGGAATTCGAGGACGGTTGGCTATTGGGTCAGTCAATGTTACAGAAACTGCACTTACAAGTACATTTAATGGAGAGTTTAATGTTTCATTATGTGTTGCTATTATTGTAAGTAACCACAAATACTTTACATTTGTGAAGTTGTATATCTAATCCATGTCATGCAGCGTCATCTTAGAAAAGGAGGATTTCATTGTTAGGGCATGTGTTGTATATTATTCACTCTCATGTACTAGGAAATGGCAATAGCCAATGTTTTGGATATTGTTACATATTATATTGACATTCATGTGATTTGACTGTCTTATTGGCAACTCAGGATATGGAAGCCGGCCTTTGCTTCTGACTTCACTGAGTAATACTCAAACCCCTGCAGAGGAACGATATAATGCTGCACACATATCCACACGCTCGGTGATTGAGAGGACATTTGGAGTGTTGAAAAGTCGTTCCAGTATTCGCCAGCGAAGGTTGGCGACATAGTGATTTGTTGTTGCATTCTGCACAACATTGCCCTACGTCACAATCTTCAAGTCAACATTCGGGAGGATTTAGAGGAGGATCCTCTCGTGCCTCCTGCAGGGGTTAGAGACCATACAGCCAGAGGGGTGGAGACTCGCCGGACGTTAATCGAGAATTTTTTCACATGTAAGATTTTCTTTTACATATAATCCAATCTATAATCATCTTGTGATGTGTGTTACATTGCATTGTGTATATTTAATCATAGGATCCTGCTCTCTCCAAAGAACTGCACATTTTGTAGTGAATGATCAGAAGTTCATCTGACAATGGTATGTCAATGTTTAACACATTTGTTCTTGTATAAATCATGTTTCCCCCATCTATACAATGTGTGCATCCTTAAATGCATAATGTTGGGCATTAAGTGAAGAGATAGTGCTGTATTGATGACTATGCATAGTGTTATCTTACAACTTAACTACTCTAAATTATTATATATCATTTTTTTAATACTTTCATCATTAAAAACTTCTAAACAATTAATTGTGTTCTTAAATACTTAGACAATTGTTATGGTTCACATTCCTTACTTAATATTATTCTTGCCACTTATGTAACTATTACTACATACATAATTGGACGGTGTGCAGGAGTATGAGCAGATGACATGTATCCGTACCATAAGAAATATTGGTAAGTTTAAACCACACATTTCTTTCATTACAGTTTCACTATAACTAAATGTGTCTTTCTTCAGACGACATAGGAAAACATTAATTGTATTATTTGAGTTATGTCAAAGTGTCGTCAGCATGACATTGACAAAAATGGAGCACTAAGACAAGATATAATTTCAACGTTTATTGTAATGTTTACACACATTTCAACTTAGTCGAAAATACCCTAAAATCTATATTCATTTTACTAAGCAAATTATATCATCTAAGATTAGCTAGGATATATAAAAGTTTGCATGTTCACTTTCATGTGTATCAGAGCATGAGTGCCCATGTGATGTATTTGGCATGTGGCCAGGATGGAAAAGCTGTCAGTTGGTCGGTGTTGGATACATGCATTCACATTATCTTCTGTCTGGAACGGAGATGTCAACTTCTGTTAAAGAAGTATATATATAATATTAATTACAGAAATGTATCGGTTAAATACAAACTTAATGATGCATCTAAAGACACGTTTTTTGTACTGTAACTGTGTACTACACGTGAAGCATGCCATTCTAAAATATTACGCTACATCTTCTAAATAACTGCTTACTGCATCAAAGCAATGTATATATGTTTAAAAAAAAACATTAAATATATATATATATATATATATATATATATATATATATTCATAATCAACCACGGAAAATTATACAAATGCTTGTACAGTACTACCGAAGGTTTCGTTTGTCCACATGCTATCACTACAAACATGTTATATACAGAATGCTAAACAACATTAACTAGTCAGCATAATGTGACCGATTTTAATTTAAACTGCTGCATTTCCTGTCATTTCTATAAGTGACTAACCCATAATCACCAGACACATAACATTATTATGTAGCCATATGCAAAGTACACAAATTAGGAATATATGTACTGCATTTTTGCACATATAACATATTTATTTAATGTTGAAAAATTATTATTTTCTTTTCACTGAGGGGCGTACGCGTAGTGGATTGACATTTAAGGCGCTGTGCACGAATATTTCTGATTTCACCCATCATTGCACAGCACGTTTCAAAATATTGGCAAGTATTTCATTAACTGGATCTTACCTTTTTTCAGAACTGTGTTCCGGCATATTGTGATCTTCACAGCGCGATCTCTGTTATATTATCAGAAGAAGGCGAAAAGGTAAAAGAGACACAATAATTTAGACAAAGAAAAACTTTTTTCCCGTATGGTACGCGCATGCGTCATGAATCGAACGCATATGCCTGTCATTCAGGAATAAGCGATTCACACAGTGTATAAACTATTTCCGCTATAGTTACCTGCATTATATTGCATTCATATTCGTTGCAGGCATGGAAGGGGTGTTTGCAAGGTAGCCGCTGTAGTCAATCAATTCGTTTCCCTTTGAAAAAGTTAGCCGTGACTGACAAACGCTTCAGGGAGCGTCATTACGTCAGACGCACTGACATTGTAGTCAATACCAAGCGCTGGAGCGGACCTATCCATGCGCAAGTGCTACAGAGACCGACACCATACGGAACTACTTTCTTGGACTTTCAAACAGCACACCAGCCCTGGAAATCTGCGGGGACGTCGATCCTTTACCAACGGAGCCTGGGATTGCCCCAAGAGCTTGCAGTCTTCACCGGATGGTGGTGATTATTATCACATATGCTTGATTTTATTGTACTTTTGTAAGTGCGTTTTTTATCCCCCCTCCCCCTTCCCCTCATTAAATCTACAATTTTACGCTATGGGTGTGCGCTCTCTCCTCTTTTTTTCCTTTTAGATACCTTGTGGACGCGGTTTGTCCACATTGAGAGCTGCCGGAGACCCTGCATACCAGCACCCATATATTTTTACTGGAACCATTTGAGGACTGGTTTTTCTTTTTTTTGCTTTTTTCTTTATATGTTGTTTTATATTTGGTATGGGCCCACTATATGATCTTTAGGTTCATGTATAAAATTGCTCATGTTATCCAGGGATACATCCACAATAGTTCACATTTGATTTAGATTTATTTGAGCAATTACATCCACACTGGTTCACTTCAATCAGAGGCGCAGCTTTTTTCTTTTTCTGTTTGTCATATATATATATATATATATATAGCAAACGACAGGGGGTGCCCAGTGCTACAGTGCTACATCCAAATGACAGAACATACATGGTAATAATTACAAGAAATAATGCTTCAGTACTAATAATAATGCTAATACTAATAATAATAAAATATGTTTTTTTAGTTAGATATTTTGGCCAAAGCATCACAAGCCTGCACACCAAACGTCAAGGTAAACCATAATAAGTGCAAGTCCTACACTACACTGCATCTGTTCCCTATATTGTATGAGGGGGAAGAACCATAATAGATTCCTTACCTGCAGCAAAATGAGATCTACCATTAAAAAGGGGGAGGTGACGTGAGCTCTGGGGGAGGTGCCACAACCTCCATACAACTGATTCCAGTCAGAAATTAATTAACACACAAGCCCAGCAAGCTCAAACACCCACACCCACCTAATCTTGACTATATGTAATATCACATAGGGTGCCAGAGGGCTGTGGCAAGTGAATATAGCAAACGACAGGGGGTGCCCAGTGCTACATCCAATATATTTATATTTGGCATGTAAGCATCAGATAAGTTATTTACACATGATAAATCCTATGCTGTTTAGTTCACATGTATGCACCTGAAATATGTTCTCATACACACTTGATTATTGCACATTGTTCAGTATGTTTGGTGAACATTAATGAACAGAACTAATTGAATAATAATAAGAAGAATTATAAGAAATTTACTACTTTTTTTTGGATAATCTTTGGGATGAACATGTGGTAGGCCTTGCTGTGGGATCAGGTGCATGGTTACTTGCTCGTTGCCTTGTTCTTGACGTTGGATGCTGGGCCAGTGCCAATGGTTGAGCCAGTGCCGGGGGTTGGGCCAATGGTTGAGCCAGTGCCGGGGGTTGGGCCAATGGTCGAGCCAGTGTCGGGGGTTGGGCCAATGGTTGAGCCAGTGCCGGGGGTTGGGCCAATGGTTGAGCCAGTGCTGGGGGTTGGGCCAATGGTTGAGCCAGTGCCTGGGGTTGGACCAATGGTTGAGCCAGTGCCGGGGGTTTGGCCAATTTTTGAGCCAGTTCCGGGGGTTGGGCTAATGGTTGAGCCAGTGCCACTGCCAGCTGATGTTGCTGTGGCTGTGCCAGTGCCAGTGCCAGGATTTGGGCCAGGGAAATAATCTGTGCCATTGGATCCTGCTGTACCATTGCCTGTGTCTCTGGCTCTCTTTGTGTCTCTGGCTCTCTTTGTGTCTCTGGCTCTCTTTGTGTCTCTGGCTCTCCTTGTGTCTATGGCTCTCTTTGTGTCTCTGGCTCAGATAGTAGCTCTAGATTGGATAGTAGGTCTAGATCGGATAGTAGCTGTAGATCGGATTGTGCCTCTGGCTCGCTTTGTAGCTGGGATTGTGGCTGGGATTGTGGCTGTGGCTGTGGCGGGGCTGTGCCTGGACATGTGCCACAACCTGTGCCATAAATTTGGCTATGATAGAGAGGCTATTTGCCCTGTTGTCCAGTGTCTCCTGTTGTTTAGTCATAAGAGTGTCATGTTTTTCATTTCCTTATATATTTGATTTGTTTTAGCCTGTCTGTCAGCAAGATCTTGTTGCTGGTCAAAAACCTGGCCTCTAGGCTGCTTAAATTCGACAATGCTTCCGCACAAACCTGGTCTCCCTGGCCCGCTTGGATCTCACTATTGTCATCACTTTCTGGATTTTGTGTATCCTGTAATGCATTACAATCAGGTCTGGAATCTTCTGCATCTGGGATAGGAATATGTGGGGGATCGACTAACATCTCATCATCACTTATGACACGTTGTTGTTGTGTTGCTGACTCATCTGAATCCGTGTCCTCAGCAATCACCTTATAATAAACAAAAATGTTTTACAATCAACATAATGACTGAGTAATTCTGTGCTCCTCTTTATTTGCCTGTATATCTAATGTTAATGCACATATTGTTATGCTATTTCTTTTATTTGTGCATCAGTTAAATAACAAGCATGCTTTTCATCAACAGAACAGTGACATGTGTAATGTTGCCATTTCCTGATCACATCATCTAAACAGATGATTTTAGTTTTATGTCTGTATAAATGCTTGCATTTCTCAGTATTTCTGAATTAAATATTCATGTAATAGCATACGACTCACCTGGTGTTGAATGTGAGAGTGATGGCCCAATGTCTCTGTTCCCTCCAATTCCAAAAATAAGACGGGGAGTCATGATTGAATACATATTTTCCTCGTTCGAGTGTAAATTCAATTATGCTGGAGGTCCTCCTCCTGTCCCACATGCGATGCGTCCGGCCAGTGACATCTTCCTCTTCAGTCTATGTTTAATGTCCCCAAATCGTTTCTTACACGTCTCTGGGATCCTTTTAAAGACGCCTGATGCTGACACAGCTCGGCATATCTCTGCCCACAATTTTGTTTTCTGACTGGTCTTGGTTTTAGCTGTGTATATGTAAAAATGTGTTAATATACATTTAAGTAGTGATTTAATAATGTATGGTAATATATTAAACAGTTTTACAACATGTACATATAATTACAGACTCAATGTTATGTTACGCATGTCTTGCATAAACATTTATGGCATCTATTTAGCATTTCTTTTAACACTGGGAGGATTTTACTGTGAGGGAGTCGGTAAGTACCATAGTCCCACTTTGTGGTGACTATTAGAATGGGCCTGTAGAAGGGGTAAGTGACCACGAAACGTGACATTTCCCCTGTGTCTCACCGCACCCATTTCCTTCCCTGTTAGGGATTTGTTTATCATATCCCTCACTTTTTACTGATGTCACATTTCCCCCTTTCCTCACCATCCCCCCCTCTCATTGGCACATTGTCAATTAATGTTGTTCACTTTTGCTCATTCATATATATCAGCATTTCAAGTATCATTGATTGTTTAGTATTCATTATGAGTGCGGGGAACACTTTTTATGTTCTATATGTACTTAGGAGACATTAGAGGCTCTTCATTGTTCCCCAGCACCCACAACTTACCTATGTCAAATATAGTTAATACATTAAATAGTGCGGCCTATACAACATACTTTGTATATTATAATAGAATAATTGTTAAAAAATTCTTACATGATAATGATCCATACAGTTGTTGAAAGGAAGACATGACACCTTCAACAAATCGGGGGTTTCTTAGGCCCTCCGTTCGCACCTGGCTTGTTGATGGCCACTCATCACTTCCATCCTCCTCCGCATCACTGTTCGTATGGTGGACAGTGTCCCTCTCTCCCTGTCCAGCACTCCCGCTACCCTCACCCATCTGCACTCCCCCACCTGGAGTATCATCACGGGATGTCCCGGCATGTACCTGCCCTGGCAGGACGTACCGTATCTGTACGTTCCATTCCTCTCCCACGCTCCCCCACCCCCCCCCACTCCCCCACTCCCATGCTCCCACACTCCTCCACTCCCACCAGCCACCGCACCTCCTCCACTCCCATGCTCCACCACTCCACCAGCCACCGCACCTCCTCCACTCCCACACTCCACCACTCCACCAGCCACCGCACCTCCTCCACTCCCACGCTCCACCACTCCACCAGCCACCACACCTCCTCCACTCCCACGCTCCACCACTCCACCAGCCACCGCACCTCCTCCACTCCCACACTCCACCACTCCACCAGCCATCGCACCTCCTCCACTCCCACACTCCACCACTCCACCAGCCACTGCACCTCCTCTACTCCCACGCTCCACCACTCCACCAGCCACCGCACCTCATCCACTCCCACGCTCCACCACTCCACCAGCCACCGCACCTCCTCCACTCCCACGCTCCACCACTCCACCAGCCACCACACCACTCCCACGTCCACTCCCACATCCACTCCCACATCCACTCCCACATCCACTCCCACTCATCCTCTCTATTTCCCTCAGTCACTCACAAAAAACAAATATAAACTAAAATAACACACTAACAAAGTTCTTTCACACTAACAATACAAAAATGTAGAGAAACAAAATATAATAACACAAGACAACTCACTCAATAATCACCAACATATCACCAACTCTCTCCTCCTACTACAACCAAGTCCACTCTATCTCTCCTCACAACAACACCCACACTGAATGAACAGAATGGAAGCTTTATAAAGGATGTCCCTCCAAAATAGTGGCACGAAAGTGTGATTATAATTGTTGTCATGTGCTTGGCTAAATTCATCACTTCAGCATTTCGGCATTTAACCCCTACACTACCATGTCCAAAAAAAGATATATATGACACACACACACAGTAATTGACAACGATATTATATTGAATGTATTCACTCCTTCCATGGACTCTCCCACAGATACCCCCAGGAAACTAAGGGGACATACACGAACCTCAGGGGACCATAATTGCCTTTGAGTGGAGATGACCAAATTAGTAAAAAAATGGTAACGTTTGCTTTTATAATACTGTCAATGAGCATGGGGTTTTAGGACCTGAACTGCATTGATTTCAGCCTCGATGACCCCCTACTTCAGAAGATACAGGCCCCGTAATGGGATGCCAGTATCCCCTGCAGAATGTAAATGTCCCCGTCACGTGACGCGGAAGCTTTCAAAGTGCAGGGGATACCGGCACCCCATAACGGTGTCTATATCTCCTGAAGTAAATCTCCATGCAAATGTTACATGCGGCTTTTTTTCTATCAGCTAGCGTACGTAAAGTTTAAGAACGCTAGCAGGGAGAAAAAACCAACACGTACGATGTGGCTGTTTTGAGCACGTACGATAGAAAATGGGCTCAAGGCCTTAGTGAATCGCGTCTCCGGCTTCACTTTTTATCGGACGTGCTTTTTTTCCCCAGCTGGATGCAAAAGCACGGAGCTTAGTGCATAGCCCCCATACATTTTGCACTCACCCTTGTCCAGCACCCACGATGAAGGCCATCCTCATCTTCATCACCGTCCATCCCAACTCTGATTGGCTTAAGTACCATGTGACGGCGGCAATGTTTGTTTGGATGACGTCATCTTAAAGGCAAATGAAGCACAGACATTCTGATTGTCTGGCGTCATTTCCTTTCAATGACGTCATCATTTTTTAATTTTTGGGGCAAAATCACATGGTTTTCACGGCCCAATCAGGGCCGTGGGAACCATATGACGAGAATGTGACAACATAGGCCTATATAAGCCTATGTCGTCTCATTTTTAAGACAGATGCCGAGGAGGAAGGACCTCCCAAAGAAGAAGAGGACCAGGGCGTGGCAGAAGAAGATAAGGAGACCCCGGAACATGACAGGAGACAGAAGAACACAGATGAAGACCCCCGCTATGGATTACAAATAGAAGAAAGAAGACACAGACACTTTTGGATTGTAAGGGTTTTTTTATTTTATGGTTACCTGGTTCCTGTTGTTGGATTATTTGTTCGAGAGCATCCGGTTCAATGGGATTCGGTGAGTGGGTCATCTAATGGTAAGTAAACAAAAGAAATGTATTTTATTTAACTTTTATTGTTTTTTAAAAAAAATTTTTATGTCATCCATTTTTTTTTATGTCCATTTATTGCCCCTGAATTTATGTATGTCACTATGGATATACAAACGTACAGGGACAGTCAATGGTTGAATTGTATGTTTATTTTTAATGTTATTAAATAGTTTTTTATGCTCTTTTATTGCACCTGTATGTATGTAAACTATAGTTGGACATACATGCAGGTATAATAAAAACTTGTTTGCCAAATGTTTGCTTGCCTTGTTTTAATGTTTTTTGATTGTAATTTGATGCTTTGTGTACAAACGTGGTTGTAATGTAAATTTTCTTTATTCCGATGTAATTTTAAAGGCTGTTTGCAATAGTTGGTTTAATTGTCTTATTTTTGGAAGTTAGATTTTGTCTGATGGTGGTTACTTTGACATAGAATATTTTTCAGAATGGTTTGGTTTTAGGATTTGTATTGTGTAATTGATTTGGATTGTAATTGATTTGAGATTGGATTAATTAATTGATGGTAATTTAATTCTGTTGACTTGCTTTATTTTTATTTAATGATTTGGATTTATATCTTGTTTGGAATAGTTTATTGGATTTTGAGCATTGCTTGGCATAGTGTACATCAGCCTCTCTGTGCGGCCCGCGATGAGATTAAAAAATAAAATAAATGGCAGCGATTCTCCGCGGTCCCGGGGGTGATGTGAGGTGCATTGAGGTGAGGTGCATTGAGGCGAGGTGCAGGGGGGTGAGGTGCAGGGGAGGTTAGGTACAGGGGAGGTGAGGTGCAGGAAGGGTGATGTGAAGTGCAGGGGGTGAGGTGCAAGGGTGATTGGAGGTGCAGGGGGGGTTATTGGAGGTGCAGGGGGGGTGATTGGAGGTGCAGGGGGGTGATTGGAGTTGCAGGGGGTGGTGATTGGAGGTGCAGGGGGGGTGATTGGAGGTGCAGGGGGGGGTGATTGGAGGTGCAGGGGGGGTGGTGATTGGAGGTACAGGGGGGGGTGATTGGAGGTGCAAGGGGGGGGTGATTGGAGGTGCAGGGTGGGTGATTGGAGGTGCAGGGGGTGGGGTGATTGGAGGTGCAGAGGGGGTGATTGGAGGTGCAGGGGGGGTGATTGGAGGTGCAGAGGGGGGTGATTGGAGGTGCAGGGGGGGGTGATTGGAGGTGCAGGGGGGGTGATTGGAGGTGCAGGGGGGGTGATTGGAGGTGCGGGGGGGTGATTGGAGGTGCAGGGGGGTGATTGGAGGTGCAGGGGGGGTGATTGGAGGTGCAGGGGGGTGATTGGAGGTGCAGGGGGGTGATTGGAGGTGCAGGGGGGTGATTGGAGGTGCAGGCGGGGGTCACTGGAGGTGAAGGGTTTTTTTGGAGGTGCAGCGGGGGTCATTGGAGGTGCAGGGGGAGGTCATTGGAGGTGTAGGGGGATTCATTGGAGGTGCAGGGGAGGGTGGTTGGAGGTGCAGGGGGGTGATTGGAGGTGCAGGGGGGATGGTTGGAGATGCAAGGGGGAGAATGATGTGAGGTACAGGGGGAGAGTGATGTGAGGTGCAGGGGGAGAGTGCTGTGAGGTGCAGGGGGGGAGAGTGATGTGAGGTGCAGGGGGGGAGAGTGATGTGAGGTGCAGGGGGGAGAGTGATGTGAGGTGCAGGGGGGGAGAGTGATGTGAGGTGCAGGGGGGAGAGTGATGTGAAGTGCAGGGGGAGAATGATGTGAGATGCAAGGGGGAGAATGATGTGAGGTACAGGGGGGGAGAGTGATGTGAGGTGCAGAGGGGGAGAGTGCTGTGAGGTGCAGGGGGGGAGAGTGATGTGAGGTGCAGGGGGGGAGAGTGATGTGAGGTGCAGGGGGGAGAGTGATGTGAGGTGCAGGGGGGGAGAGTGATGTGAGGTGCAGGGGGGGAGAGTGATGTGAAGTGCAGGGGGGAGAATGATGTGAGGTGCAGGGGGGGAGAGTTATTTGAGGTGCAGGGGGGGAGAATGATGTGAGGTGCAGGGGGGAGAATGATGTGAGGTGCAGGGGGGGAGAATGATGTGAGGTGCAGGGGGGGAGAAGGACGTGAGGTGCAGGGGGGGAGAATGATGTGAGGTGCAGGGGGGAGAAGTATGTGAGGTGCAGGGGGGTGGCATGTGTGTGGTTTGCAGGGGGGTATTGTGTGTTTGATGTGGAGAGGGAGTATTATGTGTGTGGGTGAGGGGGAGAGATGGGGGTATGAGAGATAGATGGGGAGTATCGCAAAGGTTGATAGTGAGGGGTTCTGGGGGAGATATGAGGATGATGATGAGAGGTGCTGGAGGAGAGATGATGATGATGATGATGATGATGATGATGATGATGATGATGATGATGATGATGATGATGATGATGATGATGATGATGATGATGATGATGATGATGATGATGATGATGATGATGATGATGATGATGATGATGATGATGATGATGAGTTTACCCGTGCGGCCCAATTTTTTTTTCCTTGGAGCAGTTCAGCCCTTCTCGCTTTACGAGTTGTGCAGGCCTGGTTTACATGATGCACAGATAATTTATATCATGTATACATTGTCAAATTCACTGTTTTTATTTTCATTTCTTAGATATTGATTTGGCTTGGTGTTGTTTGATATTGGGAGATGTGATATTTTTATTTCGGCATGTATATCCTTAACCATTTCTTTGTATATTGGTTAATCATGCACATATATAATATATAATATATTATATATATATATATATATATATATATATATATATTTATTTATTTATTTATTTTTATATATATATATATATATTTATATATATATATATATATATATATATATATATATATATATATATATATAGAGGTATCAGTACCGTGTTAGCCGAGCTTCAATAATCAAAAAAATAAAAAAATAAATAGATGATACCGTTCTGTGGTTAACGAAATGCTTTTATTTGTGCGAGCTTTCGAGATACACTGATCTCTTCTTCCGGCGATGTTACAATGAATGAAGCAAAAGGTAAACTTAAAAACAGTGTCTCTTGGAATGTTATCAGCACAGATAAAATTCCAAGAGACACTGTTTTTAAGTTTACCTTTTGCTTCATTCATTGTAACATCGCCGGAAGAAGAGATCAGTGTATCTCGAAAGATCGCACAAATAAAAGCATTTCGTTAGCCACAGAACGGTATCATCTATTTATTTTTTTATTTTTTTGATTATATATATATATATATATATATATATATATATATATATATATATATATATATTATATAGGCACGATGAAGCCACTGTACAAAAGAATGGATGAAGGGTGGGTATCGGGGCAGGGTGGCTTAGCCCCTTAATTACCTTTGTGGTTATTAACCGATAAGGTGATTAAGGGGTTAAGTGATATCACAATGTATTTGCTATGTATTTTTTTGGCAACGAAGGACAGAGGGCAATTGCTGACGGAGGGGATTCATATTGCTGAGGTTAGTAGAGCTGTATTTATTTTATTATGCTAGTTAATGTTAATTTGTTTAATAATGGACAAATAATCTATTATCCATATGTTATTATTTATTTCTTTAAATGTATAGGACAGGTTTATTTTTTTGACATACAGGGTTGGTTCCTTAGGTCTGCGGGGACCTCTGGAGACCACCTGAGGACTCCCCGGACACCAACGGGTACAAGGCTGCGGACCCACGGGGGACACCTGCGGGGAAGAACCGAAGGCTCCGCGGACCAATAGGGACCACCCGAGGGCCCCCAGCCCCCTGTGGGAACCACCGAGGACCCCCAGACACCACGGGCCCACCCGTGAAAACCCCATTTGGGGTCCACAGTGACCCGCGGAGACCACCTGGAGGCCCACGGCACCTGACGGGGACAACCCGTAGGCCTCCAGACCATGTGGGCACCCTACCGGGTGGGTAGTGGGTGAGGGTGGTTAGGCCTCACAGGTGGGGGTAGTGGGGGGTATTTAGGCATCCTGAGTGAGTGGTGAGTAAGGGTGGGTTAACCCCCTTAATGACTGTCACGGTTTATAACCGCTAAGGTGATTAAGGGGTTAGGGGACATTAGATTGGCTCTTTTTATTCTTGTGTATGTTTTTCAGCACCCGAGGGTATGGACGACGATGAAGATGGGGATGGCCTTCATCGTGGGTGCCGGACAAGGGTAAGTGCAAAATGTATTTCTTTTATTTATTGTGATTAATGTATTTTTAAAGGGCAAATGCATTATTATCCATATGTGGATAATAGTAATTTTGCCCTTTACGGTATTGTATGTGTTAGGGGCAGGGGGGTGGGGGAATGTCCCCATTAAACATGCTATTGTGCCTTAACCCCTTCATTGCCTTAGCGAATAGCCACTAAGGTAATGAAGCTGCTTTAATATATTTTATTAATAGTGTGCGGGAGCAGGGGGTCTCCTGAGCTGAACCACATTGATTTGTGGCTCAGGGTCCCACTGCTTCCCGAGTTACAGTCCCCGGTATGGGGCATCGGATGCCAGTGTCACCGCCATCTTTATAGCGTCCAAGATGCAACCTGGGCTCTATAAAGATGGCTACGACACTGGCATCCGATGCCCCATACCGGGGACTGTAACTCGGGAAGCAGGGGGATCCTGAGCCACAAATCAATGCGGATCAGCTCAGGAGACCCCCTGCTCCTGCATAATATTAATACAATTTACATGAAAGCAGCTTCATTACCATAGCTGCTGTCCGCTACGGTAATGAATTATTGTTTATTGGTATTGGTGTTTTAATTATAGTGTACATGTGCAGGTGGTCTCCAGAGCTGAACTGCATTGGTTTCAGCCTCGGGGACCCCCTACTTCAGGAGATACAGGCCCCGTTATGGGGTGCCGGTATCCCCATAACTTGTAAAGCTCCCGCGTCACGTGACTGGGACATTAAAATTTTGCAGGGGATACCGGCACCCTATAACAGGGCCTGTATCTCCTGAAGTAGGGTGTCCCCAAGGCTGAAACCAATGCGGTTCAGCTCAGGAGACCCCCTGCACATGTACACTATTAAATAAAAATAATACTTGTACAGCACGATCGTCTGTAAGAGCCGTGCATTGAGACACAGCGTCTCCATGCAGTTCTTAGAGGCTGCTTTATTTATATCAGTTGTCATGCTATATAACTTTAAGCACGATAGCAGGGGGGAAAGAAGGTGCTCGCGCAATATGGCACTTTTTGGCAAGGCAGGCCGAAAATGCGCCGAGCAGCTTTAGTAAATAGCGCATTTGGCTTCACCCTTTTGTGCCCAAGCTAATTTTTCCCATTTCAGTGCAAATAATCGGAGCTTAATAAATCACCCCCATAGTATCTGCGCTCCTCCCTTTGTGAAGTATGCAGCTGGTAAAAGAATTGAAACAACAGAGGGATGGGGAGTGATCACAGGACCATACCAATTGTATAATGTAGTTAAATATGTAAGTGAGGTAATCAAAAAGATGGGTGCAAACTGTGAACTGAAAAGTGAATCAGAAAAGGGGAAGGGAAACACAAAATGGATGTGCACCCTAAAAGAATTCACTTATATGCACACCAAACTAATGTAAGAATTAACTTTTAATAAGTACCTTAAAACATATATTACCAAAGTAATGTGTAATGTGGATTAAAAATATATTAAATCAGAAATATCTGGCATCCGTGTCTTTAATTATTGAGTCGTGCTGTCCCAGATGTCCACTTAGTATTAGTGGGGTACAAAAGACAGAGGATGCTTGGAGTCAGGGTGTTACCCCCTCTGGAGCAACGATGAGACCCAGTAGTGAGAATATATAGTAGTTCACAGATAGAGCTTCCTTGCTAGATAGACCAGCGCTGCGCACTGCAATAAGGGCTTGGTGTGTTAAAGTGCAGGTGCCTGGGTAGTAAAGTTAGCACATACAGTGTAATGATAATACAGACACTGCAACATACATCCACCAGACACAGCAGTGCTGGGGTGAATAACACAGAGATAACTGAGAAAGCACCTCACATAGAGTGCAAGGAAAGCAGGTACACAAACTGTAGAAATAAATAAATAAACGACTAACTGCTATGGTCTGCAAAGTTAGAACCAGGAGACTACAGACACTACATTAAAACAGCTCCAAGTAGGAGACTGACAACATTGCGCGTCCAACGCGCGTTTCCCTCCAGCAAAGGAGCTTCTTCAGGGACAAATTTTACTGGGGGAGAGAGGTCTGAGCCCTTTTATACCCCTTCAATACCCTAATTACAAAATCAATTGCTGTCAGCTGTTGCACATGCGCACTGATCTGTGCAGTTAAAAGCATGACAAAGCCAGTAACAAAGTTTCCATATTATATGGAGCGCCTTACCAACTCTTCAATTAGCATACAGGTATTATAGATCTCATTTTCAATCTTCCCTTCATCCTCCACTGTAGAGAAGGTGAGTGTATATGGCTGACAGAGAGAAGTATATGTCTAAGTATTAATATTTCACATTAGGATATTTGTGCACCCACATTTTACTTTTAGGCCAACTTTCAAACTGCACCAAATCACAAATAAGCATATGCTTCATTTATTTAACCTCTTCAGGGCACTTTCATATACTTGTTACAGTGTTTTCCCCACCCCCTGGGAGATTATGCTATTACTGGTCTTTGGTGCATGATACCAGCTGGTAACAGGAGGGCTGAGCTGTACGCCGATGGTAGTGGGGACACAGGATCAGGTTTCTGGGGTACATTACCCACATGGTTCTCTAGCAGTGCAGCGCCTCCATCTGCTGTAGGCTCCAAATAGGTGAAGATAATCTCCTACCATAGAACTATCACCTCTCCCCCCAGTAAGATCACACACTAGGCGAGAGTATAACAACAGGAACAGTTTATTCTCTCTCTTTGTGCAGCACAGTACATGGCAGGGTTCTGCCCAATGCAGCAACTGTCAGCTACTCACTGAAGTATGGTCCCTGGACATTCACTACAGGCAAAGGGAACCTGCAGCAGACCCAGATCATCCTTGCCCATCTAGCAGGGGCATCGGTATGGAACACACTCACTCTCCCCTGAGGGGAAGAGAACCAGAGAAGGCCCAATAGTCAGGCTCTTGGCAGTGTGACTTGCCTCTCTCAAGTAGGTAGAGGCACTGCCAAATCTGGGGTGGCACTGCCCTCAAGCAAAGCTGGGAGGAGGGCACCAGGTCTGTTCCATGATTGGATATGCTCAGGCCGGATGTCACCGCCTCCCACTGTCACACAAGTGCAGCTCCAGTGAGTGGAAAAAACCCATATTGACTATTGGCAGCCTGATTGTACCAGGACTTACTGCCAGGAGTAGGGCAGTTTAGTAGCCATAGATGGCATGGCTACATACTTCACAAGTTTAGTTCACTGGACAATAAGAAATTGTATATATTCAGTGTAGGTACCTGCTAAACGGACGAGGTTGGCAGACTTGAATCATGTTTTGATCAAAAGATACAAGCAAGTGACTCCTTTGTTACACAGACTTAGGATCTAAATGTAGAAATGTCACTAATATACAGTATTTTAACCCAATTGGTAGGAGTGCAGGAATTGTTCTTTGGTTTCCAAGGATACATATTGTGTGTACACCTTTTGTAGCTAAAACCCTCTCCCGTCTGAAACCTCTCACTTGCTGTCACACACCTTTGGAATGCCCTTCACCTCAATATCTGGTAAGAACCCTTACTTTCTACTTTAAGGCTCATCTTAAAAAAACCTCTTTGATGACGTATTTGAGTAGGCACAAAGTACTAGATCCATGGCTAATACTATATTGTATATGTCAGTTGCACTTGCTATAACACCATCGTACTGTTTCTGTTATCCTACTTGCCACTTATATTGTAAGCTCTTCGTGGGACGGCATCCTTTTCCAAATGTTAACATTTATGTCTGTAGTGCTTTTTCCCACTATGTCACTTATTATTGTGTTATATTTATACTACTGCTGTGAAGCGCTATGCACGTGGGTGGTGCTGTACAAATAAAGATATAAATACATACTGTACATAATATCAATGTATGCTTCTTCAACATTTTGACTTCTTAATGCATTTAAAACCGGCAAGACCTACATAGAATCAAATGCTTTTTCATAATCTATGAAATCTAAGATGACTGGCAGATCATATTCACTACTTTAGGAAATCACTTCTTGTGCAACTTGAATGTCATCCATTGGGTTGTATCCACTGCAAACCCTTGCTTGTTCTCTAGGCTGTGCAAAGCCCATGGTCTGTAGCATTTTATTAGTGAGTATCTTCTTAAAAGTGATTGGAAGTTGACTGATTTGTTTGTGGTTCTTGACACCTTCTTTGTCTCTTTTCTTGTGAATGAGGATAACTATGGAATTGCTCTATCGTTCTGGAAAGAGCTTTGCAAGGATTATCTCTACTTCTTTTACAGTTTCTTTCAAGATTTCTTTCTTTTATTAGCTTCTTCCCCAGTGTGTGTGTGTGTATACAGATGCAGCGGCCGTTATTCGAACATTTCACGCGTTGTATCCTTTTGCTTATCAGGTCATGGTGCGTGATTTCTCGAAATATTCTCATGTTAAAACGCGAGATTACTAGTGTTTTGATCGAGTGCAGAAAATAGCATGTTAGTGTTGTCTGCAATACCATTGACTAACTGAAGTGGGCGATCGCGAATTGTTGTCTTAAAAATCTTATTGCAATTCAACCTGTCTTTTATTACCGGACAGCACTTCAAGTGTGTGTAATTGTAATTTGAAGATTAACCTTATGAGTTTATACAGTATACATGGGAAAGGAGTCCTTTCTGAGGCTCCTTAGCCAAAAATACATCACCTCTTCTGCCGAATGTAAAATATGTTTTCTGCAAATGAGTGTTTCTCAAATTGGAACCTTGTTGAAACCCATATGCTTGTCATCACATTTCTGCGCATGCGTGTCCTGATGTTCCTAATTAAATATCTGTACAAACACAAGGTAAGGAGGGCAAGGGGGGAGGAGAGAAAATCCTCGCTACAGCCTAACTGTAGGTGCATCGATCAGGGGCAAAAACTGAACAAATACACAAAGAGGAGAAAATAATCCCCTATGTTGAGAGCACTCTAGAATGGCTAAGTAACTGATATCACCAGATAAGAGACCTACAACTAAAGATGTAGGGCTCTATGCACTAAGCGCCGAAAAAATGCATTCGGCAAGTGTTCCCTATCGGCATGATTTTGGCGATTTGCCCTCGCAGTATTCAGTAAGGGCCGAATCCATGCCGATCCCTGCTGAATCACTGCGAAAGCAAAACGCAGATGAGCCGGTGATAAAAGAGCCTGGCTCCAGATTGCCTGGCGATAGGCCGTTTCTGCCGATATTTGTTTGCAGCAGAGAGAGACCCGCCGCTCTCTCTGCGCAAACATCGGCAAAATAAAAACATATCAAAACCACTTTTACCCATAGTGTACATGTGCAGGGGGTCTCCTGAGCTGAACCGCATTGGTTTCAGGTCCGGGGACCTCCTGCTTCCCGAGATACAGGCCCCTTTATGAGGTGCCGGTATCCCTCTGCATTTAAATGTCCCGATCACGTGATCGCGGAATGTAAACAAAGCAGAGGGATACTGGCACCCCATAAAGTGGCTTGTATCTCGGGAAGCAGAGGGTCCCCGGACCTAAAACCAAAGCGGTTCAGCTCCGGAGACCCTCTGCACATTTACATCATGTGTAAAACACACATATAAGTAAACAATCATTCCTTACCTTAGCGGATAGCCGCTATGGTAATTAGGCAGCCTTAATGTATTTTTAATAATAGGGTGCGGAAGCAGGGGGTCCCCTGAGGTGAACCGCATTGATTTTTGGCTCAGGGACCCCCTGCTTCCCGAGTTACTGGCCCCGGTAAGGGGCATCGGGTGCCAGTGTCGCCGCCATCTTTATAGAGCCCACGTCGCATCTTGGATGCTATAAAGATGGCGGCGACACTGAAACCAATGCCCCAAATCGGGGCCTGTAACTCGGGAAGCAGGGGGTCCCTGAGCCAAAAATCAATGCGGTTCAGCTCAGGGGACCCCCTGCTTCCACACAATATTATTACAATACATTAATGCTGCTTCATTACCATAGCGGATAGCCGCTAAGGCAATGGAGGGGTTAAGGCATAATACAGTAATGGGCAAAGTTACTATTATCCACAAATGGATTATAGTGCATTTGCCCATTTTAAATACATAAAGAACAATAAATACATAAAATACATATTGCACTCACCCATGTCCGGCTGCCACGATGAAGGCCATCCTCATCTTCATCCTGGCCATGCCCCCTCCATTGCTGCAAAACAGAAACAAGAATAAAAACATCCAATGTAATGTCCCTAACCCCTTAATCACCATAGCGGTTAATAACCGCTACAGTCATTAAGGGGTTAACCCACCCTCACTCACCACTCAGGAGGCCTACATACCCTCCCCCACCAATCCCCCACCCCGTGAGGCCTAACCACCCTCACCCACTACCCACAAGGGAGGCCTACCCACACACCCTTGGGGCCAATACCCCCTCCCCCCACCCCCAGTACCCACAATAAAAACAACACACAGCCCCACAATAAACATCATTCTATTTATTAAATATATTACCCAACCCCTTGTGACCCCCCATAAATACATGATTTATACTTCTACATACAGGGTTCATACCACAGCCCCACGCGAGTCCCCGGCGGGCTGACGGGTCACCTGACAGACCTACATGGTACCAGCAACTTGTTTCATACAGGTTCTGGAGGCCTATTGGTGGGTCCCGCCAAGCGCCATGGCCCCCAGGTGGTCTCCATGGGTCACCGTGGGCCACAATTGGGTCCCCACGGTAGGCCCGCGGATGTCTGGGAGCCCTGGGTCAGACCCACAGGTGTCTGAGGGGCCTCGGGTGGTTCTCACGGTGATCTGGGGACTCACGGGTGCTCACTACGGGTCCGCGGTGCCCCCACGGATGTGGGACCACCGGTTCTACCCCGCACACTACAGGTCCACGGTGCCCCCATGGATGTGAGGCCACCGGTTCTTCCCCGCAGACTACGGGTCCGCGGTGCCCCCACAGATGTGGGACCACCGCTTCATCCTCGCAGGTTTTACCCGCGGAACCACCAGCCTGATACCCGTGAGATACCTGAGGATACCGCAGGTGGTCTCCAGAGGTCTCACGCAGAACCAAGGAACCAACCCTGAATGTAAAATAAATAAACCTGACCTATACATTCAATACATACAGCCCCCCCCAAAACCAAAGGTACAATAATGTGCAAAATAACTATTATCCAGATAGGGATAATAGATTATTTGCCCATTATTAAACACATTAACTAGCATATTAAAATAAATAAAGTACTACTGACCTCATCAATAAGAAGCCCCCATCGCCAGCAACATCCTTGTCTTTCGTTGCCCACAAAATACATAGCCAATACATAGCCAATACATTGCAATTACATTCAGATATCAATTAACCCCTTAATCACCTTTTCGGATAATAACCGCAAAGGTAATTAAGGGGTTAAGCCACACTGGCCCGATACCCACCCTTCACCTCTTCATTTGTACAGTGGCTTCATCATGCAACTATATATATACACATATATATATATATATATATATATATATATATATATATATATATATATATATATATATATATACACACGAAGGTCAGTCAGCACACTGTAGTAGAAAAGGTTGTAATAGCAGATGCTAGTCCCATAGAGAATAAGTATGATACGAACCAATCCAAAGACCAGTAAAGAGACAGCAGACCGCACGGGGTTAATCCAAAAATCTATATTCACAACATGAAATACACGTAAGCCAACGTTTCGGTCCCACAGAGAGACCTTCCTCAGGGCCGTGCAACCCACAAGTGCAAGTGACCAAACATATATACCCTCACCCATAGTGCAATGCAAACAAAGGGAACCAATCACCAACATGCAATCAGACAAAATATGCAACATAGCTGTGCTCCGTGCCCCCTCCCCTATTACCTGATTATCCAAATGACTCATCATGACATGAGAGTAGGCACTTAAACTATTAGGAGAGAGACACCCTTAGACACTGGTCCCAGGGTCTACTGCCATTGCGGGGGAAAGTCGCGCGCCGCGCATGTGCAGTGGGCCAAAACATATTGACTGCCGGAGCGCCAGCAGTTAATGAGGCGTCTGCTCACAGCTGTGATGCGCGGCGCACTCGCCCTGCTGGCGCTCCGGCAGTCAATATGTTTTGGCCCACTGCACATGCGCGGCGCGCGACTTTCCCCCGCAATGGCAGTCCAATCTCATCTCATCTTCCAATCAAAATCCTCAAATGTCAATCAAAAGCCTCAAATGCCACTCAAAACATTGCATTTACATTGTATACATGATGCATACAATCTATGCACCATACATTCTGCAAATGAATGTTAACAATAACATATTCCAAACAAAATACCAATACATCCAAACAAGTATACTATTTAAACCAATCCAGTAACCATAAATCAATTAGCATTCATTAATTAAATCACTAAACAATTTAAATTCCATCCATAACAATTAAACAATTAAGTAATTCAATCGTTGAACAGAACAAGTTATCCTGTACCAAAAATAATACAATATACAAAAGCAAGCCTCACCCTGACCTAAAGTACACCATACAATAGCAAAAATTACATCTATCTAATTTTAAAATACATGACACAACACATTTATGCATAGCAGCAAACCAAAATCATTTTAAACACAGCAAAACAAGCTTTTAAAACAACATCATTTCTTACTCTGTATGTATATATCGATCTAGACATACATACATACATACATACAGTGGCAAGAAATGAGATAGCCAAAAAATAAAAAAATACACATGTAAAAAACCTTAAAAAAAAATGAACAAGTTAAATAAAATACATTTCTTTAGTTCACTTACCATTACTTGACCCACTCACCGACTCCCGTTGAACAGCTTACTCTCGAACCAATCAACGCACAGGAACCCATAAAATAATAAACCATAAAATAAAAAAACATAAAATAATAAAACACGACAATCCAGGGGTCTTCTATTTGTAATCCATCTTCATCTGTATTCTTCTTTCTTGTATCTTCTTCCGGGGTCTTCTTGTCGTCTTCAGCCACACCCTGGTCTTCTTTCTTCTCTGGAGGTCCTTCCTCCTCAGTATCTGCCTCCAAAATGAGACGACATAGGCTTTTAAAGGCCTATGACTTCACATTTTCGTCATGGTTCCCATGGCCCTGATTGGGCCGTGAAAACCATGTGTTTTGGCCGAGAAAAAAAAAATTGATGACGTCATTTAAAGGCAATGAAAGCACAGCCAATCAGAATGGCTTTGCTTCAATTGCCTTTAAGATGACGTCATGAAATGAAACATGGCCGGCCTCACATGGTACAATAGCCAATCAGAGCGTGGGAACTCCATCCCAACTCTGATTGGCTCTAGTACCATGTGACAGGCTTTCAAAGATGTCACATCCGTTCTCCCCCAAGCCTCTGTCACATGGTGACAAGTTTGGGGCATCGGTGCCAGTGCGGACGCCATCTTTATAGAGCCCACGTCGCGTCTTGGATGCTATAAAGATGGTGGCGGCACTGGCACCCGATGCCCCATTCCGGGGCCTGTAACTCGGGAAGCAGGGGGTCTCTGAGGCAGAAATCAATGCGTTTCAGCTCAGGGGACCCCCTGCTCCCGCACACTATTATTAAAAATACATTAATGCTGCTTCATTACCATAGCGTATAGCCGCTACGGTAATGAATTATTGTTTATTGTTATGTGTGTTTTAATACTAGTGTAGATGTGCAGGGGGTCTCCTGAGCTGAACCGCATTGGTTTCAGGTCCGAGGACCCCCTACTTCAGGAGATACAGGCCCCTTTATGGGGTGCCTGTATCCCCTGCAGAATATAACTAACCCGGTCATGTGACGCGGGAGATTTAAACTGCAGGGGATACCGGCACCCCATAACGGGGACTATATCTCCTGAAGTAGGGGGTCCTCGGACCTGAAACCAATGCGGTTCAGCTCAGGAGACCCCTGCTCATGTACACTGGCGACACACTTTATTCGAGCTCGGCTAGTCCCACGAATTCGGGTATACTCGGTTGTATTGAGGTTTGTGACTGTTTTCTGCCCGAGTGCATTGCGTTATTTTCCAGGCAGGGATTGAAGCATTTTATTCCCGCTGGCTGCAATACTGCACAGTATATATATATATATACTGCATTACAATTCATGAATTTATGCCATTTGGTAGACACGCGAAGCATTGCAGCCTATTAAATCCTAATCATTATCATTTAACAGATCAGCCGCCCGTCAGCCAGGCATGAACCATGGCTGGGAAGGCAAACGCAACGGGGCTTGTCTG
Source organism: Ascaphus truei (assembly GCF_040206685.1). Lineage (NCBI taxonomy): Eukaryota > Metazoa > Chordata > Amphibia > Anura > Ascaphidae > Ascaphus > Ascaphus truei. The sequence continues at coordinate 216,787,347 of NC_134485.1, forward strand.
AGGTGAGGAGCGGCGCATTCCAGGTATCTGCCAGGTACATACTGGGTATTTGCTCGAATAAAGTGTGTCGCAGCAGTACACTATTATTAAAATGTATTTATTTAGTGTACGATCGCCTGTAACAGTCTTGCATGGAGATGGCATATCTCCATGCAAATGTTACATGTGGCTATTTTTTCAATCAGCTAGTGAACGGAAAGGTTCAGAACGCTAGCAGGGGGAGAAAAGCAACTCATACGCTGTGGCTGTTCTGAGCTATTTTGAGCAGGTACGTTAAAAAATGGCCTCAAGTCCTTAGTGCATCGCGTCCCGGCTTCACTTTTTAACGAACCTGTTTTTTGGCCAAATCAGAACGCGAAGCCATTGAGCTTAGTGCATAGCCGCCTAAGTATACTGTCCCTCAGTATGAACCAGAAAGGTACTACATTTCCAAATAGTGGAATATGTGGTTACAATATTAACTGATGTAACCAGCGCATAAGAGATAAATATGTTCAGTTTTTGCCCCTAATCGAAGCAACTACAGTTAGGCTGTAGCGAGGGTCTTCCCCTCCTCCCCCTTTCCCCTCCTTACCTTGTGTTTGAATCATATTTGGAGTGTCTTCTGCTCCTTTCCCCCTCAGCACGCCCACTGATTATGGCAGGTTTTTTATCAAATAAACCAAATCTCACCAAATGGCAAACTGAAGCCAAGGATTTTTTTTACAACACACTTACTGTAGGCGAAACTGATACACCAGGACAACCTCCTGTGGTTAATATTAAAGACTTCTTTCAGGATCTCGATTTTCATTTAAAAAAACAGACTAGACTCTGGTCGTTAGCTATGAGACATACATTACGGATGGTCTAATTCCATGAGGACTTACTGCTGCGGCTCATTTTATTCTAACACCGCCGGGTTTTCCCTGGCTTTTTCCTGGAATGCGACGCACTTCACCGTGAGCATGCCGCATTCATTTTGCGTTCTCAGTCACATGTCATGCGCTGGTCATGCGCGGTTGACGCGCGGTTGATGCGTTTATTGAGAATGGTTCGGATTTAATAGGTTGCAATTCTTCACGTGTCCGCCAGATGGCAGATATTCATGAATTGTAATGCGCATGCGCTTCAGTAATGTGTCGACTTGCAGGTGTTTCGTTTAAAAAAGATACCACAGTGTGCTATTGTAAATTGGCCTTGAGACTGTAGGAAGAGGTTGCAATAATGTATCAATTTAGGCTTTTCATATTAAAGAAAGACAAAGACCAGTTTCTGTTACAGTATTCTCCAGAGAGCCGCCGCCATGAGTGTTCAAGTGCAGCCAATTTTCCAAAAACCCGACAGAAGTTACGCGTATTTGATATGGGCTGCGATGCGCAGTAAGCAACTAGCTCCCATCTCAAAAAGGATTACACGCAGGCACAGTGAGGCTTTGTAGCTCGGCTATGGACGGATTAAGAACACAATGTCAAGATTCAGAAAATTAACGACTCTGTGGAAGGGGGGGGGGTTTGGTGAGTCATGCGCAGTAAGCAGCTAGCTCCCATCTCAAAAAGGATTACATGCAGGCGCAGTGAGGCTTTGTAGCTCTGCTATGGATGGATTAAGGACACAATGGCAAGATTCAGAAATTAACGACTCCGTGGAATTTCAAATCCTTGAGCTAGCCTTGTGTGTGTTCATGGGGGAGGGGGCTACAGCTGCATGAATTTCAAAGCTAAAACATACTTTAATTTCAAAAGGCAGTTCATCATAATAATACACCCCTAAATACAGTACGTAAAAAGCACACAAATCAACCATGTGCAGTCAGACGCACAGGGTCGCAGTCAAAAGCTACAGCACAGATTGAATATCGTAATACAGTAAGATGGTTTTTGCAGGCTTGTGAAGAAAAAAAAAATTACAATAAAAAATAATTTTTTAATTTTTTTTTGGTCACTCACTCAGGCAAGCAAGCAGTAGTGGGCGAAGTAACAGGTGCATGCGTAGTAATCACCTGCTGTCAAGCAGGAATGTGATTGAAACCAGACACATGTTCAAAGGAATGGTGTGGGAGAGATGTACTGCATTGTAGAGAAGATAAGAAGTTGAAATACCCTGCAGTGCAGTTAATTATCCTGAGCGAGGGGAGAGCGCTGTATATGCTGAAATGTGACACTGTACTGTACACACCTACTGTATGCGTTGCAACAATTTTCACATGACACATACTGTACAGCAGCACAGCACTGCAAATGCATGTATACTTTAAATATGCAAATTTACAATTACTGTGCGCGCACACACAGATTGTGTACTGACGTAGGTTGAACCGCGAAGGTATTAGACTTCCAAGACAACAGCTCGCAAACGCCCCCCTGAGTTTTTACATGGCATTGCAATATTGCAGGCAGCGAGAATAAAATGCTAATATCACGAGCGCGAAAATAACGCAATTCATTCCGGGCGAAAAAAACGCACCTAACCGGGATAATCTGAGAGCCGCGGATCTAGCCGACTTAGACTCAGGTCGGCCGTCACTGTAGAATCAATTTAGCCCCTGCTCACAATATCACAGATGAACAGTTTATGAAGGACTGGGATATCATTCTGGGCAAATGCTCTAAGTCACTTTTGCAGCTATTAGTAGACTACCAAACAATACAATTGAAACACCAGAACTCCAAAGTTGATCAAATATTGGTAGAAGTGGAACAGTGGAAAACACACTCAGAATTTATTGACCTAGAAAATAAATTACAGTTCAATATAGACAAATACACCAGGGACCTCAAAGAAAGGAAATACAAAAAATATCAGAGAGATAAAAAGATAAGTAATATAACCACACAACAGGAGACATTAGAAACCTCAACTGAATGGGAGACCTCAGACGTGGAGGAAGAAGCTTCTAAGCATCCAAAACACCATATGCAAACGCGGTTCCAAGAATCAAATCCTTTTTTAGAGGATACCAGGCCTCCAAACCCATAAAGGGGCAGAGGAAAACCAGGAGGGGCAGAAGACGGCCAGGAAGAAACAGGGGGGATTGGGAACACAGGAGGAACAGAGGCAGGAGGCACAATTAAACGAGGGGGTGGTGTAAGGAATCCACACCTCAGTTTACTGTTTGCCTTGCCTTATATAAGCTTGCTGCATCCGGGACTTAAAGCGGTCTCTAGCTGATTGTATACGCTCCCCTGATTCCCCTTTAACCTGGGATAACGTGTACCCTTTGGAACTGCTTGACGCCCAAGAGGCACTCTATGCCCTGGCCTCATCACTGGACATTCATCTAGTACAACAGGGCGCCCTCCTCATGTTGGATCAATATCAGGATATACTCCATGTACTTTCCTTAACACTTGACATTTGTATAAAAGAACAGGACCCCCTCCCTGCCAGCTACGCTGCTGCTTGGCAGATCTCCTATGCTGCCAGACCTGTTGCTAAACCTGTGGGGGTACCTCCCTCTCCTAAGAATGGCCAAACCATCTCTCTGTCGCTGCCCACTAAGGAAGAAGCTGCCACGTTCCCTAATCCTGAGTTAACCTCCCTAAATTCTGTCCCTGAGGTTATTCCGATCTTAACCCCTGCTAGTCAGGCCTATGAGTCCCCCACTGTAAATCCCTGCATTCCCCAGGTCAGTGTGTCTTCCCTAGCACCAGAGAATGAATCCTGTTTGCCCTCTTATTCTAACCCAAAAATTCTAAGCTCTGTTCCCGAGGTTTTTTCGGTTTTAACCCCTGCTAGTCTGCTCTGTGAGGTCCCCACTGCTAACCCTAGTATTCCACAGTTTAATGTTAGGTCCCTAGGGCAAGAGGCAGAACCCCCTATGACCCCACTCTCGGAGACTAGCTTCTATTTCCCTGATTCTTGGGTACAGAGTAATTTAACCCTTGAGGTTTTTCCTATGTTAACCCCTACAGGTCAGCCCTATGAATCTCCCTTGGTAAATCCCTGTAGTCCGTCAGTCAGGGATACCTCCTTAGCCTCAGAGGATGAACCCCTTATGTCCCCTGACTCAGCTAAAAATCACGGGGCTACGCCCCCTGAACTTTCGGCAATAATACTGGCTCCAGTTAAGAGTATTCTGGAGCCGTTTGTTTCTCTAAACCTGTTCGCAGAATCCCTACTCCTAGGTATTTTGCTGACCCCGTCTGTCACTCAGAGAGCTGAAACCCCTGCTTCCGAGCATAGATCCCTTTTCGTGGAATCTGTTGTCGTTTCTGATGTCCCAGACACTCTTTCCCAAATACCCACTTCAGAGACCAGCACAGTCGTGGTTGCCCCACTTGCACTGTCTGTGGTCTCCTTTTCTCAAATCCTAGGGTTTAAAGTGAACAGTACATATTATGTCCCTTTCCAAGTGACCCCTTCGTACATCAGCATATCTGCTGTTGCTCCCTGAGTACAATTACAGTCAGGGTTCCCCTTTTTGAAGGATCAAGTTTTCAAATGTAAAACTCCCTTTATCCCTGATTTTGTAAACCTGCAGTCCCTTCTCACTGTAGTTAAAGGTTCTCAAGCAGCCGCTGAGTTAAGCTCTGCCGCTGCAAAATCTTCTGTTGTAGAAGCAATCTTGCCTAGCTTACTTCTGTCTGTCCTTTCTGTGATGCCTATCACCTTTACTAAAATTTCTGTTTTGCAAGGTATTTCTCCTATTAAGTCTGTGATACCTGCAATTTCTTTAATTGGTTCCAAAAACCCTGTCACTAAGTTTCCCATGGAGTCTGATGCCCTCACTAGGGATTCTCTGTGACCCAATTCTGAAACAAGCGCAATGTTCTCTGATTTCATTACAAGCAAGATGTCCCTTGTTTCTATTGGAAAGTCTACCCCAGTTTCTCTCACGGATCATGCCACAGCCTCCGGGATCATTAAAAATGACTTTAAGTCTGGGATGCCCACTCCTGTAATAATACTGTTTCACGCTGATTCACCCACAGTATTTGGGGTATCCACTACTGACTGTATGTCTACTACCACAAACTCAGGGTTATCGCATTTGGAACTTTCCCTTTTTTCAAAAGATCCCGTCTTTGAGATGGACGTATATTTCTCTGTGTCTTCCACAATACTTGGGGTACTTGCTATTGACTGTCCTGTCCCAAAACTAGGGTTACCTCTCAAGAAGGTGCCTGGAGCTACCGATGTTAAAGACCCTATGTTTAAAACAGTAACAATTTGCATTGCTTCTCCCACAGTATCATGTGAAACCTGGGTACCTGGGACCTCCACTCCGAAGCCAAGCTCTAGTTCTCTGTCTTCTTTCTCTGTGTTGGAGGTACCCAGCTTTAACCCCAAGACTTTTTTTCCCTAAGGCTGATGCACCGTTTAACCGCCTGCCTTTTTTTTTGGATAAGATCTGTTTTCTCACCTTTCAAACAGACTCCTTACACGCAGGTCTCTGTGCGGTGCCCAAAGTGCCCTTTCTGGATGGCATATGGCCTTTCTCTAAGACGAAGATACCCTTACTGGACCTCGTCGCTTTACCTGAAGCGTCCGTCCCTATTCTCTATGGGTCCATTATGGGTATAGACATGCTTACTATGTCCTTCACCAAGGCCACAATTTCGGAGTTGATTCTCTCTAAAGATCACAAAACAAAGGAAGCGGATCCTTCTTCAACTGCCAGTACCATGACCAAGGGTTGCATACACACTGCTACAGACTCTTGGAAATTGCCTCGGATAGCAACCCTGTTTTGTATCAAAAGTACCGCTGCTATGGTGTGTAGTGAACCCTCCCGCCCCATTCCCTCGCTAACCATCACCCGGAATTCCTTGGAAGCTAAAGACTTTCTCAACTTCCTCCGTGCTGATTTCACTATAGACATTGCCTTCTCTGAAGATCCCTCTGCCAATTTTGTCCGACAATCTGTGTCCTGTGTCCCGTACTCTTGGACTATTACTATGCACCGGACACCGGACTACTGTCCTTCTGATGATCCCATTCTGAAGCCCTCAGGTCCCATTGTCCATGTACCAAGAACTGCAGTGCCACCGCTGTCTTTTATGGCACTCGCCAATGTACACCTGGATTGTGGACTTCATTTTCGCCGGAGACACTTCAGGAACAACTCAATGTCTCCCAGACCTATGAATGGTCCTGTCCACCCAGGCTTCTCACCCAGTGGTGGGGGTACTGTAAGGAATCCCAACAAACTATGGGATTTCAACGCCACCTCTTACCTAAGGAGGTTTAGGAACAATTCCATGTCCCCCAAATCTGTGATGGTTCCTGTTCGTCCAGAGGTCTCACCTGAAGGGGGGGGTACTGTAAGGAATCCACTGCTGGCTTTGACTATAGCCTTGCAGAATCATGCAGTTGCAAGCTTCCCCTGGCAATCAAAGGCACATGTGCTGCCTCTTATTGCAACTTCTGCCCTGTGCTACTTCATTGGAGGAATACTCACACACCCTCCTCCTGTGATTGGATCTCCGCCCTTTATATTCTAGGCGTTGGCACTGAACCAGCGCCGAGCATAATTTCCTACCTGGACGTTACTGTCTCTGCCACAAACCGCCCCAGGCCTCACTCCAAGTGTTCTTACCTTCCAAGTTCCTGAGTATCCAGAGGCCTGTTCCTGGATGTCCGTGCTGAAGCGTTGTTGCCAGCACTGGTACCTGCTGCATTCCCTCCTAGCAGTGGCTACCCTTCCTCTCCTGCGGCCTGCTGCTATCTCCTTGCAGTGGCCTGCCCTGGACGTCTGTGCTGAAGTGTTGTTGCCAGCACTGGTACCTGCTGCATTCCCTCCTAGCAGTGGCTACCCTTTCTGTTCCTGCGGCCTGCTGCTATCCCCCTGCAGTGGCCTGTCCTGGACGTCTGTGCTGAAGCGTTGTTGCCAGCACTGGTACCTGCTGCATTCCCTCCTAGCAGTGGCTACCCTTCCTTTCCTGCGACCTGCTGCTATCCTCTTGCAGAGGCCTGCCTTGGACTTCTGCACTGAAGCGTTGGTTCTTCCCGACGCTGCCCTGCGGTGAACTTCGGCCAGCCTGCTGTCTCCTCCTGCTGAGATCGGCGTCATGGGCCGAGGCCGCTCCTCGCGCAGAAGCCACCCCCGCGCTCACGCTCCTAAGCTGTAACGGGGAACTCCTGACTTCCTATTGCCGAACTCCTGCTTCATTAACGACGATGCTGCCTTCTCCAATCCTGACCCTGCGATGTACGACTATGAACTGCACACTCCGGATCAGTCTGCGTGGACTAAGGTCGTGATTATATAACCCCACCTCAGCCCCGCGGTCCGGTCCCGGTTTGTGGCGAGCATCGGCGTAACAGAATAATACCGCATACCTAAAAATAAAAGAAACATGGGTTAAAAAACAATTTTAGTCCATATCGAATTGGATGAATATAAATATTTATATGTATTTTCTTTTTTGTATTGTGTAATCAAAACAGTAGACTAATGTATATTGTTGTTGGTGTTGTTTTGTTCCTACTACATACAGGGAGTTATATATATTTATTTTATATTATATATATATATATATATATATTTTGAGTTGATGTTATAGTAAATATTAAATATTAGTTAAAATCATTTATAGATGTAGGTTCCAATTTAATTGGTTAATTTTTCATATTTGATGAATGTTAGATTGGTTTTAGTAGGATACTTCTTTTGCACTTTATGCATTGTGAGTGTTTAAATTAAATTAATTAAGTGGTTAGGTTATTCTCAGTGTTTGGTGCGAACAATACAATTGTTTATGATTTATTGTGAAGTTTTATAATTTATTAATGTTTATTTAATTCTGTTAATTACCGTTTTGTGGTGAATCAGTAATCAAGGCATGAGCTTTATATCATCCAGCCTATTTCATTGGCTGTTACTGACCAATCAGATCCCCCTGATGAAGTCTCTTTTACGTGACGAAACGCGTAGGGCTGGTGACGTCATCACGTGTGGGTGCGTGCACGTGGAGTCCTGGGCGTCCTTGCGATCCAGTCAGCTGAATTTCCAAGTGCTGGCATCTGATTTATGCAGGAGCAGAGTTCACGGAGGCACTGACAGGCTTAGCGATTTGGCGCCAGGTCTTGACAGGAGTTGGTTGTGGCTATAAGCTGTTCAGGAGTACTCTGCCCTTCTTGGACTCCCCCACCCCCATAGATGACTACACACAGAGATTTCTCTCTCACGTATGGTTGCGTTTTTTAATCCTGTAAGTGCATTACCTTTGGGCTGCAGTTTTATAATAAATGTACTCTATTGTTTAAACAGTTACATGCTATGGAGCTTGCGCTTCTGTTTGTTTATTGTTTATATATATATATATATATATATATATATATATATATATATAAGGAAAAAAAGAGGAGAGAGCGCACGCCCATAGCGAAGGGAAATCCCTTTGAAAAAGTTAGCCGTGACTGACGAAACGCGTCAGGGAGCGTCATTACGTCAGACGCACTGACATTGAAGTCAATACCAAGCGCTGGAGCGAACTTATCCACGCGCGAGTGCTACAGATACCTACACTATACGGAGCTACTTTCTTGGACTTTCAAACAGCACACCAGCCCTGGATATCTGCGGGGACGTCGTTCCTTTACAATCGGAGCCTGGGACTGCCCCAAGAGTATGCAGTATTAACCGGATGGTGGTTATTATTATCACATATGCTTGATTTTATTGTACTTTTGTAAGTACGTTTTTTACCCCCCCTCCCCCCCTTCCCCTCATTAAATCTACCATTTTACGCTATGGGCGTGCGCTCTCTCCTCTTTTTTTCCTTTTAGATATCCTGTGGACGTGGTTTGTCCACATTGAGAGCTGCCGGAGACCCTCCATACCAGCACCCATACATTATTACTGGAACCATTTGAGGACTGGTTTACCTTTTTTTTTTTTTTGCTTTTTTCTTTATATGTTGTTTTGTATTTTGTATGGGCCTATTATATGATTTTTAGGTCTATTTTGCTTATGTCATTCAGGGATACACCCACAATAGTTCACATTTGATTTAGATCATTTTTAGCAATTACATCTACACTGGTTCACTTCAATCAGAGGCGCAGCTTTTTTCTTTTTCTGTTTGTCATATATATATATATATATATATATAAAACAAAAAAGTGTGGCGCCAAAAAATAAAAATATAATAGTGATATAATAAATTAAATATGACTATAGTTAATGAATAAAAAGTTGTGTAAAGTGAATGATGTATGAAAGGGTTAATATCTCAATTACACTAATGTGACCTAGTGCATATTGATACAACACAGCCAATAAAAGTGTACAAAACAGTGCATGAACGTGCTCAAAAAAGAGAAAAAGAAAGACACAAAAATCAAAGGAGTCCACGGAGACGTGTTGCAGTATCCAGAACCGGATGGTGGTGATATAATCACAAATTGCCTTTTAACCATTTGCATCCTGTGAGTGCGATTCCTACCCCCCCCCATTTCCCATCCCCTTCCTTGTTTTAATAAATTTTATGCAGTATTATGCTATGGGGCGTGCGCTCTCTCTCTCTTTTTTTTTTGTCTATATATATATATATATATATATATATTGTGACAAACAGCTTACTCCGGGGCTCCGCTGCTTGTCCGGGACGGTTAGAACACGGTCTTTTGGGGTAGGTTAAATGAGGAGGCGTCACGTACTGTTCCTTTAAACAGGCTGTGCCTGGTTTATTCAGTCCCAGGCACTGAGACTGCCACAGTGCATACAACAAAACACATCAAAACAAAAGCTGCTCACCTGAGCGATAACTTAACTTAGATTTCCCTAACTCAGGGTGGAAGTGGCTTTTCCACTTTCCAACAACAAAACAAGGTACTTTTGCAGAGTTAGCCAAATGAATAGAACAATTGAACCTGTGTGGGGAAGGGGCTTCTCCCCACTGTGTTCAGCAGCCTTCCAGGCTCTGGAGAAGAGACAAGAGCAAACAGGAAATCAGTCTTACATACCTGATTTCTAATTAGCATGACAGGTGACAGAAATCCCTCAGTTCCAGCGCTTGCCCAAAACTGTGGGATGGAGTGCATGTATTATAAGGCTGCACTCCCAGGCCAGACAGGATAGAAACTGTTCAGTATCCTGGGAGCCCTATATATGGAATTTATTACCATCCCCTGGTTTCTGTCACATATCCTCCCCCCCAGCTCAGACCCTGAGGGATGAGCGACCATGGATATTAGGGAGTGCATCCTTGACAACCCGTCAGCATTGCCATGTTTGTGCCCTGACCTGTGTTCCACAGAAAATTTAAAGGGTTGTAGGCTTAGGAACCACCTGGTCACTCTAGCATTCTTTTCCCTGTTTTGACACATCCAGGTAAGGGGTGCATGATCTGTGACCAACCGGAATTTTCTCCCCAACAGGTAGTATTTGAGCGTCTCTACAGCCCACTTTATTGCGAGACACTCTTTCTCTACTATGGAGTAATTTTTCTCCTGGGGATTTAGTTTCCTACTTAAATAAAGGATGGGGTGTTCCTCACCTTGAGACTCCTGGGAGAGTACCGCCCCCAGCCCTACCTCAGATGCGTCGGTTTGGACTACGAACTCTTTGGAGAAGTCAGGTGTGACCAACACTGGTTGGGCACAGAGAGCTTCTTTCAGGCTTCTAAAGGCCTGTTCGGTTTCGGGGGACCACTTTACCATAAGTGGTCCTCTTGCTTTTGTGAGGTCGGTTAGTGGGGTTGCCTTAGTCGCAAAATTGGGAATAAACCTTCTATAGTACCCAATTAACCCCAAAAAGGTCCTTACTTGTTTTTTTGTAACTGGCCTTGGCCAACCTTGTATCGCCTCCACTTTGAGTGTTTGGGGTTTGAGTAAACCTCTGCCAATAGAATACCCCAGATACTTGGCCTCCTCCAGACCAATGGTGCATTTAGCGGGGTTAGCAGTTAGTCCAGCAGACCGAACTGCGTCGAGCACAGCTTGGACCTTTGGAAGGTGGGATTGCCAATCTTCACTATGGATTACCACATCATCCAGGTAGGCAGCAGCATACCGAGCATGTGGTTTTAAAATTTTATCCATCATTCTTTGGAATGTGGCGGGAGCTCCATGTAAGCCAAAAGGCAGCACCCTATACTGAAAGAGGCCGTCTGGGGTTGAGAAGGCTGTCTTTTCTTTTGCCCTTTCTGTGAGGGGAACCTGCCAGTACCCTTTTGTTAGGTCTAGGGTTGTGAGATATCGGGCTTTACCCAGTCTCTCTACAAGTTCATCTACCCTGGGCATAGGGTAAGTATCAAATTTTGACACCGCGTTTAGTTTCCGGTAGTCATTACAAAACCTTGTTGTACCATCTGGCTTTGGGACTAAGACTATAGGGCTGTTCCACCCACTTTGGGATTCCTCAATTACGCCTAGTTTTAGCATTTTTTTAACCTCTAAACTTATAGCCTCTCTTTTGGCCTCTGGGATTCGGTACGGTTTAAGGTTAACTCGGACCCCCGGTTCAGAGACTAGGTCATGTTCAATTACGCTAGTTCTACCTGGCTGTGTAGAGAAGATTTCTTTGTTTCTGCTCACTAAATTCTGAACCTCTTGTTTCTGATGAACGGACAGGGTTTCAGCTATGCTAACCTCTGGGTCAGTTTCTTGACTCTCTGACGGACCTGGGGTTACTAGGGTTGACAAGACTTCTCTATCTTTCCAGGGCTTGAGTAGGTTTATATGGTAAATTTGCTCAGGTTTCCTCCTACCTGGCTGTCTTACCTTATAATTTACTTCTCCCACTCTTTCCAAGACCTCATATGGCCCATGCCATTTAGCAAGGAATTTACTTTCCACGGTGGGAACCAGAACTAGTACCCTATCACCTGGAAAAAAATTCTGACCCTAGCACCCTTATTATACGTATTCCTCTGTGCTTCTTGAGCTTTCTCCATGTGTTCCCTCACTATGGGTAGGACTGCAGCAATGCGGTCCTGCATCTGGGCAACATGCTCTATTACACTTCTGTAAGGGGTAACCTCGTGTTCCCAAGTCTCTTTGGCTATATCCAGTAAGCCCCTTGGGTGTCGGCCATACAATAGTTCAAACGGGGAGAAGCCTGTGGATGATTGGGGAACTTCCCTAATGGCAAATAACAGGTACGGTAACAAACAATCCCAGTTTTTCCCATCTTTATCGACCGCCCGCCGTAACATGCTCTTTAAGGTTTTATTGAACCTTTCCACTAAACCATCTGTTTGTGGATGATAGACTGAGGTTCTGAGGTGCTTGATTTTTAGGAGTTTACATAACTCTTTTGTTACTTGGGACATAAACGGTGTTCCCTGGTCAGATAGAATCTCTTTAGGAATTCCAACCCGGGAAAACAGAACTACTAACTCTTTTGCTATGTTTTTGGCAGAGGTGCTACGTAGGGGAACTGCCTCCGGATATCGGGTGGCATAATCTAATATTACCAATATATGCTGATGTCCCCTAGCAGACTTTATTAGGGGTCCTACTAGATCCATAGCAATCCGGTCAAATGGTACCTCTATTATGGGAAGGGGTACCAATGGGCTGCGGTACGCCTTGAACGGGGCGGTGATCTGACATGCTGGGCATGAGGAACAATAATTCTTAATTTCTGCCAGAACCCCAGGCCAATAGAAGCTTCGGAGAACCTTTTCTTTTGTCTTTTCCACCCCTAGGTGTCCCCCCAATGGATGACTATGTGCGAGGTGTAACACTACATTACGGAATGTCCGTGGTACCAACAATTGTTTAGTTGTAACTGATTTTCTTTTATCAACCCGATATACTAGGTCGTTCTCTACCTCGAAGTAGGGGTAAGCAAGCGACCTATCTGGTTGGCCAAGAGTACTATTCAGGTCCCGTATATTTCCCCTTGCTACCTCTAATGTGGGGTCCTCCCACTGGGCCTTCTTAAAACTCCCAGGACTGACCTCTAGGTCAGCGAGGGTCTTATCCGGTTCTGGGGTGGTAAGTGTCTGATCAACATCCTGATTTGGGGTATTCCCTACCAAAGTAGTGATGGGGAAGGGAATTTTACAGCACTCCTCCTTTTCCCCCTTCTTATTTGGGCCCTCGTCAACCTCCATTTCTGAAAACGGGAAAGGATTTATTTCTTCTAATACTTCGTTATGGTCCGCTATTGAACTCTGGGCGCTATTCTGAGCGGGGGACCACATTTTTAGAAAATGGGGAAAGTCGGTCCCTATTAACACATCATGTGCCAGTTTGGGTACAATACCCACCTTGAAATCTAAAGAACCAAACTCTGTTTCAAAAAAAACATCAACAGTGGAATATTCATGATTATCCCCATGTATACAACAAATTGCCATTCTTTGTGAACTGTTTCCCTGTTTCTTCTTAATGGGCAAGAGGTATTCGGACACTAGTGTGACCATGCTCCCAGAGTCCAGAAGTGCCCGAACCCTCCTACCATTAACCTTTACAGATGCCCACAGATGGTTATTCAAGGGGTCCTCTGGGCTAGGGCCCATACATTGGGACAACAGCGAATAAGGTTCCACGCTGTTGCATTGCATGGGCTCATCATTTAGTGGGCAGATTTTTGCTGTGTGGCCCCTCTCATGACAATTTACACATTTAGGTACATAGTCTGTGTCCCACTTAGAGCCTTTTCCCGGCTCCCCATGTTGGCTATTGCCCTTAGTGTGCGAACCACTGTTGCTGGTGCTGCGTGAAGGTGGTCGCCGCTCTTCAGCTCCCCTTAACCCCGGTACCCTTTTACCGTCTCTGGAAGAGTCCTGGAACCTCGGGTAGTGGGGTTGCTCCACGACTGTGGGTTGCGGGTGCTCTCCTGCTGCATTGTACCTTTCTACGAGGGCCACAAGCTCATCCGCATTGTGGGGGTCACTCCGACTGACCCAATGGCGTAAGGCAGAGGGAAGTTTCCTCAAGAACTGGTCCATGACCAACCGTTCCACGATGTGGCTTGCTGAGTTGATCTCGGGTTGTAGCCACTTCCGGGCGAGGTGGATGAGGTCATACATCTGGCTTCGGGTGGCTTTATCCATTGTGAAGGACCATGCGTGAAACCTTTGGGCGCGAACAGCCGTGGTTACGCCGAGGCGGGCGAGGATCTCGAACTTCAATTTTGCATAGACGTTAGCTTCGGCTGGCTCTAGATCAAAGTAAGCCTTCTGGGGTTCGCCGCTTAGGAAGGGTGCGATTAGACCAGCCCACTCAGCTTCTGGCCATCCCTCTCTCTGTGCCGTGCGTTCAAACGTGAGAAGATAGGCTTCCACATCATCCGAGGGTCCCATCTTCTGAAGGTAGTGGCTTGCCCTGGTCATTTTCGGAACTGGGGCTGCCGCTGCCAGTGGAAGGTTACTGATAGTCCCCCTCAGGATCTCGAGTTCCTGCTGTAAGCCCTGAGCGAACCGCTGTTGCTCCTCTCTCAGCAAGCGGTTTGTCTCTTGCTGGTTTGCATTCGCCTGTTGCAGGGCTTCATTCGCGTCTTTCTGGACAGCGACATTGCGTACCAGCGCACTCACCACGTCTTCCATCTTGTTTGGAGAGAGAGAAAAAAAACTTTTTTTTTTTTTTTTTTTTTTTTTTTTAAAGTTCTTTAACCCCCAGACCTTTTAGTGTTCTGCCCGCATTCTCCACCATATGTGACAAACAGCTTACTCCGGGGCTCCGCTGCTTGTCCGGGACGGTTAGAACACGGTCTTTTGGGGTAGGTTAAATGAGGAGGCGTCACGTACTGTTCCTTTAAACAGGCTGTGCCTGGTTTATTCAGTCCCAGGCACTGAGACTGCCACAGTGCATACAACAAAACACATCAAAACAAAAGCTGCTCACCTGAGCGATAACTTAACTTAGATTTCCCTAACTCAGGGTGGAAGTGGCTTTTCCACTTTCCAACAACAAAACAAGGTACTTTTGCAGAGTTAGCCAAATGAATAGAACAATTGAACCTGTGTGGGGAAGGGGCTTCTCCCCACTGTGTTCAGCAGCCTTCCAGGCTCTGGAGAAGAGACAAGAGCAAACAGGAAATCAGTCTTACATACCTGATTTCTAATTAGCATGACAGGTGACAGAAATCCCTCAGTTCCAGCGCTTGCCCAAAACTGTGGGATGGAGTGCATGTATTATAAGGCTGCACTCCCAGGCCAGACAGGATAGAAACTGTTCAGTATCCTGGGAGCCCTATATATGGAATTTATTACCATCCCCTGGTTTCTGTCACAATATATATATATATATATATATATATATATATATATATATATATATATATATATATATATATATATATAGTGCTTGACAAATCCGGTTGCCAGGGGCAACTGAATTTTGGCCTGGTTCTGTTTAATTTCCCCTGCACGCACTGAAAAAAAATCCTCCTATCTGATTGGTGTGACTCGACTTGGCACGTTGCCATTTTTTTTGGCGCACATCGAGGCTCTTAATGAGCCTGCGTATGGAAGCGGCCTTCCTTTCTATTGTGATCCTTCATAAGCACATAAGTACTCTCCCATGCCCCTCCTATGACCCCTACATGCCCTTCCAATGCCCTCTCCCATGCCCCCCACATAGCTCCGATCTCCCCCACATGCCTCCAATCTCCCCCACAAGCTTCCGATCTCCCCCACATGCCCCCGATCTCCCCCACATGCCTCCGATCTCCCCCACATAGCTCCGATCTCCCCCACATGCCCCCGATCTCCCCCACATGCCTCCGATCTCCCCCACAAGCCTCCAATCTCCCCCACATGCCCCCAATCTCCCCCACATGCCCCCGATCTCCCCCACATGCCCGCAATCTCCCCCACATGCCCCGATGTCCCCCACATGCCCCCGATGTCCCCCACATGCCCCCGATGCCCTACACATGCCCCTGATGTCCCCCACATGCCTCTGATTTCCCCCTCATGCCTCTGAACTCCCCCACATGCCTCGATTTTTCCACATGCCCCAGATGCCCCCCACACATACCTCTGATGTCCCTTCTTGACACGGTGATCAAGACCTGGAGCGGGACTCCCGGTGCCGGTTTTGCTTAGTCTCAAGCAGTTCCGTTTATTGTAGTAGTGTGTGTGTGTGTATATGTGAGTGTGTGTCAGTGTGTGTGTGTGTATGTGTGTAGACACCCACCCACCGTCAGTCACCTGCCCACCCACCGTCTGTTACTCTCTCTCTCTGTCACTCTCTCTCTCTCTGTCACTCTCTCTCTCTGTCACTCTCTCTCTGTCACTCTCTGTCACTCTCTCTCTGTCTCTCTCTCTCTCTCTCTCTGTCACTCTCTCTCTCTCTGTCGCCCTCTTGCTCTCTCTTTGTCGCTCTCTATCGCTCTGTCACCCTCTCTCTCTGTCGCCCCACCTCTCTCTCTCTTTCTCTCTCTCTCTCTGTCACCCTCTCTCTCTGTCGCCCTCTCTCTCTCTGTTGCCCTCTCTCTCTGTCGCCCTCTCTTCCTGTCGCCCTCTCTCCCTGTCGCCCTCTCTCTCTCTGTCACCCTCCCTCTCTCTGTCACCCTCCCTCTCTCTGTCACCCTCCCTCTCTCTGTCACCCTCCCTCTCTCTGTCGCCCTCTCTCTCTCGCTCTCTCTCTCTGTTGTCCTCTCTCTCTCTGTTGCTCTCTGTCTCTCTCTCTGTCACCCTATGACTCTCACACTCTCACCCACACTCTCTCTGTCTGTCTCTCACCCACACTCTCTCTGTCTCTCTCTCTCACCCGCACTCTCTCTGTCTCTCTCTCACACGCACTCTCTCTGTCTCTCTCTCACCCACACTCTCTCTGTATGTCTCTCACACACACTCTCTCTGTATGTCTCTCACCCACACTCTGTCTGTCACTCACCAACACTCTCTCTGTCTGTCTCTCACAACACTCTCTCTCTCACCAACTCACTCTCTGTCTCTCACCCACACTGATAATGTGTATATCAAGGGGGGACTCCATTTTGTTTGCTATATAACCATTTCTCTATAACCATTATGTACTAACATTTTAAATCTCAGAAACTAACTAAATGCCAAATGTCATACATAATTGTCTCTTCAAGTCAGATGTGAGAAAGTGACCTCTCACCCACTTAATGCCAACTGAACTCTGTTTGTTCAGACTTATTTAGCTCTGTAGAAACAGGAAATCTCGCCAGCCATGCTGACCATGACTTTTACGCATGTCTTACACAATATACTGTCCTGGAGAATGACATTTCCTTCAACTGCCTCCAAACTCTGTACTCAGGCCACTTCCCAGATCATAAACCGTCTAGCTGTCATTTTCTGAGATAGACAGACTATGAATTAAAGGGGAAGTATGTTACTCATATCTGTGTTTTTTCTATGCTCAAGATGGCTATATAACCTGACTCAAAATCTTTAATAAACAGGAGAACAGTTTTTGACAAAGCTTCACTGGTTGTCTGACTCAATTACTGCCTCCTCCGAGCTCGTCCGCCATTTTGTCTTTCCAGATATCAGTACTTTAAGAGTGGGTCTGAAGCCTCCGGAGGTGAATCATTTCAAGTGGCAGGAGACGTATTCTCACGCAGCGACGTTAGAGAATAGGATATTTTCACACACTCTCTCTGTCTGTCTCTCACCCTCACTCTGTTTGTCTCTCACCCACACTCTGTTTGTCTCTCACCCACACTCTGTCTGTCTCCCACCCACACTCTCTCTGTCTGTCTCTCACCCACACTCTCTATGTCTGTCTTTCACCCACACCCTCTCTGTCTGTCTCTCACCCACACTCTTTCTGCCTGTCTCTCTCACACACTCTCTCTGTCTGTCTCTCACACTCTCTAAGTCTCTTTCTCACACACTCTCTCTGTCTGTATCTCTCACACTCTCTCTGTCTGTCTCTCTCTCTCACACTCTCTCTGTCTCACACTCTGGATCTGGATATCTTATTAACCCTATATTTCTTAACTGCCTATACCTACACCGAAATAACCTATGCTGCTTTCTTCCAGATCTGACTCTCAAGCTTCACACGGGAGACATAGGAATCCCCCCTAACCCAGAAGACAGGCAGGGAACACCTCCCTTCCAAAAAATAACATTGTGGGAATGAGGGTACTTGGACATCGAGGGACTGCGGATTAGGTAAGATCCCAGGCGGGATTGCTGCTTTAGAAATTGTGAAGGGGTTCAGGAAACTAGTCATTCATATCTGGCTTTTTTTTACAGGTCCGACATTTATATACACACACCTATGTAACAAGGACTAATTGTAGTATAATGTAATACAATAAATAAACTTATGTCAAAAACAAATGTTGTTCTTACTAGGAATTTATTCAATTTATTTATTTACTTTTTTTAAAGCTGGACAAGGGGCGGGGCTAGGTGGCGAGTAGATTTTTTGGTTCAGCGAGTAGAATTTTGGGGGATTTGTCAAGCACTGTGTATGTATATATATATATGTATATATATGGGTGGGGGGATTAAAAACACTCAAAATGTGCAAGTAAAAATATAGCAGTATATGATATATAATCACCACCAAGGCAGGTATATTCCGCAACAAGTAGAGAGTCCAAGAACAGCTGGAATCAGGGACGTACCTTACGACATTACGTCATCACGTTGTGTGCATTCTTTACGGCCGGGGAGGAAATGGAGTTATACTGAGGCTTACTCTGATACCTTACTGAATTGGAGGATTTCAAGTGAAAACGGGGAGACAACGCTGTTTGGGAGCCTGATTCCAGCTGTTCTTGGACTCTCTACATGTTGCGGAATATACCTGCCTTGGTGGTGATTATATATCACATACTGCTATATTTTTACTTGCACATTGTGAGTGTTTTTAATCCCCCCACCCATTCTTCCCTACATTAAATGTTTCAGTATTACACTATTGGGCGTGCTCTCTCTGTTTTCTTTTTCTTATAGATTCTGCTGTGGAATTGGTTTTTACATTTGAGAGCTGCCGTGGACCCCTGGATCCTGTACATTGTCCTGTTGTTACCATTTCAGGACTCACCTTAGGGTTTGAACATTGGACTTTGAATTTGTTATGTTAATTATTGTCTATGTAATTGCTTATTCTAGTATGTTATTAATATTATATTATTATTAATGGTTTTATTATTTTTAGGGTATTTTGTATCACTTTTTGCTATTCACATATACTTTTGTTAATATATTGGCGCTACTCTATCCCTTTATATATATATATATATATATATATATATATTCAGCAGATATTACCAGATCTTGATCCGGAAAGAAGAGACAGCACACAGCCAAGTTGAAATGTCAATATATTGAGAATGTATGTATATAAAGAATTATAGACAGCGCCTAGGTGGTGAATCACTGAAAATTGTCAGCCCAAACCAAACATAATACACCTATATTGTGGTGATAAATGACTACTTATAATATTAATTGACAATAATGTACCTGTCCTGATAAGCTACTAATAAACTAAGGCTATAACACAAAATAATAAATTAAATTGAAATTAAAATAACTATAATATAAACCATTGAACTAAAATACAAATATGACTAATAACAAACTTATATTAATGTAGCAGGGTCCCCCCTGGTCCCCCTTACTTGCGTTCTATCGCAGGGACCTCCACTCCATTTGCAGGGAATGGCAGGGGCAAGTGCATTGCCGGGGGCTCCCGGCGACATCAGCTACAGGGCGCAGCCATGATTATTGTGTTTGCGCATGTGCGAAGGCTCGCACCTGCGCAGAAGTGTCAAGGTGGCCATCTTGCGATTGGCGCGTGATTGCACATGTGCAGAAGGTTGCCGGTGGCCATTACAGAAGTGCAGAGCTTCCCAGAGTTCGCGCAAACGCAGGTAGGGCTAGCGGCACCATTAGAAGTTCGCACAGGCACAGTAAACATAGCACACGTGGTCCTAATGTTAAAGAGGCCGCGGGGGAACTACAACTCCCAGCAGCCCCAGGGGCTGAAGCACATGTGATGCAACAGCAGCCAATAGGGCTTAGAGCTTCCTCTGCAGGAAAGGATACATTGTTGTGTGCTGCAGTGAGTTGTCCGTTGAAGCTGGGTCACAGTCAGAGGAGGGTAGGTAAGTGTATGGAGCCAGTGGCTCATGCACTAGGCCAGACATCCCCCTTAGGCCCCAGCTAGGCCCCAATCACCCCAGCTTGTGGTTACTACAGGGACTCCCCTTAGATAGGGACAGGGTCCTGTAGAACCCAAACAAGTGAGGGTAAAGCCAGGAAGTGTGAATCTCCTGACATTGCTGTGAAGGTGAATCACTCTCTGCAGCTGCAGAGATAAGAGACTTTCCAAAGGTGGATCGCTCCATGCGGGAGCCACCCACCGCCGGGAGCCACCCACCGAGATTAAGGACGTCGCAGAGGAAATCGCAGAGCGTCGGATCCTTTGTGAAGTGTCTGCAGCCCCATGTGCTAGAGCACTGGGGCAGGTATCGTATTGTAAGTGCACCAACACACCGGTAAATCAGGCGCTGATCCCGCCTATAGGTTTTAGGTTTCTTAGTGGACTCGTGGGACTCTGGGTACACAGTGTTGGGGGAGGAATAAGGTGTCGGGGTTAAGGCCCTATGAGAAGACGGGTAGTTGTGCCTAGTGTTGTTATAGCGGGACACTATTATTATTATTATTGATGATGTCTGGGTTATGTTATATTCTGCATATAGTAAACTGTTATACTTATACTCCTGTGTATGTGTTCATTTGAATGTGTCCTGCGAGGAACAACTCCCACTCTGCTGAGAGCCATCGCTGGTGGAGGCGCTGCACCATATAGTATTGTTCCATAGGAGGTACCACAGGCTCTCATTGGCGGAGGCTCAGGCCTCTTGTGAGCCTAACAGGTAAAGCACCACACCTGGTAACATATAGAGATTTCCCCACATGGTCACTATCTGCGATTAATGGGGGGAAACGGTGTTACATTAAAAAGAATAAATAAGACTGTAAAAAAATGTAAGTAGCAATGTAGATATTAATTGAAAAAATCTCAAGTCCGTGTATTGGATCACAATGAATCCATGATGAATAAAAAAAAACTTTAAAAACACATCTTGGATGCTGGCAGCCTTTCTTCTGGGGGTCAACAACCTCCCAAAGTGCACCTAACAGAGAGAAAATAAAAGTGCCCGATCCTCGTGTGGTACCAGAGTATACTAGGTTTAATAAAATAGAACTTAGCCAAATTCAAACTCACAATCTTGCCAATGTATAAAAGCTTGGTATGAGCTGATCTCATGCGCCAACGTGGGAGGAGAAAACGCTATCTGCCTGCTCCGTTTTGCGATGTAATCTCAAGGAACTTACTGCTGGTGTCACTATGTAAAGTCCTCCAGCAACCCAAGTTAGCAAAATTTTGGTTCCTCGTATAGCACGTTCCTAGTGCCCAGGGGCAGTCTCAACAGATTCTCGGCTCGATCACCTCTCACGTCAGTCAAATGGCTCTCGAGCAGCCACCGTAGATGTATGTATGTATGTATGTATGTCTTTATTTGTATAGCGCCATAAAATGTACATAGCGCTTCACAGTAGTAATACATGTCATATAAATAACAAATATAAATAACAGATCATGGGAATACGTGCTTCAGACATACTGTAAAAGTAACATTAAGGAAGGAGTCCCTGCTCCGAGGAGCTTACAATCTAATTGGTAGGTAGGGAGAACGTACAGAGACAGTAGAAGGGAAAAATAGTAAGTGCGTCTGAAGGGGGCCAAGCTTTGTGTCATGTGTCCATGATTATCCAGTGCTACTCATATGCTTCTTTAAGCAGATGTGTCTTAAGGTGGGTCTTAAAGGTGGATAGCGAGGGGGCTAGTCGGGTATTGAGGGGAAGGGCATTCCAGAGGTGTGGGGCAGAAAGTGAGAAAGGTTTAAGGCGGGAGAGAGCTTTAGATACAAAGGGGGTAGTAAGAAGACTAGATGAATCAGACAACGTGACTCTTCGCGTTTCTTCCATGACCGGATTTCATCAGGGGAAGAATTTACTCATTTTTTTTAAACTGGGCTGGGGGTGGGGCTGGGGTAAGACTAGGGGTGGGGCTAGGTGTCGAGTAGATTTTTTGGTTCGGCGAGTAGATTTTAGGGTGATTTGTCAAGCAATATATATATATGTGTACATATGTATATATATTTTTTTTTAATAAAGTTCAGTATGTTTGTATTGTGAGCATTGATTACTACTTTTCTGTGCTTAAGTCAATTTCCTAGGCAGAACAAGGCTGTGCTGAACATGATTTGATTGGACTGAATTTCCATTGAAAGACCTAGACATGCTATACATACTGTATATGCCAAGAAAGCTAAGATCATTATAAAATGATTCTAAAAATGCAGCAAGGATTTAGGTAAAACATCACATTTTTAATTACATTTTCTTATCTCTGAAGGCAGTAGTCATAGAGATAAATGGATTTCTTCTAATGCGTCTAATAATGTTTTATATTCGAAAGGAGAATTTAAGGATTTATTTTTCTGATTGAAGTGATGTTAGCTTGAAGATTTAAAGTATGTATATAAAGGTCTATAAAACAAGTTTTACCAAGTCTTTGAAAATTCACATTTTAATAAAAATATTAATATTAAATGTGAAGAAAAATACTTTGAGTGCAGTGATTAATATTATTTAGACATTAAATATAAATGACCACGGTTGCAATGTTATGTCTAATTGTGTGTAATTTAGTGTCTGAGAATTAGGGGAACTTTTTATGTGTTTAAAGGGAAAAAAATGATGACAAAATTAAAATAAAATGAATATTCTAAAATAAATTAAACATGTATAAACATCTGGAACAGCCTTTAATGTGTGCACCTGGCTTACAGTATATGATTTACAATTTTAAGTAAAATGAGTAATCGTACCATCATATTTTAGGCTGCAACATGAAGAGTTTTGTTGCTTTGTTTGAAACTGCTGCCTTTAATCAGTGCTGTGTGATTGAGAACTTGCAGTGTGTTCTGTTCCTGCTCTAGACAAGTGACTGTGTTGCTTCTATTAACATACAATACAACCAAATATACTACTATACAAGACCATAATTACTAAACTGCATTTAAAAAAGACAGTCCTGTGCTGTGGCTCATAACAATTGAACACCTTATCAGTGTCATTGTTTTTCTTAGAAAATAACATAAAGTACATTTTTGGCTCATTTTGTATCCTATGACAAATACGTATGATTTCCTTTTTTTTGTGTCCACTAAATTCAAGTCTGTTATATGATTATGTGTATCTGTTTAATTGCTGTTGTCCGTTTTTAGAATTTGAGAGGTGCTGTGCGCTGTGCGCTGTGCCTCCTGGCATCAGACTGAGTGGTATACTTAATGCGTTAAATGTTGCACACTAGTGCTTTTTTAATCGAGCAAATAAGTACTTCTAACTATTTTTTCAGTATTGGTTGTAACCAGCCCATTTAATGGGACGTCACTAGGGGTTATTCATGAAACTCCAATCGTGTTGTAGTAGTGCACATCATAGTTTAATGACTAACCACTACTACATGAAACATGCATTCCCTTTCCATAGGTATAGTGTCCATCCTTATCCTTCCTTTCCTCTTCCTTGGGCCTCTTAAGGAAAGATCAACATGAAAAATTATTATGTGTTTATCACAGGGGGAAGGGCCAAACCAGGTTTCTGCAAGCATTTATAAACTTGCATAAACTTGACTCTAATCAGAGCCCTCTCTTCTTACTGCAGCTGCTAATAATTTTACCAGTAGTTTAAACAATTACAGAAGGTGAAGGTGGTAATTTGGACATATATAATGTGGCAGTTGCTATGTTGGAGGCACTGGTAATAATTAGCATGTTGTATGAATATACATGTATGTGGTCACTTGCCCTGGATAGATTTTAATGGTATATTGTTTATTTGTTTCTTCTGTCTTTCTACAGTTTAGCATTTTTCTGCAAGGCCCTTAGGCTTTGAGCAATTCCGGGCTAAAGGTCACTGATTTGGGTATGTTTATGTTTATTACTTTGAAAATTAATAATACTATTTGTTTTTTTTATAGAATATTAACAATGTACACAATATTGCACACATATTTTCCTGGAACAATGAGTCTCTTACTCAAAGAGCTTACAATCTAATTTTGGTGCATGAAGCACAGGGATGAAGTGATTTTTCCAAGATCACAAGGAGCTGATGCTGGCATTTGAGTTAGGTTAACCTGATTCAAAAACAGTGACATTACCACTGCACTTCTGAGCCCAACTTGAGCACAAATTCATTTTCTTTATTTTCTCTGCGTACGGGACTGTGTATTAATCAAGTGTTTTCCCTACCGTTATCCCACACTGCCAATATCAGACAGCCAGAACAATAGGGAAGGAGAGAGAAAATGGTTTTGTTTGTGCAATTTCATGTTGAACAGACAGTCACATCAGCGAAAAAGGATTAGCTAAACAAAGTACCTAAAATCACCCCCATCCCAAGTTTTAACTTATCCTGTTTACAAACTAACTATAAAATTATATTTAATATACTTATATGTGGCGCATCTAGGTCAAACAAAAAAAGTTTCAAATACACATATTAACCCCTTAAAATATCACTGCCATTATTACATGTTGGTCCTTGGAAGTATTGCTTATTTTAAGGCTGGTGGTGGTTCCAGAGGAGGGGATTGAGACAACATTCCCCCATTTAGGGGACTGTAACATTGATGTTAGTTATATAATAAAAATATATTTTAAAATGTTTGTGGGCACCTGTATGTACTTCATCTGGACTGTGCCAGTAATCCGTGCAAATTTTAATACATTATCAAAACAGCAATATAATTAATTTGCATGGGATATGCTTTCAACTAACAAATAACATTTTCTGTGATTTCTGCCCATATTTCTATTTTTTTTTTTATTAATTCAGTTGTCTATATTGCTGAGTTTTGTGAGTCCCGAATTTTTTTTGATTACTGTAGTTACCAAGTCAAGGCTATACCTCATGTTGTGGCTAGTATATTTTGAAATTTAAGAATTTCATCTTCTCTTATGTTGCTATTATATAGTCTCTTCTTTTAAAAAGGTCAACAGTTCACAACCATAGTTAAAATGAACTTGTGCGCATTGTTCTGTTTAATCAAATGTCATGCTCTGGTGCATTCTTCTTATGGCCTCTTGTTCTAATTGATGATGATTTCAATTAAAATCTATCTTTCTTTTAATTCTTTCTTAGGGCTATAATTCTCTTGAAAGGGTTCTGGAATTGTGTTCTTCATTTGATATTAAACCCCAATTTTATTTGAGACATTTCAGAGGCTCTAAAATGGGCATGTTTATAGCAATTTCGATTGTATTCCTCAGGGTTTGTAAGCATTTGGCTTTGTCTGAACTACAAATGTTTCACCCCCCCCACCACACACACACACACACACACACACACACACACACACACACACACACACACACACACACACACACACACACACACACACACACACACACACACACACACACACACACACACACACACACACACACACACACACACACACACACACACACACACACACACACACACACACGATTTCTAAGCTCAATATCAGTTTTTAGATATCATTGGTAAAGAAAAACATTTAAAGGCCCAATCCATGAACTTGAAAGTTATACCTGATAATAAATGCATAACTTGCATAACTAAAATTATTCACTTTAGATACACTGCATAATCTCTTGCATTTCATGGAGCAATGATGCAGAATTGTAATCCTTTTGATTTAATTGAAGAATGCCTAAGAAAGTGCCTTTTTCACTTGGCTATCCAAAGGGTCATTACATGAAATGAGGAATAAAAGTTTAAAGGTATGCATAAACAAAACTGAGTACATTTCTTCCATTAAATAAAAAATATTTGCTATTTAGTATAGCCTATTACAGAAAAAACATTAAACTCAGGGTTCTTTATATGTTACCATGACATTCCAAATGCTCAAGAATAAGGTAACAAATAAAAGCGTGATACAAAGCTTTATTCTAAAAGCTGTAACATTATTTTTCAGTAGAAGTTTCTACATTCCCACTTCCATTAAACTACTTTTACACATTTTTTTTTCCTATAGACTTACTGTACAGGGTGATCACAAAACCTATTTAACATGTTTATTTCGATCGTTAAGTTCCAGTACAGCCATTTCTCACTGTTGTACACATGGCTTATAAAGCTGATTATTCATTTTTGCTATTCTTGCGACTTAATGTTTCATCTAAATGGTTATAAGCAATATGTTTATAAATCCACTTTCTTGCCAGCTTATTCAAATAAAACAGTTATTAAAATCAATATTTTATAAGAGGTAAAGAAATTACGCAAGAAAATCAATACAAATAGGTTTTCTACGTGGATGTCTGTTCATTTCAGCTTAATTGTTATTTGAAAATAATAGATGTTACTATCTACTTTCTTGTACACAAAGTAAAATACTTTTTCTTTCAAATGCAAAAACTTTTTCGCCGAGTGTTACAAAAGTGTGCAAATTGGCCTATAGGATCAGCTGAACCGCAGTTATTGTGGCTCAGGGGATCCCTTGCTCCCTGAGATACTTACCTCTTTAGGAGCTGCTGGTATCTCCTGCTCAGGTTTAGCTGTCCCGTCACATGGGTCAAAGAGGAAACTGGGACATCATAGGCAGCTTCCTATAGGCCAATGTGACCGAGGGCTTTAAAGCTGAGCAGGAGATACCACCACCCCATAAAAAGGTAAGTATCTCAGGAAGCAGGGGTTGCTCAGAGACGAAATGATTGCGGTTCAGCTCCTACTTCAAACCCACATATATTAAAATATTTTTTTTTAAACGAAAGCAGCAGTGCTGCTACATTTTCCCTCTTGCCCTGAGGCTTGCCCAAGGTATGTCTAAGGGACGGGCCTGCATGGTTTACCAATGTATCAGGAAATCCATTTTCCATGTTTTGGATGTAAAACAGACACGTAGTTAAGATAAGGGGACCTATAAACTGAACAGATTATGTTAATAGTCTACAACATACATGGAAACTAAACCTTTTATTCACAAGTTCCTTAGTCAAATGTGAATATTTCTCTGTCTATCCACATGGTAATTACAGTCTTACATTGTCCTGAAACAATCATCTGAATTACACATAGTGAGAGAACTGAAAGAAAAATGTATTATGTGTACACACTTAGTAGCGTGCTGTAAGAGAACTTGGCAGCTCCTTGCTTGCATACTTACAAATTCTGTACCACCTAGTGTGTACGCAGTAGACTGGACAACACATAGAAAGACAGGATGATTTCTCATAAACTGGGGTTAGATTAGATTTAATATGTACCTAAATGTAAGATTATTCTGGTGGTTTCAACTAAGTTTAATAGCTGGTTGGATCTACAATATAAATGAGTAACACTAATTTATAAGGATTTATTATGTATTCATTATTATGTATGAATATCATATTATTTTGTTAATGAGGATGTATTGTGCGCTTGCTTATGATAAAAATATACTGCAGTTGTTAAACGTAGATTCTGGGTAAAGGTTAACTTAGTTTTCGTTAAAATCAAGGACAGAACATAGAACACAGACAGAACCCAATGCTACTTCCAATGACACAGATACACAGTAAAGTACCTATATATATATATATATATATATATATATATATATATATATATATATATATATATATATATATATATCTAAACTAAAAACATATAGTCATTTAGTTTGATTCTTTGGCCAAAGTATCTTAAGCCTGCACACCAAACGCCAAGGTAGACCAAATCTGTGCAGGTCCTAACACTAATCAAATTCTTAATAACCTGTATAATACCAGAAAGAAAACTTTATAATAAAGATGTTGTGATTAGCTGCATAGTTCTTAGTTTGATTGAAGCTCTTATTTGCCTGTATAATACCAGGAAAAGCACTCTGAATTAGATTTGTCGCAACCAAATTGCATGCATGGACCTGCGTGTGTGGAAAATGAATGATCCTTAACCACTTGGAAGCATAGTGGGATGGGGGTGAGCTTGGAACCTGGGAAGGAGGAGCCACCCTCCCTTAATCAGCTGTGACCAGCTGGACAAGATTGGAAAACAGAGAAAACCAGTAAGCTCCTAATTTATATATACCCAAAGTAACCACAATATATATATTTGCATATGAGTTTCAAAACGGAGTGCTACTGGGCATGGCAATATATAGTTAAAATCAAGGACAGAACATAGAACAGACAGAGCCCAATGCTACTTCCAATGACACAGATACACAGTAAAGTACCTATATATATATATATATATATATATATATATATATATATATATATATATATATATATATATATACATAATTAGGAGCTTACTGGTTTTCTCTGTTTTGCTAACTTTGTTTTCGTACAAACAAATATGAACAGTACAGTAGTTAAAACAAAATTCTTAAGATTCTCAGACATTTATTATCCAATATATTCCAAAAGGCCTCTTTGTTAAAAGCTCACAAAGAAAACTGAAATATATATATATTGAATAGTGCACGAAGAATATAATTGTGATTACATTGCAGCAGAGATTTAGAGGTTAAAATGACCATAACCTCTTGAATCTATGCTGCATTGTAATCAACCAGGAATTAACATAAATGTGAGTTACTGATTTTTATACCATTGAATTGCTCAAATAAATACTCGGCTCACAAGAAGTTGCTTTGTTTTGCTTGTGAGTGAACACAAATCTACCACTTACTGCATAACAACTTGTGTATATTGCTTGCTTGTGTTAGAGCATTTTGTTGATAAAGGTTATTTTATTGTACTGTACCTTATCCTTTCTTAGATATAGTATGATTGTTTGACCAGTGTGGTAAAACAGAAACAGACAAAATGAAATTGAAACTTTCTTTGGTTTTAGCTTCAATTTGCTCATATTCTAAGGTTCATTACGAAGTTCAACTCAAACTTCTGAACAAACTTAAAAAATTATAAAGTTCAGATTTCAAACCTGTGAACTTGCCTATGCTTTGTAATTAGATACACTTATAATCCTGAAGTTGTTTCAACATGTTACAATAAACTGTATTTTTTTTCTCCCTGGTTTTCTTTTTTAAATCTCTTTGGAATGTAAACATAAGGTTTGAAAATATGCATTAAAAAAAATACATATAGCATATTATTAACTGAGCAGAAGATGGACTTTTGATCAGGCTTTTGAAGTTCTCAGTTAATAATGAAGCCTGCTACACCTGTAAATAATAAATGATCGATCAGAACAAAAAGAACAACACTAAATAAACTTGCCGCAAAAAGACTTCCATCCTCTAAAGTGGTGCAACGTTTAACAATTATTGAAAGCCACTGCAATAAATTTACAAAGCTTTGATGTTCATTTTCCAGTGATAAGAAAAAAATCTTTACATCACAAATCATGCCCCATAATCATGCCCCATAATTCTGGACGAGGACATGAAAATTAATTCGGAATGTCAGCTTTGTTGCAAGGAGAAAGGAGAAAAAGATGTGTGATGAGTTATGTGTTTCAAATACATTAACAGGAATATTGTATTATGGTTCAGTGACTCTCATTTCTATGTTACATAGTACAATGACTGAGCTTCCTTTTCAATTAGTTGAAAATTATATCAAATACTTTGATAAACTCTCCCTTTACTTTGAAGACGAAAGAGAAAAATATGATTTATAAAGCACTCTACGCAGAAGTCAGTAAATTATGATTGTTCCCATTTTATGACTATGAACTTCAATAATGCCATCTTCTCCATTAAGGACATTTTCTTTACATATTTTTATAAAAAGAAATACATTTGAAACATTTAGCAAAACTCTGCTTACTGTGTTCTTAAAAGTTGGAGGAAACGTAAAGGTGAATTATAATTGCAAACCCCGACCCTGCTCTTTTCTTGAGGACATCCTATTCACCTGTAAAACAACATGACATTTGTTTTACCCTGAACTGTTGTATATTTCACTGAAATCATTCCAACAGTTTTTTTTTTGTTTGTTATTACTTTAGGCTTTCAGTTGCTTTCAATTTCAATTGCACTTGCATGATCTTTGCATTTCAACTGAGGAACATTGACAAAAAAGTCTTTAATTAGAATTTCATTGGGATGCATGTGCAATGGGAATAAAGGAGGAAGCTAACTAGTACAGCTCCGTTCGCGGCTGAACAAAATACGAAAAAGGTCTTACAACATCTTGAATGGATACTGGACCGTCACGATACTCGAAGGAGTCCTCATATAAACACCCTCAAGAGGAAGGGGCAAAAGAAGAGACCAAGAAACTGGACACAGCAAACCTCTTCAGATGGCGCATGAGGTCTGTTAATGTGGAGGAGGCTGGAGCACAGCCATGTCAGGATGTCCTGGAGAACTCACAGGCTAAGCAAATGCCGGAAGGGGCCCTATGTCCATAATTGCAGGCACTATGAGAATATTAATGAAAACATTTTCGTCATTGCTCCTGAATCAAACACCGAAGGCTCCCTTTCTGATGACGGAATTATGTTTGGCTACTTACAATTGGCTATGTTTACAACCAGATGGTTTTAGAAGAAACCTTTGACACTATATTTTCCTGGCTGCTGTATTTTTCTATTTAAAAAGAACTGGGTAGGCGCTATCTTGTGCAATGGTACTGATAATAAAGTGATACATCGGCGCAAAACAACTAAACAGGTGGTCACTGTGAATATAGTGAAATAACAATGGTACTTAAATAAAGTGAATACATTTTAAATAAGGTGAATAAAATATTTTAAAGGTGCAAATATTTTACACATAAGTGATAAACCCAATAGGGTAACACAAAAAAGATGAGATGTCATCCCCTGCTCAGACCCTCTGGTAGGATTAGTCTTCACTCTTCCCAAATGTTGTAATAGATACACGAAATCCAGGGGGAGCATAAAGGAAAAACACAAAAGCACAGAAAATTTAAGTGCAGAGGAAAATAGCAGAATTGGCAATAAGCTCCAAATCTTGGCTCGTATAGAGTGTTTACTTACAGACTGTAAGATTTAAAACAGCATTATAGGCTATGGCAGTCAATTCATGATAGGTGTCAGTTCAGAGTCATCAGGGCAGCCCCAGTACTCAGGATGAAAGAACCCCAGATGCAGAGAGAGAGAGGAAAACACTGCATAGCACAGATCAACCAGGTATAAAATAGTTTAATCTAAGTAAAAAATGCACTCACAATGTGTCAAATAAAATCGGGCATGTCACACTATAATAGTGTAGAGAAGAGACCATCAGCAAGCCTGCTCACCGTCCCGTGGCTCCCGATAGACCTCCGTCTCCAGCCCCTGCTCCGTTGCGTAACTGCAAGACTGGGCATCTGACGTCAGATCTGGTTACCCTCCGGTGGCAGCTCGGCTTTCCACAGTTCCTCTCCAAGCTGCTCCGTGTGATAAAATGACTCATACTCTACGCGTTCCGCCACGCAGTCACGTCGGCTTCGAAGCATAAGTCTGAATGTCATTGGTCCTGGTTGTTCAGTGAGAAAAGAGGTGTTTCAGTGCAAAAACGTATTTCTAATGCAAGGGATAAAAGTGACTTGATATT
The DNA here is from genome assembly GCF_040206685.1 of Ascaphus truei. Lineage (NCBI taxonomy): Eukaryota > Metazoa > Chordata > Amphibia > Anura > Ascaphidae > Ascaphus > Ascaphus truei. The sequence continues at coordinate 216,818,754 of NC_134485.1, forward strand.
AAGGGCTCAAATGTAAGGGTAAAGGAAAATACAACCCATTTATTAAATGTGAGGTGCTGCTCCAAATATACCTTTCAGGGTCAAAAACACAGAATTAAGAACAAAACAGGAGTGCAGCTCTTGTGGAATATGTGGAGAGAAAAAAAAATAGTGCAACACAGTATAATAAAATGTATTGGAGGATCAATTAACCACCGTCAAATGCACTCACAAACCCAAATTCTTTTCAGCATTAGGGACCAATGATGGAAAACAAGATGGTGGTCTGTGTATAGGCAAGGATCAAGATGGCAAGGAGCCATTGCCTTGACAAAGCACCATAGTGGGCTTGAAATATGTGGGAGGAGGAGTTTTGTCATTTTATGAAGTTTTCATTAAAGACTTTTTTAACCTTCAATTCTGGTGAGTTCCCCAACTTCTTTTCATAGCAAGCGGTAGTCCACTCGATCATTTTTTGTTTCTGTTGCTGCCTGGATCGGAGGACACCACCGGTTTCACCATTGTTGCGGGAGGAATGGATTAGTGGTGACACCTTGTGAGCGTGTGGCTCTACACCACTTAATTTGGAAGGAGACGGGGGTAAGGTGAAGCTTCTCAGGGGGTTACACAGCCTGGTGGGAATCCAACCTCTCTGTAAGTACCCCGCTTCTTATACACTGGCGACACACTTTATTCGAGCTTGGCTAGTCCCACGAATTCGGGTATACCCGGGTGTATTGAGGTTTGTGACTGTTTTCTGCCCGAGTGCATTGAGTTATTTTCCAAGCAGGGATTGAAGCATTTTATTCCCGCTGGCTGCAATACTGCACAGTATATATATATATACTGCATTACAATTCATGAATTTATGCCATCTGGTAGACACGCGAAGCATTGCAGCCTATTAAATCCTAATCATTATCATTTAACAGATCAGCCGCCCATCAGCCAGGCATGAACCCAGGCTGGGAAGGCAAATGCAACGGGGCTTGTCAGAGGTGAGGAGTGGCGCATTCCAGGTATCTGCCAGGTACATACCAGGTATTTGCTCGAATAAAGTGTGTCGGTGCAGTACCTTGCTTAACCCCTTGGTTTTTCTCCCCTCTCCCCGCATCTATACTTATATGTACCGGACATTGCTGTTATCAATTTAAAACACTGTTATTTGATTTGACTTACATTTTTGCTTCTGGAGCTGATATTCGTTTTTTTGCTCCATAGAAAACTGTAAATGGATATACAATTCCTGCAGGAAATGTGTTTTAGTACCCAGCTATCTTCATTAACATTTCTTGCAGTTATACATGTCATCAGTCCAAGAGGAAAAGAAATGGGGTGGCTATTATCTTTAACAACAAGATTCCATATATCATAGGAAAAAAATAGAAGGAAGATATATAATCCTAATAGGCACCATACATATCACTTAAATTACTTTAATTACTTTAGCAAATGTATACGCCCCAAACAGACCTGCCGAATTTTTTTACGATGGTTTTTGAATAATTTAGGAAAGATAACAAGAGGAAAGACTAATTGAATTTTGTATTAGACAATAGCATGGACAGATCTAGACTGACACAAGCTCGGGCATAAACGGGACAGAAATTACTGATCTAATAAATAGAGTCTTAAATATTATGTTAAGATTTAGCGAATGGTCAGACCTACTAAATGAGCCCCCATTGAACCTACCATACTATGGGGCCTATTCACTAAACTTCGATAAAATCAGTGCATTGCCGACTTTGTTTTATCATGCTCTAAAACATGTGGATCAAAACGGTATTCACTATGAAAAAACAGCATTATTTTAAAGTTCGGTGAAAAAATGCAAGTTAGAACAACTTTTGTTTTCTGTGTTATCCTGCTATAAGCCCTATCAATCGGCAACTGATTGTTGAAACTGCTGATAGGAAAAAAAAACAGCCTGGAAGAGCAGCATGGAAATGCTGTGTCTCAATGCACAATCGTGCAGTTAAAATAATTATTTTAATACTAGTGTAGCGATGCTGTAAAATGGTCTGCAGTTGTCTCTCCTGCTGGCAGTAAACCTGGTAAGTTACAGGGATGCCAGCAGTAATCATGGAGGTTTGCCCTCACACCCTGGTGAGGTGCCCTATGTATGGATGGGAGTGGCTACATACTCTGAGTCCACAGTTAGTGACATCAGAGATGTGCCTGTTTCCTGAGGTATATAAGGCACAGCACTGCCCAAAGTTAGAGTGTTGGGGGAGAGCGGTGGAGAGAGTTGAAAGAATAAGTCTGTGTTGAGATTTGGGAAATGAAGGGCCCACTAGTGCAGTAACTACTGGCCCGTTTCTACATCAAATAGCATAAAGCCTGACAAGGCCACACTGTGTCCAGGGACCTGGCACAGGGGTGATCTCCCTGCGGGGGGAGGGGTTCCCACTCCATTGGGAGGGCTTACCTTTTCAAGGGACAGTATGGCGAGATGTGCGGCTGAGCTAACTGCTGCAAGGGGCAGTCTGTCCATACCATCATCAATAAAGATGCCCTGTTCAAAGACAACACCACTGTGTGAGTGTGAAGTTACTCTCCAGTGGAAGTCACCATCAAGAAGGAGTTCCTCATCAGACCCATCTCCCTGCAGACGCAGAGATCCTGATGAGGTGGAGGCGCTGCACGTGATATAGGTAGGACTCGCACACACTACCTCAGCTGCCTGTCTGGATTGACAATCCCTGAACACCAACATGCGGGAGACTCAGGAGTCCTGTTGCCAACAGGTGCACCACCAGACATGACCATATAATGGGAACTGGTTAGACCACAAGGGCCAATATGAGATTGGGTGGGTCATACTAGAGGGAATACCCGTTACATTTGGAGGCTTCTGCTGAGAGACCTGTCAACAGGACAGGCTTTTGCTAGGCACACTGGGAAACAGGGAGAGTGTCTGCTGCCACTTTGTGCTGCGTGCGACGGAGCCAGGGGTAGTCAGGGGAGCTGCTGGAGCTGCAGACCGCACGGACAACCTGGGATCCTGCAAGGAGTTAGTGGCTGGAGCCGGATTATAGCTGTCCTTGTCACCTTGAGGTAGTGCTAACGGTGGGACGCCTAAAGGGATAAACTGGTAACGTAGGTCAGGAATCCTGGAAAGGGTCTGCGCTAGACTTACCAACAGTAGGTAGACGCGCAAGTACTGCATGGAAGAGCCAGAGTACTCTAGCCCATTCCAGACCACTTACTGAAGGGAGCACAGACTGGAAGGAAGGAGATACAGCAGACACAGAAAGAGCGAGAATAGCCTGAGGTAGTGCAAACACAAGTCAGATCTACATTAGGTACACAAGGTGGTGCACAAGGCATTTTTATTGTATCGGTGTGGCAGCTGCCCTGCAGAGAGGAGCTCCATGTACAATAAAACAATACACAGTAACCCAATGGCGACCGCAAGAATGGAGGATCCGCGCGGTGCGGAAGGTCCAAGATGGCGGACGGAGGCTGAGGGAGAGAGCACACATGGCATGTGTACGGGTGAAGAGCAAGCTACAGAAGAGACTTTTGTGAGCCTGCTGTGGAGTGGTGCGAAAGCTGTGGCTGCACCGTGTTGGTCCTGCCTAGGACCTTGGGGTATAACTCTGAGTACAGTGAGGATGACATTGTTGTGAGATATGAGGAACATGATGGACTTGCTTGTCAGTCGACGTACAAACAGTCAAATGCTACCTCAAACCATTAACAAAATTGACATTGCAAACCAAAATGGCGGTTCCCGCTTCCCTGGGAGACCGCGTTGGCCAGTTGCAGTAAATGTTGCAAATTCTCAACTTGCAGAGAGTTGGCCAGGAGTGGCGCCAACTGGAAAACCCCACCCTGATAAGGAGTATGGCGCGAAAGCTGAAGCCGTGCCCTCATGGACTATGACTAACTCAGCCCCGGTGCTGGGTCATCTGACAGATTTACGGGACCTCCCCCTAATCTCAACCAGGGGGATTGGTTTCCAGTTTTGGCAGATGCGGATGGAGTTAGCTGGAGGAAGGGTTGCCAACCCAGCCCCTGCACTTCAGTTGCGAGGAGCCAGACCACTATTGAGAGTGCCTCCTATAGTGACCATGGCCTGCAAATCTGAAGAGGGATCTCTGATATCAACCCATCCCTACTCAGCTCCAGGAGGCTTCCTGATACTTTGAGTGGCTGGTACAGAGACAGTGGCATGCCTATGCCTACAGTGTCGCCTGCTGGGGGGTGCTGTGAGCACTACAGCGTGATGCGCGCAATGTGGCCTTCAATATCTGTGGCCAATGCCGACATTCGTGCCGGTCCAGGCAGTAGAAGCCGTGGGAAATGTGGCCATGATATCGGCGGAACTCCCCGGTGCTCTCTGGAGGGAGTCTACTGATCCCGGAGAAAGGGGATCGGGCATGGCTATCAAAGCTTAGCCAGACGAGAGAGACAGTCACCGACGCGGTGATAAGAGGGAGGCTCACCGTCGCTAACCGAGCGGAGTGTCCCTTCCTAAAGCAAAGTTGGATTCCTCGGACGAGGAACCTGCAAGTCCTACCGCGGTGACGACCCGACCGCCGGTGAGCCACAGCGGCATTACTATCAAGAAAGTGCCACTCACCTGTGTCGTCGGTGAGCGGAGTAGGATATCGCCCGTGCAGCGGCAGCCCGAGAGGTGAATTCCCACGGCCATGGTGACCAGCAGTTCTGATGGCGGCAGATCCACCCCGACACCACGGAGCGGTAAGCAAAGTCCCTGCTTTTACCAGTCTCCGAGGGTGGCAACGGCGGAGGAGGAACGGTGCCAGGTCCAAGCGATGCCACAGTGGAAAAAGGCGTTGCCGGATGTCGTAGTGGAGGAAGAGGTCTCGCTTGGGGACCCAACCCAAGATGGTGGCGAGTCACGTGCGTTCCAGGATGTTGTTTCCGGTGGCCAGGGCGGAGCTGATTGGGAGATGACTGCGCCTCCTCGCTCGAGCAGTGTCAAACGATCGCCTAAGTCGAAGTGGAGCGTGCGATCGATGCGGAAGGTGAAGAGCAGTGAGACCGGAGAAGCGGAGAGCCTATGTGGTGGCACCAGACCAGGTAGCGGTGAAGAGCGGGTCGTAGCCCCGCGAATACTGACTTTCCGGCCCTATGCCCAATCTCCAGCCCTAGCTAAACCCAAGGCCCTAGTTAGAGCCCCGGCCCCAACCACCTTTTCCTTTGGTTCCTCATCGAGTGTAAGGATGTCCGGGGATTCCCGGGTCACTTCTGATGAATGGACTGGGGGGAGCATGGACTGTGTTACATCTGATGATGGTTCAGCGGGTGGGGGGTATTCTCGACAAGTGTCCATGTCGAGTGACTGCCGAAGTGTTGTAAGTGTCACACTGGAGAGTAGGCCCAAGAGGGCAGGATCTCAGTCCCGGTCTGCCGGGACATCCGGGGTGTCCTCCTGGGGGGAACTAGAAGAGGGAGAGTCAGTGAAGTCAGCTCCAGAGGAGATTAAGGAGACCCAGTGGTGGACCCCCTTATTTCAGGGATACGAGGCATGGATGGATAGAACCAGGTTCATCTTAGAACGAGATGGGGTGGTAGACTATTGGTGGGCCAAGGGAGAGTTCACGGAGGAGGCTCATTTGAAAGCAATGCAGGACTGATGGTACGATATTAGTCGAGGGCTAATAGAGCCATTGGGTCCAAGCAAATTGGAAGATCCGGTAGAACCGGATGAACCCCTGTCATGGGTGCTGCCAGGGAGAGCAGGGAATACCAAGTTGATAAGGGCCAGCCGAGCTGAAAGGGCCATTGTAGCCAAGTACAAAAGCTCACATGGATTAGAATACCCATATGTCCCCGAACCCCTCATGCAGGAGATAGAGGATCAGAGGGATGGGTGGCTACGAGAAACGATAGCGATAGATATGGTGAACAAAGGGGGCACAATTACTAGGTGCAGAGCAGAAGAAAGGATCTCTCGGCTAATGAGAGTGTGGAGCATCGGGCGCAGTATATACATGCACAAGGCTTTATATAGACCTGAGAGTGGCTTGCCCCGGGAATACAGTATCACTGTAACCGATGTGGCAGGTAGGGAGGTGAAGAAACCAGATCCTCGACACTATTATTAGGCAGACAGTATAGCGAAGTCTGTTTCTGAGATAAGTGCCCCCTGCTGGTCAGTGAGCGCTACAACGATAATTATGAAAACAGTAATGTTGCTTTGATTGATTGTGTGTTCCATTTTACGGTGCTTCCTGGAAAAAGGTACACCAAATTTAGGTCCCAGCCGGACCGATGGGGATTCACCAGGGGGAGATTGCAGCCATGCTGTAAAATGGTCTGCAGTTGTCTCTCCTGCTGGCAGTAAACCTGGTAAGTTACAGGGATGCCAGCAGTAATCATGGAGGTTTGCCCTCACACCCTGGTGAGGTGCCCTATGTATGGATGGGAGTGGCTACATACTCTGAGTCCACAGTTAGTGACATCAGAGATGTGCCTGTTTCCTGAGATATATAAGGCACAGCACTGCCCAAAGTTAGGGTGTTGGGGGAGAGCGGTGGAGAGAGTTGAAAGAATAAGTCTGTGTTGAGATTTGGGAAATGAAGGGCCCACTAGTGCAGTAACTAGTGGCCCGTTTCTACATCAAAAAGCATCAAGCCTGACAAGGCCACACTGTGTCCAGGGACCTGGCACAGGGGTGATCTCCCTGCGGGGAGAGGGGATCCCACTCCATTGGGAGGGCTTACCTTATCAAGGGACAGTACGGTGAGATGTGCGGCTGAGCTAACCACTGCAAGGGGCAGTCTGTCCATACCATCATCAATAAAGATGCCCTGTTCAAAGACAACACCACTGTGTGAGTGTGAAGTTACTCTCCAGTGGAGGTCACCACCAAGAAGGAGTTCCTCATCAGACCCATCTCCCTGCAGATACAGAGATCCTGATGAGGATGAGGCGCTGCACGTGATATAGGTAGGACTCGCACACACTACCTCAGCTGGTTGTCTGGATTGACAATCCCCGAACACCATCATGCGGGAGACTCATGAGTCCTGTTGCCAACAGGTGCACCACCAGACATGACCATGTAATGGGAACTGGTTAGACCACAAGGGCCAATATGAAATTGGGTGGGTCATACTAGAGGGAATACCCGTTACACTAGTGTACAGGAGCAGGGGGTCCCTAAGCTTAACTGCATTGATTTCAGTCTCAGGGACCCCCTGCTTCCCGATATACAAGCCCCAGTATGGTGTGCCGGTATTCCTGTCATTTTTAAATCCTCTGCGTCATATGATCATGGGATTTAAATACTGCAAGAGACACCGGTACCCTATAACGGGGCCTGTAACTCTGGAAGTAGGGGGTCTCCGAGTCTGATATCAATACGCTTCAGCTCAGGAGACCCCTGCTCCCGCACACTAGTATATAATACTAGAGAGGATCTACTAGAGAGTATCACATGAGAGAGAGGTCAGCGGTTTCTTTTCAAGACTGCCGGATTGCCAGAGCTAATAACCAGAGAGTGGAATAAGCCACAACATAGATGGTATAAGGGACTGAGAAATTTCTAAGTTGAAGTCTCGCGTGACGAGAGTCCGACACCCCAATGTGATGCGGAAGCGGTGAGCGAGGTCGGGTAAGCAGGAGGAAAGTTGCGTGTCTGGAGACGCTGAAGAATCCTTACTTTGGAAATCTTTTTCGGACGGATACAGTGAAGAGGGGTGAGTCAAACGGATAGAAGAAGAGGCAGAATAACCCCTTCACATCTCTCCCCCTCCCATGCTTCATGTTTCATCACTCTTTACTGCCAGCAAGCAGTTTTGCCCCAGACCAGCCACCCAGAATATCATTGTAGTGGGTAAGGTGAACAACTACTATTGATACTGTCTATACATCCTGTGTATTAAGGAACTGTGTCCAAAGGAAAAGTTAGTCTTTCTAAAGACTCACACATTGAGACATCATCCACTCATATAGCTCTTCTATAGTGATCCTTTCCATGATTGCAGCAATTGCACTTTTTATTGAGGTTGTATACCAGTTGTTGGTTACACAAGTTTTTTAATAAATTTCATATTATAATTGTCTCAGCCCTGCACTGATTGCTACAATAATCAGGACATTTCTAACATCAATTATAGGCTTGGTGATATTCTACTGTATGTTGGTCACATGTTGATCGAGCTCAATCGAGATAAGTTTTCTTTAGCCACAAAGTCTCTCCGTTTAATTTTCTTTGGTGTGGGATACAAAATTACATTTTTTCCTTCTACCTGTCTAGTTTATTTTTGCGCCTAGGTCATCTACGACAATTTTCCAATCTCGGCTGTGGTGAAGTCGTGGACCTAATTGGCTGCATTATATATAGGGATAGGTTGTAACTGGTAGCACCTCCTCCAGTTTTATATTGATAAATTGTTGTCATTACTGCACCGACACACTTTATTCGAGCAAATACCCAGTATGTACCTGGCAGATACCTGGAATGCGCCACTCCTCACCTCTGACAAGCCCCGTTGCGTTTGCCTTCCCAGCCTGGGTTCATGCCTGGCTGACGGGCGGCTGATCTGTTAAATGATAATGATTAGGATTTAATAGGCTGCAATGCTTCGCGTGTCTACCAGATGGCATAAATTCATGAATTGTAATGCAGTATATATATATATACTGTGCAGTATTGCAGCCAGCGGGAATAAAATGCTTAAATCCCTGCCTGAAAAATAACCCAATGCACTCGGGCAGAAAACAGTCACAAACCTCAATACACCCGGGTATACCCGAATTCGTGGGACTAGCCGAGCTCGAATAAAGTGTGTCGCCAGTGTATATTGTATTGATAATACAGTTTTGTTTGCGCTTATTGTTCTTTTTCACTATATATATATATATATACACACAACAAAAGACATGGGTGCCCAATGCCAAATCCAATTGACAAAACATATAAAGTAATAAGTATAAAGTTTAAATACTTCAATAATAATAATATTGACTTGGTTACTTAGTTAACCCTTTGGCCAAAGCGCCATAAGCCTGCATACCACGTCAAGGTATAACCAAAATTAATGCAGGTCCTACACTACACTGTGAACCTTTCCCTTTACCTCTGTATGAGGGGAAAAAAACATAGTAGATCCTGTTCTTTACAGCAATGTGAAAAGACCTCCCAAGTTAAAAAGATTAGGAGGCGTGAGCTCTGGGGGGAGATGCCACTTACCTCCATACAACTGTTACCAGTCAGAAATTGATTAACACACACATTACCAGCTAGCTCGAACTTCTACACCCACCACATCATGAATATATATTTATGTCAAAAAGAGTGCTACTGGGCATGGAAAATGTATACAACAAAAGACAGGGGTGCCCAATACTACATCCAATTGACAAAACATATAAAGTAATAAGTATAAAGTTTAAATACTTCAATAATAAAAATATTTACTTGGTTATTTAGTTAAACCCTTTGGCTAAAGCGTCATAAGCCTGCATACCACGTCAAGGTATAACCAGAATTAATGCAGGTCCTACACTACACTGTGAACCCTTCCCTATACCTCTGTATGAGGGGAAAGAACCATAACAGTAAGAGACCAGATTAAAAGAAGATCAAAACTGTAGTGCATTATAACACAAAAAAAGAGTCATTAGAAGTATTTATACCATATGTCACATAACTATGATTTGTAACCATGCAACTGATGTGCTTTGTCCCTAATCACCTCAAACTCCCACACTTTCTATCACCCCCTCTTTTATTTTTATGTATCCCCCAATTCTACCCTCCTCAATTTTATATGAATATTTCAAACTTCTGTAATGTCATTTACTATGTTACAAAAAAAAATAAAAATAGAATTTACCGTTGAATTAAGTGGTACCCTAACAGAATTCCTATAATAGGTAATGGCTCAAAAGCAGTACAAGTCAAAAAGACACCTTCTAGCACTGGAAGACACCTAAACCATTTAGATGCTGGAAGATTGGTAGCACTTCTTCAGGGATGCGACCATGTGACTGGTTAGAGTAGCAATCACATTGTTGTGACAATACCCCAGTGATGCTAATGGCCCTTCAGGTTGGTTCTGATCACGATTCACTGGAACTCGATCACCCCCTACACAACCAGTAAAAATTAAATGGCATTCCTTGAAAGTCCTTAGAGTCTTGCGAGTGCAGATCCTTGTGGTTTTCAGGGAACGTCCTAAGGGCACCCATGGGGTTAGGGCCCATTCACTTAAATAGGTTGTAAGTTGCCTTGGGCCCGGGAATAGCATCACTTAATAAAGTGATAGGGGTTACTTTCAATGTTTAGTAGTAGTAATTTATTTATGATTGTGCCCTATATGTGCTTGTGTAAAAAAGCATGCATAAGCAATCAAATATAGGCAAATGAGATACACCAAATGTTCGTGATAAGTTAATTCTGAGTTGCTGTCCCTTTATCTTATTTATTTACTTATTTTTATTATGTTTGAAACAAACATTATATATTTTGTATATTTTTATATTTACACTGTGCTGTTTAATATGATGTTTGTATACTGAGTAACAAAAATGTGAAAATGATACAAAGAATTGAAAACAAAAAACAAACAATTAACTTGCTATTGAAATGAATGAAGTTGTCAGTGAAGACTATACAATTTTAGTTAATACACCCATACAATTTTAGTTAATACCCCTTAATTCTGCTTATATTTTAAATGAACATAAATGAAATGAAATGTTGGATAATGAGTAAACTGTTCTTGAAGTTTATTGACATTATATGTGAAATTCTTGAATGAACTGTATATATTTTGGTAGTAACACTGTCGGTTGAGCAAAGCGAAAAAAAATAGCTTTCACAGTTTCTGTATTCACATAATGATAAGTGAACTTCAAAAATGTACCTATTTTATTTTTCTACCTTGAATATCTCCTTTCTGTGCACATGACTCGGTAATAAGCACAGAAAATAAAACTGATATACATTACCATAATGTGGCTGTGGTTGTCAGATGAAAATCTTGCATTTTCCCTAGATGCAACGGAAAATATTCACTTTGTTACCCTCTGTTCTGGAGGCAGATAGCATCAATGAGATAACCTGTTGTAACAGTGTGATAAGCTTTTGAAATACGACTCTACTTATCATTTAGCAAAATGCATATTATATGCTAATGTAAGAGAAAATGCAAAGGTAAGAATGATGCTTCTAGGCAGCATTTGCAAAATAACCAAAGTACTGTCTGAGAAGGTCTTACCTTCCTGATCTCTCTAGTTCTTCTTATCTTTCTCCCTATTCTTCCATCTCTCTTTTGCATTCCACAGATTAATCTGTCGTTTTCCTCCTGCAATGTCATGCCGAATTACAAGGTTAAGCTTTAAGAGAGTAGGCTCTCAGATAGAAGGACAAATTGCATGGTTTTACCATCTCGTAAAATGTATAACATTTTGAGCCAGATTTACTAAATGGTGCTAAGCCTTAAGGCACCTTATGTTCTATGTAAATTAAAATGCCATTAGGCTTAGCATCGTCTAGTAAATATGCACCAACAGGTATGTTCTGCCTTCTTAGATTAGTTGGGTAAACTGTAAAATCACATTAATGAGTGACACTAAATACCCATAAGAATTACTCAGAAAATATTGAATATGTGGACATACAGATGTACTGTACTGTAGCAAGCATTTTTGCTCCCATTGGCGGGTTATGGTGGGATATGTTGTGATATTCTGCGCTATCTTTAAGTAGAATAAAGCTTTTTACTGTACACCTGTAATGCCTACATTTACCTTGACAGAACTTTCAGAAACATAAACCATTAACTACAGTAAAAGAAAGAAACTGTTCTAGTGAGACTGACATTATCCTGTCAATCTGCCAATGAACCATGGAAACAATTTTGCTCAGCGAATTGTACTTCTCTCCAATATCAGTAGCATGAGCAAAATAGCCTGTGTAATCTAGTAAAACTGGTATTTTATGTTCTGGTGTTTGTTGGCTTTCAAGTATACTCTATGTCAAAAGCACATTAAAAATGTCAGAAATTAGATATTTATATTGTAGATATATTCCAAAGAATAACATACATGTATCATGTATGTCAAAAACACGTACAGTGCATAAATAAACTTGCAAATAAAATAATTCTGGTTTTGTTGGGAGTCCCCTCTTTCCGCACTAAAAAATAATCAATTTATATTAACCCTTCCACTGTGTATATTTTAAATGTTTTCTCTTTCATTAACTCATTTATATCTTTTTGGTTGCTTTCTTTCTCACCTGTTACATGACACTTTAAACGGTTAACATCCCATGGGACCAAACAAAACTGATGTAATTGTTATATTTGTTTAAAACTAGCTGATTGATGACTTTAGAAAAAAAAAGAAAAGTATTTTTAAATCATGTTTGAAAGTCTATCTTCTCTACAATGTTTGTAAATATGGTATTCTGGTGCTTCATGTATTTTTTTATATATCCTTATTTAACACTTAGGGGCCTATTCTAGTAGCCTCGACAACACACTTATCAAGGCTTTTGAGTAGCTATTCAGAAAACCTTGATAAGTGCACGGCTAAAGCATTTAATCACCATTTTTGGCACGTGCCCAAACTCGCCGTGCAGTGTGCAGTGATGACCCCCAAATTGCATTTTTAGGAAAATCGTGCAATTCTATTAGCCTCAATTATCTCATCGAGGCTTTTAAATTGGGTTTTTATCCCAAATTCTTCTCTCCAGGAAAGGATGGCGTGAAGCTAGTGATAAGGGCTGCGAGAGATAGACTTAGAAAAAAAAATGAATTTTTCCTGCATTGGATTTAAGCGGGAGATTCCGAAGCTGATATTCATTAATACCAGTTTCAGAGACCCCCGGCATCAATCCGATGCATGAAAAATGCATTTACAGGCAACTTATTACTTTAGTTGCTAACCGCTAAGGCAATGAAGCTGTTGACTACTAGTGCCATGTTTACTGTGGGTAGCAGGGGTGGGTGAAGTTGGTATTTCACCTTTGGTGGGTGTTTAGGCCTTGTGGGGTATTGTGGGTTGAGTTAACCCCTTCATTACCATAGCAGTTACACTGGCGACACACTTTATCGCAGTGCGGCCAGATCCGCAAGCCGGGAGATTTCCCGGCTTGCTAGTGGCCGCCCCTCGGCGTGCCGCGCGTCATAGACGCGCGGTCACGCGTCATCGGGAGCCTGCGCCCCCTGCACGCGTGTCCAAGGGCTCCCCGAGGGAGCCCTGGTGTCCCGCGATCGCGGGACAGCGGCAGGGGGTTCCGGGGGACCCGGCGGACCCGGCAGCGGTAGGGAGAGCGCCCCGATCGGAGGGCGCTCTTCCGCTGCTTCGGCGCGCGCCCGTCACACTCGGGCGCGCGCCAGGCTACTGCTGCGGCACAGAACGGGCAAATGCTCGAATAAACTGTGCCGCAGCAGTAATACCGCTAAGGTAATGAATGGGTTAACTCCTCCCGCTACCCTCCCGGTAGGTATAAACACCCACCAAGGGCAATATGCCACCTCCACCTATCCACAATAAACATTCAAAAACCCAACAATCCTACCACCCACCTCCTCTACCCCCAACAAACCCCCGCCCAACACATTAAGTACAGTAATGGGCAAAATTACTATTATCCAGATATGGATAATAGCTCATCTGCCCATTCTAAATAAAACATTAGCCAGCCAGCATAAATAAAATAAATAAAACTTCTACTTACCCCTGCCATGATGAAGGGCGTCCTCATAACCATCCTCCCCGTCTATGTCTACTCAGCAAGAGTACAATAAAAAATACAATCTAATGGCCCCTAACCCCTTAATCAATGTAGTGATTAGTAACCACTATAGTAATTAAGGAATTAACGCTCCCTCCCCCGCTACCCTCCCGGGAGGCCTAACCACCCACCCTGGGCCACTATACCCACCCTTTACCCATTGATTGGCACAGTGGTACATCTTACCCATATAATATGGGCATGATAAGCCACTATAGCAGTAAATGGACAACCTAAAAAAAAAAACATCAAGCCCAAGAATAAACAACAATCAAAGAAATACACAAGAACCTTAACACCACAAGAATAAAAGAACTAAAAAGCCTAAATTACACATCAATAAAATTAATCTAACACCAAAATAATAAAAATTATGTTATCCCAAAATACAAGAATATAATTAAATAAACAAACACCTAACCAACAGAACAATAAAATAAATAAAATCGCTAACCAACCAAACAATGAAATAAATTAAATAACTAACAATAAAACAATTGAAGAAATAAAACCGCTAACAAGTCCTAAAATTTAATAAAAACAAGCCATCCAAACACATAACAATTTAGTCAAAACAAGAAAAATAAATTGAAAAAATAACAATCAATTCAAAACAAGCATTTGCCAAAAAAATGCATTGTCAGTCAATGTGATGTCATCTCCAAGGGAGGGACGTCACATCCTTAAAACCACATGGCTGATATCACATGGTATTACAGCCAATGGGATTGAAGACAATCCCATTGGTTCCTGTACCATGTGATATGTTCCATTTTTTAAAAGGATGTGTCATCACTTTAAGGGAGGATGTCACATCCTTTAAAACCAATGAAGCATTTACATGGTACAGGAACCAATGGGATTGTCTTCAATCCCATTGGCTGTAATACCATGTGATATCAGCCATGGGGTTATAAGGATGTGACGTACCTCCCTTGGAGATTGTTACGCCGATGCTCGCCACAAACCGGGACCGGACCGCGGGGCTGAGGTGGGGTTATATAATCACCGACCTTAGTCCGCGCAGACTGATCCGGAGTGCGCAGTTCGTAGTCGTACATCGCAGGGTCAGGATTGGAGAAGGCAGCATCGTCGTTATTGAAGCCAAAGTCGGGGTAGGAGAAGACAGGACAATCGATGGCCGAAGCAGGGTCAGGATAGAAGACATCCGGGTGGTCGTAGTGGTAGCAAGGAATTGGCAACAGGCAGACAGGAGTTCCCTGCTTCAGCTTAGGAGCATGAGCACGGGAGTGGCCTCTGCGCGAGGAGCGGCCTCGGCCCATGACGCCGGTCTCAGCAGGGGGAGACAGCAGGCTGGCCGAAGTACACCACAGGGCAGCGTCGGGGAAACCAACGCTTCAGCGCAGAAGTCCAAGGCAGGCCACTGCATAGAGATAGCAGCAGGCCGCAGGAAACTAGGGGTAGCCACTGCTAGGAGTGAATGCAGCAGGTACCAGGAAATATGGGGTAACCACTGCTAGGAGTGAATGCAGCAGGTACCAGTGCTGGCAACAACGCTTCAGCACAGGAGACAGGAACAGGCCTCTGGATACTCAGGAACTTGGAAGGTAAGAACGCTAGGAGAGAGGCCTGGGGCGGTTTGTGGTAGAGACAGTAACGTCCCAGGTAGGAGTTATGCTTGGCACTGGTTCAGTGCCAAAGCCCAGGATATAAAGGGCGGAGATCCAATCACAGGAGGAGGGTGTGTGAGTATTCCTCCAATGCTGAAGCACAGGGCAGAAGCTGCAATGAGAAGCAGCACATGTGCCATAGATTGCCAGAGGAAGCTTGCAACTGCATAGGTCTGCAAGGCTATAGTCAAAGCCAGTAGTGGCTTCCTTACAGAGATGACGTCACATCCTTAAACAAAAAAAAACGGTAACATGGTGCAGAGACCAATAGGATTGGAATTGGACCATCTGACCTTAAAATGTGATGTCACAGGCCCTATATAAGGCCTGTTCCATCTCATTTTAGCTGAAGATGCCGACGGGTCAACATCTGATTTGGATTTAACATGGGGTTTGTATTACAAAGAAAGAAGATGGAAGAACAGAATATAAGAAAAAAAGAACAGAAGAAGATTGAAGAAGTTGAAAGAAGATGGAAGAAAGAAGACTGTTTTACCGGATGCAGATCGTCACAGAGGTTAGAGGCCGATTGCGGTGGATGACATCACAGGTCGAGAGCTTCCTGATACGCTGGGATTCGGAGGGTAAAGACTTCTAAAGGTAAGACAAATATTGAATGTATGTAATTGTCTTTTTTCAGGGTTTTTTATTGTATTTTTTTCTTTTTTTTTTTTTGATTGCCCATTGACTGCCAATGTATTAATCTGTGCCCTACAGGTAAATACAGTGACAGGCAATGGATTTTTTGGCAAATGTTTGTTTTCAGTGGATTGTTATTTTTTCTATTATATGTTTATTGTTTTGACTAAATTATTATGTATTTGGATGGCTTGTTTCTATTACATTTTAGGATTGGTTAGCGATTTTATTTCTTTAATTGTTTTGTTGGTTAGGTGTTTATTTAATTGTTAATAAACACACAGATACCCAACCAGCTCTGAGAAACCCCAAACAATACCACATAATATATATATATATATATATATATATATATATGTGTGTGTGTGTGTGTGTGTGTGTGTGTGTGTGTGTGTGTGTGTGTGTGTGTGTGTGTGTGTGTGTGTGTGTGTGTGTGTGTGTGTGTGTGTGTGTGTGTGTGTGTGTGTCAAAAGGAGTGCTAGTGGGCATGGCTAAATGTATACAACAAAAAACAAACAAAGATGCCCAAAGCTACCTCCAATGTGACAAAAATACACAGTGCAATACCTATATATTCTCATGAAAAAGGGTCATTTAGTTTAAACCTATGGCCAAAGCGTCTTAAGCCTGCTGCCACTTCAAGGCATGACCGTTAGCAGGTCCTAACACTACCTGAGTTAAAATTCTTATTTACCTGTATAATTACAGGAAGAATGATCTGCATTGGATCTGTCGTAACCCAGCAAAATGAAACAGACCTGCCAACTTGGAAAGTGGGGAGGGGTGAGCTTAAACCTTGAGGGGGGGAGGGGCTACTAACCTCCCAAAAACAGCTGAGACCAGCTGCACAAAGTTAATAAACACACAGATACCTAACAAGCTCATCCATCCATCCATCCATCCATCCATACATACATACATACATACTCAAAAAGAACGATTCCTGCGCTCCTACCAAATAGGCTAAGATAAAATAATATTCTCATGAAAAGGGGTATTTTGTTAAACCCTTTGGCCAAAGCATTTGTAAGCCTGCATGCCACGTCAAGGCAACCCATTTAATGCAGGTACCTACACTATACTGTATATACATGTAATAATTGTCCCATGGACTGGTGAAAACAGTGTTAAAGCCCTGAATGGGTTAAATAAAGCATGAGTGATGTGAGTAGTGCAATTAAAATCTGGCTAAAGCCAGTATCATACTTACCTTTGCTATAAGGTAAACAGGGTGCACAAATTCCCTGGTGTGAATATAATACAACTTACACATATACATCTCTCTGTCAGCCTTACACATTCACCTACCATTCAATGGAGGGTGATGTCCAGACTGACACTGGGGTGTATTATACCTGCACTAATTGGAAAATTGGTAGGGGCTCAGTAACTGCTATGTAAAGCAGATGAGCCAATAAACCTACCCCTATGACATTTAAGAGAAACTAAATTTAAAATGCCCTATGGGAATATGCAGCAAGGAAAAGGATTGCCTAACATTAGTGAGAAACTGTACATAATACCGCGCTCCTCCCTATAGAAGTTTGCTGCAGATAGAAAGATAGGCCTTACTATTATTACTTATTATATATATATGTGTGACAAAAGAAGTGCTAGTGGGCGTGGCTAAATGTATGCAACAAAAAAACAAACAAAGATGCCCAAAGCTATTTCTAATGTGACAAAAAAACACTGTGCAATACCTATGTATTCTCTTGAAAAAGGGTCATTTAGTTTAACCCTTTGGCCTGCTGTTTGTTTTTTAATTGTATTCTAGTATTTGTGACAACATAATTTTTATTCTTTCGCTGTTTTGATGTTAGATTAATTTTATTGATGTGTAGTTTAGGTTTTTTTAGCCCTTTTATTCTTGTGGTGTTTAGGTGCTTGTTTATTTTTATTATTGTTGTGTATTTTTGTGCTTGATGATTTTTTTTATAGGTTGGCCATTGACTGCTACAGTGGCTTATCATGCCAATATTATATGGGTTTGATGTACCACTGTGCCAATCAATGGATAAAGAGTGGGTATAGTGGCCCTGGGGTGGGTTGGTAGGCCTGCTGGGTGGTTATCAGGGGTGGGGCTTTAACTCCTTAATTACTATAGCGGTTACTAATCGCTAAGGTGATAAAGGGGTTAAGGGCCGTCAGATTGTATTTTTTATTGTACACTTGCTTCCAACGTAGGACATGGACATTTGCCCATTACTGTACTATTTATGTATTTATTTATCAAATGTTTTACCAGGAAGTAATACATTGATAGTTACCTCTCGTTTTCAAGTATGTCCTGGGCATAGAGTTAAGATGACAAATAATATATGGTTACAAATACAGTTGCATAAGTGAACAGTGTATACATTATATACAAGACAATGCATGCACAGTGAAAGTTAATATATATTGTAGGCGTATGTAACAGTTACAGACCATATTAAAACTATATGTGATGGGTGGGTTGTTGGGGGTAGAGGAGGTGGGTAGCAGCGTTGTTGTGTATATTTTTGTTTATTGTGGGAAGAGGGATTGGATGAAGGGGGTTGTTGCCACAAGAGTGGATGTTTAGTCCTACCAAGTGGGTAGCAGGACTGGTTAACCCCTTCATTACCATAGCGGTTTCCACTGGTAGTGAAGGGGTTAACTCCTCCCGCAACCTTCCCGGCAGGCCTAACCACCCACACTGGGGCAACTACCCCCTTCATCCACCCCCTCTGCCACAACAAACAGGCTATTGAAGTTGAACCCCTAGCCGCTAAGTTAATGAAGCTGTTTTTGTCTATTTTAAACTTAAATTTTTTATTGATGTTCACTTAAATACATATGACATCCATTATGTTCAGTAACATCCATATAAATCATAAAAACATATCTGTAACACCTGTATGTCTGCAGACCTGGCCAGTCCCCAGTACTGAGGTGGGTAAGGATATAACACACACCCACAGCAGTGAGGGCGTGCCCGGAGTGTGGTAATAGCGTTGCCGGGCCTGGTGAGTATGGGTTAACGTAATACTTGCTGAGTCCGGAGTGCCAGAGGTCGGAGGGTAATGTCCAAGTGCCAGAGTTCAGGGGTTGGAGAGAGCAGCGTAGTGATGTCCGAAAGCCAGGGTTCAAGGGCAGGAGAAGGTAGTGTAGTCAAGTCCAAAGCAGAGTTCAAGTTCAAGCCAAAGGAATCCAAACAAGGGAAGGGACAGGAACCAGGGCTTAAATAGACAAGGGAGCTAGCATAGACACTGCACACACAGGAGCTACAGGAAAGCTATGCAGAGCAATGACTGAGAGGACAGAGTGGGGTTATATGGGAAGAAGGGCCAATAGGGATGAAGGGAGGAGCATAGATTTGAGTGGGTTCTTGCAGGGATAGGTCAGTGAGAGCATGGGAGGAAACAGGGAGGTAATCAAGAGTTATAGCTTGCAACCGACGGGGGGCGGAGCCAGAGCGTGGGGGCGGCAAGTAAGTAGAGCGGGTGTGCGCGCCCTCTGTAACCCTGCTATGCACGCTCACCGCGCGTGCACCCGAGCGTGGAGGAAGACTAGCGGAGGAGGCGTACGGGACAGGAGACAGAGGAGATGGAGGAATTGAGAAACCAGGTAGGGAACGGCCAGCGATGACAGAGGCACGCCGGGGAGCGCGTGACCCATGATAGGGAACCCGCGATTGTGAATGCGCCCGCTTGGTGAGGGGACCGCGCGCATGCGCAGAGTGTGAACCAGGGCGTGCGGACCGTGCCGTGGAGGGACGGCTCAGGAGGGGAGATAGAGATAGGGGACATAGTGGAGCAGAGGAACTAGGCACTGTGGAACCTTGGGTGATGGGGACACGCTGGGAACCGCGAGTCCCCCGATCCGTTACAGTATCCCCCCCTTGAGGATCGGACTCCGGACGATCCTCCCAAGGTCTATGTGGGAACTTCCGACGGAACTGTCTGAGGAGTGCTGGGGCATGGATATGATGGGATGGTATCCAGGAACGCTCCTCCGGGCCATATCCTTTCCAGTGTACGAGAAACTGAAGTCTGCCCCTGGACCAACGAGAATCGAGTATGGACTGGACTTCGAATTCTTGTTGTCCTTATATGACGACCGGGTTGGGCCTCCGAGGGCGATCCGGAAAATGGGCATTTTGGATCAGGGGTTTAAGGAGCGACACATGGAAAACAGAAGGGATTTTCATAGTAGGGAGAATTGCAAGTCGGTATGCGACAGGGTTGATCCTTTCGAGGATCTTGAAAGGACCCAAGAATCTCGAGGCCAGTTTCTGGGAAGGAGTCTTGAGCTTCATATTCTTGGAGGATAGCCAAACACTGTCTCCAGGTTTGAATACTGGACCCACTTGACGTCGCCGATCAGCTTGCGTTTTCTGTCTTTGTACGGAACCTTGCAAAGCTTTTAAGATCTTTTTCCAAGAATTTTGAAGACTGGAAATGTTAGAATCTGCTGCGGAAACACCAGATGAAGGGAGGAGAGGGGAAGACTGCTGGCATGGAATCCAAAGTTAATGAAAAAAGGTGACTCTTGTGTGGATTCGTTTTTTAATGAGTTAATGGGAAACTTAGCCCAGGGTAACACGTCCACCCAATTGTCCTGTGATTCAGATATGAAGCATCTGAGATACTGTTCCAGCGTCTGATTCATTCTCTCCGTCTGCCCGTTGGTTTGTGGGTAATAACCCAAGGAAAATAGAAGGGAAATGCCAAGTCTCTGAGAAAAAGCTCGCCAAAACTTAGAAATGAATTGAGAACCTCTGTCCGAAACAATCGAAATAGGAACACCGTGTAATCTGAAAATTGCCTTAGAAAAAACGTCGGCCAAGGTGGCTGAATTCCTAAGACCCTTGAGGGGTATAAAGTGTGTATGCTTGGAAAACCTGTCTACTACGACAAGGATCGTATTCATCCCTTTAGAATTGGGAAGTTCCACAATAAAGTCCATTGAGATGCGTTTCCAAGGTTGTTCCGGAATGGGAAGAGGCATGAGGAGACCAGAAGGTTTGTGTCGGGCGGACTTACTCTGGGCACAGACTGGACAAGCTCTGGTGAAGTCAAAAATTTCCTTGTTCATCTTAGGCCACCAAAAGGTCAGTTTGATCGGGTCTACCGTCCTCTTGAAGCCTGGATGGCCAAGAGATCTAGAAGAATGTCCCCCCAGAAGTATTTTGTGGCGAAAACGCGGGGCAGCATACAACCGTCCTTCTGGCACCTTAACTCTCGTAGGAATATGAGCCTGGGCTTTATTGATTTCATCCAAGACATCAAAGTTGTTGGTGGAAATAATACATTTAGCAGGAAGAATCGTCTCCGAAGATTCATTAGATTCGTTCTCCATGGAGAACTGACGAGACAGGCGTCGGCCTTGAAATTGTTGGTGCTAGGAAAATAAGAAATTGTGTAACCGTGAAAAGAACAAAGCCCAACGAGCTTGACGTGATCCCAACCGACGAGCTCCCTCAATGTACAATAAGTTTTTGTGATCGGCGAGGATGGCTACTGGCTCCTTGTTACCCTCGAGGAGATGTCTCCATTTTTGGAGGGCCAACTTGATGGCCAGAAGCTCACGGTTCTCAACATCATAATTTCTCTCGGCCGAAGAGAACTTCCTGGAAAAGAATCCACAAGGATAGAGTTTTTCCTGTGGGGAAGATCTCTGAGAAAGCACTGCGCCGGCTCCCACATCTGAGGCGTCTACTTCTTTGGTAAAAGGCAGGGAAGTATCCGGATGCCGAAGGATGGGGGCAAATACGAAGGCTCTCTTGAGAAAGTCAAATGCTTCAATGGCCTCGGGGGACCAAACAGACGGATCAGCACCTTTCTTGGTCAAGGCAGTGATAGGTAGAGCAACAGTGGAGAAATTATGGATGAATTTCTGGTAGTAATTAGCGAAGCCAAGGTAGCGCTGCACGGCTTTGAGGGAGTTTGGCAACGGCCAGTCGAGCACAGTCTTCAATTTCTCAGTGTCCATGGTGAAGCATTTGTCAGAGATTATATAGCCTAAGAAGGCTGTGGAAGATTGATGGAACAGAGATTTCTCCATTTTCACGTAGAGGCGATTAGCACGAAGCCAAGAGAGTACCAGTTTGGTATCGCGAATGTGCTCCTCCAAGCTTTTGGAGAAAATGAGGATATCATCCAAATATACGATGATGAATGTTCCCAAAAGGTCCCGGAAGATATCATTCATGAACTCTTGGAAAACAGCACGGGCATTGCATAGGCCGAACGGCATCACTAAATACTCATAATGTCCCGAACACGTGTTAAACGCGGTTTTCCATTCGTCCGTCCCTTATACGAATAAGATTGTAGGCTCCTCTTAAATCGAGTTTGGAGAATATAGAGGCACCTTGTAGACGGTCGAAGAGTTCTGAAATCAAAGCAAGGGGGTAACGTTTTTTTACCGTAATCTTGTTAAGCCCACGAAAGTCGATACAGGGTCTTAAGGAGCCATCCTTCTTTTTCACGAAGAAGAAGCCTGCGCTGGCGGGGGAGGTGGAATTTCAGATGAACCCCTTCTTAAGATTCTCCTGGATGTATGACGTCATTGCTTCCATCTTGGGCACAGATCAGGGATAAGACTTTGACTTGGGGAGTATGGTTCCAGGAATCAAATCAATGGGACAGTCATAAGAGCGATTAGGGGGTAACACCTCAGCCTGGATGTTATTGAAGACATCTAAGTATTCATGGTATACCTTTGGCAAAGCAGAATAAGAAGATAAGGTGGTGTCGAGACCAGCGAGCACGGCAACAGAAGGAGAAACCGTCTTCTCTGCGGTATCAGCCCATTGGATCGGCAAAACATTGGTCCAATCAATACGCGGGTTGTGTAGCTGAAGCCACGGCAATCCCAGAATAACCTGGACAGTAGGGGAGTGGAAAACATCGAAGACCATTACCTCAGTATGACCATCCGCGGTAGTCAGGGTAAGTGGAATAGACTCCCAAATGATGAAGGCTGGTTGAAGCAGTCGTCCGTCAATAGCCTCCAGGCCGATGGGCGACTTTTTCTTGACTAAGGGTGTTTGTTTGCTGCAAGCGAAGGCGTGATCAAGAAAGTTGCTACCAGACCCGGAATCGATAAAGACTTCAACTTCTACTTGAAGATCCGGACCCACGAGAGTTATGGGGAGGAATATTTTCTTTGGTAGTTCCTTAGGGAGAGAGGGGCAAGGAGAAATAGTACCCAGTAGAAGCCCCTCTACCTTTACTGGGCATTCCCATTTCCCGGTTTCAAGCAGCAGTGACGAAGTCGGTGTTCTGGGGAACCGCAGTAGAAGCAAATATCCTCCTCACGGCGTCGCGCTTTCTCAGCAGCCCGAAGTTGTTGACTACCGATTTGCATCGGTTTCGGAGCGTCCAACGCAGGGAGGGCCACAGGAGGAGACCTAGGAGAAACAGGCAAGGACTAGAGAGAACGAGAACGGTGGCGCTCATGGCGTCATTCCTGAGTACGCTGATCCATCACTGAGGGCAATGAGTTCATCAAGGGATGAAGGCCGGGCGAGATCTGCAAGGTCATCTTTGAGAGACTCAGACAAACCGTGCCAGTATGCCGCAGCGAGAGCTTCATCGTTCCACTGGGTTTCTGCAGCGATGGTGCGGAACTCCACCGCGTATCTTGCAGCTGCCCTACGAGCCCGAGAGAGATGAAACAAGGAAAAAGCGGCAGTCTCCCTACGCGCTGGTGTGTCAAAAACCTGTTGGAACTCATGCCGGAATTTGGGGTAATCTTGGGTTATATCTGGTCTGTGTTCCCAGAGGGGAGAAGCCCAAGCGAGTGCGTCTCCAGAGAGTAGGGCATAGACGTAGGCCACATTAGTACGACCAGTAGAGAAGTGGGACGGGGACATCTCGAACTGGACGTCACACTGATTCACGAACCCTCGGCAAGCGAGGGGATCCCCGTCGTACCGGTTGGGGGGTGGAATACGTGGCCCCGGATTAGTTATAGGCACTGGGACCGGGGTAGATGGTGCCACAGGAGCTTCCCAGAGAGACAAATTAGAAAGTCTCTGTGTGACATTAATGAGTTGGTCGCTTAGAAATTGCCAATGTTCCATGGGGACACCTTGGCCCACCTCAGGGGGGTCTGCATTTGTTGGGCTCTGCATAATGTAACACCTGTATGCCCGCAGACCTGGCCAGTCCCCAGTACTGAGGTGGGTAAGGGTATAACACGCACCCACAGCAGTGAGGGCATGCCCGGAGTGTGGTAATAGGGTTGCCGGGCCTGGTGAGTAAGGGTTAACATAATACATGCTGAGTCCAGGGTGCCAGAAGTCGGAGGGTAATGTCCAAGTGCCAGAGTTCAGGGGTTGGAGAGAGCAGCGTAGTGATGTCCGAAAGCCAGGGTTCAAGGGCAGGAGAAGGTAGTGTAGTCAAGTCCAAAGCAGAGTTCAAGTTCAAGCCAAAGGAATCCAAACAAGGGCAGGGACAGGAAAAGGGCTGAAACAGACAAGGGAGCTAGCATAGACACTGCACACACAGGAGCTACAGGAAAGCTATGCAGAGCAATGACTGAGAGGACAGAGTGGGTTTATATGGGAAGAAGGACCAATAGTAATGAAGGGAGGAGCATAGGTTTGAGTGGGTACTTGCAGGGATAGGTCAGTGAGAGCAGGGGAGGAAACAGGGAGTAATCAGGGAGTAATCAAGAGTTATAGCTTGCAACCGACGGGGAGCGGAGCCAGAGCGTGGGGGCCGCAGGTAAGTAGAGCGGGTGCACGCGCCCTCTGTAACCCTGCTATGCGTGCACCCGAGCTTGAGGGAAGACTAGCGAAGGAGGCATACGGGACAGGAGACAGAGGGGACGGAGGAACGGAGGAACCAGATAGGGAATGGCCAGGGATGAAAGAGACACGCCGGGGAGCGCGTGACCCATGATAGGGAACCCGCGATCGTGAACGCGCGTGCTTGGTGAGGGGGCCGCGCGCGTGCGCAGAGTGTGAGCCAGGGCGTGCGGAACGTGCCATGGAAGGACGGCTCAGGAGGGGAGATAAAGATTGGGGACGCAGTGGAGCGGAGGAACTAGGCACTGTGGAACCTGGGGTGACGGGGACACGCTGGGAACCGCGAGTCCCCCGATCCGTTACAATATCATTGTAAATCCACTCGGGAGGGGGGTGAGGATTCAGGAATCGCGTCGCCTATGGCGTTCTCCCGCCTATAAGGATGCCGGTGCCTCCGCACCGTCTGCGCAACCCTCGGCCTACCCAGGGCGCGCAGTGGAACTTCCCCATACCTGCAGCCACTCCCGCGTACCGTCAGCTCGGCCGTCGCCGCGGTCCCGCTTCCCTAGGCCGCTCCACTGCTCCTTCTTCTCCTCGCGTGCGTGCGCCTCCCTCCGTCATGGGCCGCGTGCACTCCCTGCTTACAGGGCACGCGCCTGCACCCGTCCTTTATCCTCCACTCCTGCTGTGAGTCTCCGCCCCCCTACACCACACGGACACTTCCTGAGTTCTTTAGTGCTCACCTGTGCACCTTCAGCTGCACCTATGCTGAGGAGCTTCCTGCAGTCCTCCTTTTTCACCCCCCACCCATACTTTCTGCATGGAGCTTATGTGCTATTCTCTCAGTGATTCCACAGATTCAGACACGGCTCGTACGACTACCCTCTTTGGCTCTCAACCTCGGCTCTCCTCGGACTTTGTGTTCTCTGGCACCCCTCGATCACGACTTGGACCCCGGCTCTTCTCCTCTCTCTGCTCCCTGACCTTGGCAAGGCTTCCACGATTCTACTCCAATACCCGGTACCGGCAAGTATTGTCTACGTTACCTATCTCAGGCCTGGCAACGCTTTATTCCATACTCCGTAAGCGCTCCCTTTGCTGCGGGTGCGTGTATCCTTACTAACCCCTTCAGCACAGGTGATAGGTCTGGTCTGCGGGCATCACCGGCTCAACATTATGCTGAGCCCACAAGATGCAGACTAGACTGAAGTAAGCCAGGCCCTCTCTGATTTGCTTCAGCAAAACCAGGCCATGGCGGATCAAATTGTGGCTCTAACCCGACAGGTTGCAGAACTTTCGGCCCGAGTACTGGCCGATCCCCCTCCTGATGTTAACCCCTGGTCCGCAAGCACACCCAGCGGCTATGACGTAAAAATCCCGCCTCCCAAACATTTCGCTGGCGAACCACAAGAATGCAGGGGCTTTCTCAACCAGTCTGAGGTACAGTTCGAGATGGCTCCTAACCCCTTCGATACCGGGTGTAAGAAGGTAGCGTACATTTACAACCTCCTGACGGGCAGCGCCCTGGCTTGGGAGAGACGTTCTGACCTCATCCAAGATTATCCAGCCTTCATGGCTCAGTTCCAGCAAGTGTTCAACTCCCCCGCACGCCGGGAAATGGCATATGTTTCTTTTCTCCAGATCTCTCAAGGACGACAAAGCGTGACGCAGTATGCTGTAGAGTTCCGGACCATCGCAGCCGAGACTAACTGGGGGCAGGAGGCGCTACTATCAGTATTTTGGAAGGGTCTGGCTGACCTCGCTTGCCAACCCAGGCCGGATCAATTGGAGGTACTCATCGAGCAAGTAATCCGTGTGGACCAACGGATCCAGGTACGCCTCCCAAACATTTCGCTGGCGAACCACAAGAATGCAGGGGCTTTCTCAACCAGTCTGAGGTACAGTTCGAGATGGCTCCTAACCCCTTCGATACCGGGCGTAAGAAGGTAGCGTACATTTACAACCTCCTGACGGGCAGCGCCCTGGCTTGGGAGAGACATTCTGACCTCATCCAAGATTATCCAGCCTTCATGGCTCAGTTCCAGCAAGTGTTCAACTCCCCCGCACGCCGGGAAATGGCATATGTTTCTTTTCTCCAGATCTCTCAAGGACGACAAAGCGTGACGCAGTATGCTGTAGAGTTCCGGACCATCGCAGCCGAGACTAACTGGGGGCAGGAGGCGCTACTATCAGTATTTTGGAAGGGTCTGGCTGACCTCGCTTGCCAACCCAGGCCGGATCAATTGGAGGTACTCATCGAGCAAGCAATCCGTGTGGACCAACGTATCCAGGTACGCCGCTCCGAGCGCCAGCACCCTCGCTATTCTAATTTTCAAGCTTTCAACCTCATGACTCCAGACAATACTCCAGCATCGGCAAGCGCTACTACTTCTCTCCGTCCAGCCCTGGAGCTACACTACCGACACACTTAATCCGAGCAGGGCTAGTTCCGCAAGCCGGGGGATGCCCCGGCTTGCTAGCCCCACTCCCTCGGCGTGCCGCGCGTCACCGATGCGTGGTCACGCGTCATCGGGTGCCAGCGCCCCCTGCACGCGCGTCCAGGGCTCCCCGAGGGAGCCCTGGTGTCCCGCGATGTGGGGGACGGCGGCAGGGGGTTCCGGGGGAACCGGCGGACCCGGCAGCGGGAGGGAGAGTGCCCCGATCGGAGGGCGCTCTTCCGCTGCTTCGGCGCGCGCCCGGCACCCTCCGGCGTGCGCCAGGTTACTGCTGCGGCCGAGAACGGGCAAATGCTCGAATAAACTCAGCCGCAGCAGTACCTGAGCCGATGCAATTGGGTGTACAACGCATCCGCACACCCATACGACAATTCCGTCACGCCGGGGGATTGTGTTTCTACTGCGGATCCGTTGAGCACCTGGTTCCGGAATGCCCTCTGCGTCCGGGAAACAGAAACACCCAGTGAGTACTTAGGGGCTCTCTGTGAGTGTCATGTCTCTTCGTCCCCTCCTCAAGGGAGAACTCCCTAAGAAACTTACCATACCTGTCTCTCTTTCAGGCGATAAGTTCCATGTCTCTAAGGCAGCATTCATCGACTCTGGAGCAGGAGGAAATTTTTGGGATATTGGATTCGCCAGGCTCAACCACATACCACTCGTGAGTAAGCAGAGACCCATTGCACTGGTCGGCATTGACGGACTTCTTCTTTCTCCGGCATACATCTCCCTAGAGACAGTTCGTCTCCATCTGCTCTCACACCCTCACAAGGAGTCCTTGGTCTTTGACGCCATTCATGCGCCTGGTACACCCATAACCCTTGGTCTACCTTGGCTGCAGCTAAACAACACTCTTATTGATTGGACCTCCTCTTTCCCATCTCTTGGAAACCGAGGCCAGGTGAAGCACCCCAACATTTGACCAATACCACCACCCCCGAGATTACCCTTCCTCCTGTTTATCACCAATTCCAGGACGTTTTCAATTAGGTCCAGTCTGATCTGTTGCCACCCTACAGGCCCTACGATTGTCCGATCGACCTGGTTCCAGGGTACAGCTTGCCAAAATCCAAGATTTACCCCTTGTTTTGCCAGAGTCTCGGGCCATGGATGTATTATATAAAGGAGAATCTCAAGAAAGGTTTCATTCGCCCTTCCAACTCTCCGGCAGGGCTGGTTTTTTCTTCGTAAAGAAAAAGGATGGGTCCTTAAGACCTTGCATTGATTACAGGGGTTTGAATCGCATCACCGTTATAAACCGCTACCCTCTTCCCCTTATAACCGAACTGTTTGACAAATTACAGGGGGCTAAGATTTTCTCTAAACTGGATCTTCGTGGAGCCTATAACCTGATGCGCATCAGACAGGGGGACGAATGGAAGACGGCCTTCAACACAAGTAGCGGTCACTACAAGTATCTGGTAATGCCCTTTGGGTTATGTAACTCTCCAGCAGTTTTCCAGGACTTTATTAATGACGTTTTTCGTCGGGTACTCAACATTTTTGTAATTGTTTACTTGGATGACATTTTGATTTTTTCCAAAAATCTCCAGGACCACATTTGTCACACCTCCTACGTTCTTTCTCTTTTTCGTGAACACCATCTATACGCCAAGCTAGAGAAGTGCTCTTTTCATCAGACCTCTACTCATTTCCTGGGTTACGTCATCTCAGACGAGGGTTTCTTGATGGATTCTGGCAAGCTTCTGGCAGTAACAGAATGGCCAAGACCTAATACCCTCAAAGCCATTCAATGATTTTTGGGGTTCGCAAATTACTATCATAAGTTTATACGAAATTTTTCTTCTATTGTAGCTCCCCTTACAGCCCTTACAAAGAAAGGGGCAGACAATTCTGCTTGGTCTCCCGAGGCTCTCTCCGCCTTCAAGGTACTCAAGGAAGCATTTGTATTCGCCCCGATTCTCCGCCATCTGGACATCAACCTTCCCTTTGTGTTAGAGGTTGACGGCTCCGATTGTGGTGCAGGGGCAGTCCTGTCTCAGAGACCTACACCTCAAGACAAGTTATATCCCTGCGCATACTTCTCCAAGAAATTATCATCGGCTGAGAGGAATTACGACGTGGGTAACAGGGAACTCCTGGCCATGAAGATGGCTCTTCAAAAGTGGAGACACCTTTTGGAGGGGTCGAAAGAGCCGTTTACTATCCTCACAGATCACAAAAACCTTCTCTATATTGAGAACGTCAGACGCCTTGGCCCACGACAGGCTCGTTGGTCTCTTTTTTTTCTCGATTTGACTTTCCTCTTTCATGTATCCCCGGAACTAAAAACGTTAAGGCAGATGCTCTCTCCAGGCAACATTCCTCAGAGGAGAGACCTCAGGAGTCCTTGGAGAACATCCCACCACAGGAGAGGCTTCTTGTCACATCTACTTTCAAGAATCTTCATAAGATTGTACATTCTCAGAGACACATTCCTAAGGACCTGGTGATTTCCGACAACAAACTCTTCGTATCTCTCAAGTTTGTCCCTGAAGTCTTGAATTGGGGTCATTCTTCAAGATCCGCAGGTCATCCTGGTTTCAAGAAAACTCTTGACCTTATTCGTCGGAATTTTTGGTGGCCCAAGATGTCCCAAGATATTTTTTACCTGCGCCCAGAACAAGTCACTCCGTCAAAAATCCCAAGGTTTTCTGCTGCCTCTACCGGTCCACGATCGACTCTGGTCCCATATTTCGATGAATTTCATCGTGGAGTTGCCCAAGTCCAAAGGAATGAACACTATCTTGGTGGTCGTGGACAGATTATCTAAAATGGCTCATTTTATTCCACTTAAGGGACTGCCCACCTCTCCCGCCCTCGCTGATATCTTTACCGATCACATTTTTCGTATTTATGGTATTCCTTCTTCTATTGTGTCTGACAGGGGGTCCCAGTTTGTGTCCAAATTTTGGAGAACGTTTACCAAGAGATTGGGCATCTCTTCCTCTTTTTCCTCTGCCTACCATCCACAGTCCAATGGACAAACGGAGAGGATTAACCAATCCCTGGAGAAGTATCTAATATGTTTTATTTTGGATTCCCAAGATGATTGGACTCAACTCCTTCCTTGGGCGGAGTATGCTGTTAATTCCGCCAAGAACGAAGCCACCCATGAGTCGCCTTTTTTCATAAATTATGAGTTTCATCCTCCCTGCTTGCCCATCTCCAACATTGCTTCTGGGGTGCTGGCCGTGGACGAGCGGATTTCTTCCCTCCAGGGAGCTTGGTCCAGGATTCAAACTACCCTTCGCAACTCCTCGATCCATGATCCCACAGATCTAAACTCCAGGCCTATCGCCACCGTCGTTCTGCACCCAGGTATAGGCCAGGGGATTTGGTATGGCTCTCATCAAAGAATATCCACTTAAAGGTACCTTCCCCAAAATTGGCACCTAAATTCCTGGGTCCTTTTTCTATTCTAGAACAGATCAACCCGGTGGCATTCCTCCTCCAGCTACCACACATCATGAGGATTCCTAACGTTTTCCACGTTTCTCTTTTAAAACCATTCATCTCCAGTCACTTCTTCCCGGACCTGATGCGCAAGCCAGATCCAGTGACCATCCAAAATAATGAGGAGTATGAGGTCCACTATCTTTTGGATTCCCGCATGTCCCGCAACTCCAGTCCTATTGCAATGGAAGGGTTTTGGACCCGAGGAAAGGTCTTGGGTTCCTTTGAAGGACATCCACGCGCCAAGGCTTCTTAGAGCCTATAGAAGGAAATTTCCGGAGAGACCTTTTGAGGATCGTCCAGAGTCCGCTCCTGAAGAGGGGTTACTGTTAGGATGCCGGTGCCTCTGCAACGTCCGCGCAACCCTCGGACTACCCAGGGCGCACAGTGGAACTTCCCCCTACCTGCAGCCACTCCCGCGGGCCAAGAGCTCCGCCGTCGCTGCGGTCCCGCTTCCCTCGGCCGCTCCGCCGCTCCTCCTCGGCGGGAGAGGCGGTCCTTCCATCTCACGCACGCGCGTGCACCTCCCTCCGGCACGGGCCGCATGCACTCCCTGTTTACATGGCACGCTGGATCTTCTCCTAAGAGGGTTTAGCAGCAAAAGTTTGCCATTTTTTATTTTATTTCATTATATTTGAGCACTTTTGTAATTTATCACATTATCTTTATTCATATATATTTCATTTTCATAAGTAGCGCCTCACAATTTTTGTTTTTTACATGGCACGCGCCTACACCCGTCCCTTATCCTCCACTCCTGCTGTGAGTCTCCGCCCCCCTACACCGCACGGACACTTCCTGAGATCTTTAGTGCTCACCTGTGCACCTTCAGCTGCACCTATCCTGAGGAGCTTCCTGCAGTCCTCCTGTTCCGCCCCCCACCCCTGATTGGTCTCTCATACCTTATCAGGCATCCCTGAGCCCTCACTCATCGCTCGACATACTTTCTGCATGGAGCTAATGTGCTATTCTCTCAGTGATTCCACAGATTCAGACATGGCTCATACGACTACCCTCTTTGGCTCTCGACCTAGGCTCTCCTCAGACTTCGTATTCTCTGGAACCCCTCGATCACGGCTTGGACCCCGGCTCTTCTCCTCTCTCTTCTCCCTGACCTTGGCAAGGCTTCCACGATTCTACTC
Source organism: Ascaphus truei (assembly GCF_040206685.1). NCBI lineage: Eukaryota > Metazoa > Chordata > Amphibia > Anura > Ascaphidae > Ascaphus > Ascaphus truei. The sequence continues at coordinate 216,850,511 of NC_134485.1, forward strand.
CAATACCTGGTACCGGCAAGTAATGTCTACGTTACCTATCTCAGGCGTGGCAATGCTTTACTCCACACTCCGGACGCGCTCCCTTTGCTGCGGGTGCGTGTATCCTTACTAACCCCTTCAGCACAGGAGACAGGTCTGGTCTGCAGGCAGCACTGGCGTAACACCGCCATACCTCTGTTCACGCATGGGAATACCTCCAGGGAAACATCTGCAGGCTGCACAGCGCGCAATCACGCACAGGTGATGTCACCAGGTACTGCGGGGGTAGGTCCCACTTCCGGATTGCGTGTGCAGCGTGCCCAAGCTCCGTGGCAATACTGATCACATTACACACTCCCACCTGTCTCCTGCACCACTCTAACCAATCATGGCTTCCGCTGAGGCCGCGCCTCCTCTCCGCCCCCTATCTCATTGGCTACTCAGGTTTGTATATGCTCAGCAGTGCCACTGGCGCTTTGGCTGAGCATAGATCCATGTATCGTTGTGCTTCACCTCTCCTTTGCCTTCGCAGTCTCATCTTGCCTTGTCTTGCTGTATCTCTGGCCTAGTGCAGGCATCACAGATGCCCTGCAAACACAACCTACCAACTTCTACAAGCTCTGACTGCCATGCTCCTAATATGCGAAAATTATCAATGTCCCCCTGCAGGGGAAGCTGCAGCCCTATTAGCTGTTGTGCAACATGTGGTATACCTCCCAGTGGCTTCTGGTGGTTGTAGTCCCTCACGGAGCTTCCCTGCTATTGGCCGCCTTTCTTGCACTCTTCTGTGCATGCACTATCTCACACTGCGCCTGCGCGAGCCTAGCAACATGATGGCACCCTGCAAAGGGCGCTGCTGGCAACACGATCACCTCACTGACCACAGCTCTTCCCCGTGCCTACTGCCGACACCTGCTCCTGCCTCCGCTGCTCAGCGCAACCCTGCCAGGAGGTAAGGACAGAAGGGGTGGGGGGGACCAGGGGGACCCATGCTATAGTTACATAATGTATTATCTATTTTTATTCAGTATGTTTCTCTGTGCGCTCATTCTTTTTTCTTTGTGTTTAGATTTATAACAGGAGCACCAAAACGATTGTCTGCTGAGGTAACAATGTAGAATTATACATTGTCACATGCTTTACATATAAAAAAGGAGGAATATAGTATTGTTGCTTTAAAAATTTCTTATAAAAATATTGAACACATATCACATTGAGAAATATGAGTTGTTTTAGTTCCCTTCAGCAGTTTATAATATCTGCCTTTTGGTTTGACTGTCTGAATGTTACAGTAAGTACATTGCCTCTCCTTTCTAATTTTACCCTATGTAGGGAGAGAGGCAATAGTATGACTTCAGTGTGGTTTCCATGTGATAATGAAAATCAGTTTCTAAAATAATAATACTAGTTTGTTCTTGTGTAGCGCTGCTAGTTTTACATAGCGCTTTACGGAGACATTTTACAGACACACTCTCTGCCACATAGAGCTTAATATCTATGTTTTTGGTGCCTGAGACACAGGGAGATAAAGTGGCTTGCCCAAGGTCACCAGGAGCCGACATCGTGGATTGAACTCCGTGCCCAGTTAGTGTCATGTTGGAATGATAGATCTGGATTTCCGGAGTGAGAGTCTCCTCTCTCTTCAGGTAAGAAACTGACTCTAAAATAGGAGTCTACACTGAACTATATGTATGTTACACCACCCCAGTGCTAATATGTTTACAGGGTTTTATGGACTACCTAGACATATTTGTGTAAGAAAGTACATAAAACTGCTTAATGGATAAAGAAAAAAAACAAATTAAATATGGACGTATTTATAGTGACGAGAAAATATACTTTTAAATTACCTTAATAATATTTAGAATTCATTAGATGCAGATTTTTTATGATCTTTGTAACCCAGGAAAGAACTGTAGGTTAGGCTGTGTATACATCATCTTTATTTGAGATAATTTGTAGATTTGTTTATCTTTCTAATGACACTTAATACTATAACATTATTATACAGCTTAAACTAAAATGCTGTTTAGCAGCTAAACATTAATAATGGTGCTAACTTGTAAGAATCAATAATCTATCATTAGAACCAAGATTTATATTTCCATCAGAGATAAACAGTTCTCTGTACTTTAAATGTATATTTAGTAGTAATAAGCACATCAGTTTTTTTGTAAAACACACAATCATACATCATACATTAATTTGCCTCCAAAACTTCCGTTTGTTCGAGGTTTAACCTTAACTTATTTCATGAAATATGGCAGGACTTAAAAAAAGAAAGTCTAAAAAAAGATATGGTCGTGCAGTCATAAAGAACATATTGCTGTTTTATAGATAAGATTGTCATGAAAAACAGGTGAACTGTTCTTTCTCTGTAGATAATATTAATAACATGAGTTTAAAAAGACATTCGTTTATACCATTGCTTTTACAGTATTAGAGTGTGCCTATGTGAAAATATGTATATTGTATAGTTCAACATTGCTAAATGTCAAAAAGCAATATTATATATTTATGCAATATTTGCTCACTTTGCGCTGCTCATGAATGTATAAAATAAAATATTATTAAACCTTTGTGCTTCTGTTTTAGGATTACTGCATGTGCTAGTTGCTTGTTAACTAACCAGAGATCAATGCGTTTCCAGAAGAAAAGGACTCTCTTTAAAAATTATTTGTGTCTGTGGCTTGAACGATAAACCTTAGACTGTGATAGTGATACCATATGAATGGCCAAATTGGCCTGGTGGGTCACAGACGGGAGGAAGGGGTTTAGAGACTTGTGGGAAGTGATAAAGGGAAGAGTTGATTATTTGAATTGGCATTCAAAGAGGGTTTCGAAACATTTTATTTTTAGCCCTAGCAAGTAAACTGTAAAGTGTAGTGACCCTTGATTTAGATGGAAAGATTTCAGAAAGTGCATACACTGTTACTTTTATAATAATGTTTAATCTCGACAATACTTTGGCACCATTCCCCTTGTTCTCTGACCTTCTCTTAATAAAGATCTCACCATAAATCATGCACTTGCAAACAGCCTGACAGACTAGATCACATAACAACCTTCTGACTGCATCACACACATACTTTCAGACAACCACCATCAACCAGAGTCTTATATTTTCCTTTTTCTTGAAGCCTTTCCTGACCGCTAGCCACCTTCCATCCCCTTAGTGAAAGGATGTGGATGACCATCCCTTTAAAAATTCTATTCTGCAGTTTTGTTTTTCAGTTTCTGGTCTATGCTTTTATTTTTGCACACGGGCACTGGTCTTTGGCAGATGTAATTTACTTTCTCTCCTAAGACAACCCACTATATTAACATACACATTCTTTTCACACGATACTATTTCAAATGAGGTGCAACTTTTATCCTCCTATTAGACACTAGTGTAGCCTGGTCCCCCATGGGTCCCCTTTGCCTGCCCCACATACCTCCGATGCATAGCGAGGAACGGCGGTTGGTGCAAGCGTCGCCGGAGACAGCGGCGGACCCGCTGGTTAGGCAACGAGGTGTGGCCAGTATGCAGGGTGCGCTCCGGTGCTCCGGAAGCTCCGCGATGGGATGCCGCCATTATTCATACCAGTGCGCATGCGCGAGATCGGCACATGTGCAGAAGCCAGTTGCGGTGGCCATTACAGATGCGCGCGCATGCGCAAGACACCTAAACAGTGGTGGCCATCTTAATTATTGCTCCGCAGGGGAACTACAATTTTCAGCATCCACCAGGGGCTGCTAGTAACATCAGCCAGCAGAGCCAATAGGGTGAGAGGATTCCCCTGCACAAAATTGGATACATTTGGCACACTGAGGAGACCGCGCCAGATGGAGCTGGGATAAGGAAAGGGTTGTGTGTGTGCAGGGTGTCTGTGGCCCCTGCACTAGGCGAGAGATCCCCTGTTAGACCCCAGCTAGGCCCTGAGCCCCAAATTAGCTTGTGGCTGCTATAGGGACAGGCCCCTTAGACAGGGACACTGCCCCACTTAGCATCATTAGTGTCAGGGACACAACAGAATGCTGTGCAGCAGTTGCGAGCTGTGGTGTGGGACCCTACCATCACTGCAAGGCTAGAGACTCTCACCACGGTGGGACACTCCCACCGGATAACACCCCACGTGGATGCGGACATCTTCGCTGACAACGACAGCGTGGGACAGACTGTTCTCTTGTCAGTGATACCAGGTGATGGAGCACCTGGCAGGTATCCCCATCTACAAGTGCACCAACAGTAATACTTCTTGTGGGCAGCGCTGTCACACATAGATTGGGTGGGTTGGCTCCTGTGGATACCGGGGGTTTTGGTGCCCAGGGCACCTTAGTACTTTGGGGTAACCCCCACCAGCATGTGGACATGGTGTTTGGGAGCACTGTGTGGGGGCTACGGCCCGTGATGCCTGAGTGTTTCTATTATTAATTTGTGTATGATTCAGTAAACTTGTTAAACCATACCAGTGTGCATTTCTTACATTGTGTCCTGTGACGGGGTTATGCGACACTGATAGGATCACACACGGGTGGAGGCACTGTCACTATACGATCCAGATACACCACAGGCTCCCAGCAGCAGAGGTTCAGGCCTCCTGTGAGCCACAGGTAAAGCATCACACACACACAGTAGCTGCCATATCTTCCATAGGATGGGGGAAACTGTGCTACACTAGTATGAGTCATAGATTTGTCACTCTATCCAAACACAAGTTACTAAGTGTATGCCACTCCCCTGTAGTGTTTCAACTTATTCCTAACATATTCTTTTTCGTTAGAACTAGAAACTCTTGTGGCTTGCTCTCTTAGAAGAAAAAATACCGAAGCAGCCACCAACATTCGACCACATAGAGATGAAAACTGCACTATGCTGCAATATCTCGAGAGGTGGGCCAAAGCAGACTTCAATGGCTCATCGGATTAACACAGCGGGGTCCCTGCTGTGTGAATCCTACTGGGGTCTACCTGTCTTAGACACATATTAAGAGACTGAATCAGTCACTCTATCTGTGCGCCTCTAACAGGCATTCACCGGGTTTTTATTTAATTTTAAAATGACAGTATTGTAGTAGAAGGTCTGCCTTAACCACTTCACTGCCTTAGCGGTTAGCCGCTAAGGTAATGAAGCTGCTTTTATTTTAATATTACAGTATTGTAGTAGAAGGTCTCCATAGATCAGTCACATTGATTTCAGGTCTTGGACCCCCTACTTCCCAAGTTACAGGCCCTGTTATGGGGTGCTGGAATCCTGGCAGCCATGTTAATATTCTCCCGCATCATGGCCCACGTGATCGAAGGATTTAAACAAACCAGAGGGATACCGGCACCGCATGAAGGGGCCTGTAATTCGGGAAGCAGAGTTTTTGTCAGAACTCTGTCCCTATGTTCTTTTAACCCAATAAATCCTTGAAAGAAATTCCTGTGTCCCATGTTGCATTGGTGAGGCTGTGCTCCAGTTCCTGTTTGGATTCTGCAATACTGTATGCAGCCTGCCTGCAAATCGCCAAAACAAGCCTCAAATTAAAAACACATTCAATTTAAACCAAAACAATTGATACAGATGAAGAATAAAGAAGACCCTCAATTGGATTACAAATTGAAGATCATTGCTTCTTTGTTTGAGAGCTTCCTGAAACGCCTGGAATTGGAGGGTGAAGACCTCTGAAGGTAAAAAAAAATCAATTGAATGTATGTTATTTTCCATTTCCCAGGTTTTTTCATTGTATTTTGTTTTTTTTTCATTGTCCATTGATTGCCAAAGTATTTATGTATGCCCCTTTAGGGCAATACAGACATACAGTGACAAACAATGCATTTCTTGGCAAATGCTTGCTTATATTTATTTTAAATATATTTTGGTTGTTTGCTTCTAATTATTTCTGGTATTTCTCTTTTGTTTTCTATTTTTTATTCCTGTTTTTTTGGTGTTTGCTTTATAATTGTGGTTTATTTTTGGTGTTTTGCTTTTTAATAATGGTGTTTATTTGGTGTTTTCTTTATCTTTTTCTTTTGTGTTTTGATTTTAAATTCTGGTGTATCTTTGGTATTTGCTTTATTGATTTCTGTTATTTTTTTGTGATTTATTGTTTTGATTGAATTTGATATTTTTGGTGGCTGTTTACTTTTTAGGTTGACCATTGCCTGCCATTGCGGTAAATCATGAAAATATTATATGGCATGATGTACCACTGTGTACATCAATTGGTTCATTTGCAATGTGTTTTTTCTGTGTGTTGTGTGTATTGTTTTTATTGTTTTATTGTGTTTTTATTGTGGGTAGCGGAGGTGCGTGAAGGGGGTATTGTCCCCAAGGATGGGTGTTTAGGCCTCCCGGGTGGGTAGTGGGGGAGGGTGGGTTAACCCTTTAAGAACTATAGTGGTTACTAACCGCTAAGGTGATGAAGGGATTAGGGGACATTAGATTGTATTTATTTATTCTTCTGTATTGTTTGTAGCACCGGAGGGCATGGACGGGATGAGGATGAGGACGGACTTCATCGTGGCAGCCTGGCAGGTGTGAGTGCAAGATTTATTTACTTTATTTATGCTGATTATTGTTGTATTTAAAATTGTCAAATGCACTATTATCTATATCTGGATAATAGTAATTTTGCCCATTATTGTACTGTATGTCTTGGGGGGGTGTATTTATTTAAAAGTATTTTTTTGGGGGGGTGAACACCATTGGTTCCGCAGGCAAGAAGGGACCTCAGACTCCCGTGGGGACCACCCCACGGCCACGGACACCCGCGGGGTTCACCCTGGGACCCCTGCGAGGATGACCCTGGGACATGGATGGTGTGCCTAAAAAAGGTAAACAAAGACATTTTTCTAAGTCCAGCTTCTTTTGCGCCTGCCTTTAGCGGACGCATTTTTCCAGCACGTTTTTAAAGCATGATTCACAGCACTGTTTAGAGAATCCCGTGGACATTAAGAAATCGGCGCGTTTGCCTTTTTTTGCCTGATCGGGCAGGTTTTGCATGCAGTCCAGAAAAAATGCCTTTTAAGGCCTATAAAGCACTGTTATCACTGCTTAGTGAATCGCGCAGCAGCCTGTATTGGCCTTTAAATCCACATGGCGCTCTTAAAAGACTTATCGGAGCTTAGTGCATAGCCCCATAAGGTTTGACTCTTGAGTTACAGTGTCTCTTTTGGGTGTAAAACTGGGACTCTCTGGATCCAGGGGCCGGCTTGTTGGGGCCACTAGAGATGGTACCTGACTGACAGGACCACTTCCCGACTCTTCCTCTGGTGCTGCCCACCAGTCTCCGTTGGTATTTGAAGAAATACCTTCCATTGGACCCTGGTTTTCTTCCACTAAAGCTTCCGGAATCCAACTGGAATCTTCCTGTTCTCTTGAAAGTTCATGGGGCAATGGATTAGGATCACTTCCTCCCACTTGAGGGATTGATAACAGATGATTCCGGTGCCAGACCTTTACTTTGCCCTCCGAATCTTTGATACAATATACTGGAAGGTCAGGCACCTGCAACTCCACCTCGAAGGGAGCCTCTCGCCATCGGTCAGCTAACTTGTGCTTCCCCGATATTCCCAGGCTCCATAGAAGAAATGTGTCTCCAGGCTGAAGCTCCCGATACTATACTTTACAATCGTACCTCCGCTTGTTGTTCTTTTTTAGTTTGGCGGTACATTCTTCTGCCAAGCTGTACGCTCTATGGAGGTTGTCCTTCAGCCGTTGTACATATTTATAGCGGGTAATGTTTGGTACCCGTCGATGGACATCCTTAGACGGATATCTACTGGTAGTCTTGCCTACTGACCGAACATCAGGAAGTAGGGTGAATAACCGGTGGACTTGTGCTGGTGCAATTATAAGCATGCACCACATGCTCCACTTGGTTGCTCCATCTGGACATCTCAGAGTCCTTCAGAGTGCCCAGCATATCCAGTAGGGTTCGGTTGAACCGTTCTGGAAGAGCATCTCTTTCAGGATGGTAGGAATTCGTGCGAGACTTCTTGATATTAAGCAGCTTTAGGAGCTCTTTGATCAGCTTGCTCTCGAAGTCCCTCCATTGATTGAAGTGCATCCGATTGAGAAGCTCGAAATGTACGAATTACTGTACTTCTCCCACAGTATACTGACTACTGTAAGAGCTTTTTGGTCCTTGATTGGAAAAGCTTGGGAGCACCGGGTATAATGATCCGTTATTACAATTACATTCCAGATACCCCTAGAGTCTGGCTCAATACAGAGAAAGTCCATACAGGCTAAGTCCAGGGGACCATAGCTCTTCAGGTTGTGCATTGGGGCTGCGCGTGTAGGCAGTGTTTTCCGCTGTATGCATCATAGACATCTTCGGCAATGGCTCTCCACTGATTCCCACATCTTGGGACAGAAGAAACGGTCTCTTATGAGTCTGAATGTCTTGTCAACCCCCAAGTGGCCGTGCTCATCATATAGGGACCTTATGACATGGTACTGCAAGTGCCTTCGACTGACATCCCAATGAGTCCACCACTCTGGGTTCGGAGAAGGCTACTTTGTCCTCCACTATAGCCACTATAGAGCACATTGCCCAAATCCCAGGACTAGGAATCTTTTCCCATTCACCGTCGTCAGCTACTGAACTCAATTTAGGCCTTCAGGACAGCGCGTCGGCTCTGACATTCAGGGGACTCGGCTTGTATTTCAGGGTAAACTGATAATTAGACAGAGCAGCCAACCACCTGTGACCATTGGCATCCAGCTTGAAGGAGGTCAGGATGTATGTCAAAGGGTCAGGATGTATGTCGGTCCAGCCCACGAAGGAGACCCTGTAGAGATAATCATGTAATTTATCTACCACAGCCCACTTGAGTGCTAGGAATTCCAGTTTATGGAGTGGGTAGTTCTGTTCACTTAGTGTCAGGCTGCATCTCACATAAACTACAGGCCAGACCTGCAGGGTATTTCTGATGTAATACCGCTAATATCCCGTTGAAGCTGGCATCCACGTGCACACCATATGGTTGCTCCGGATCATCATTGGCCAAGACAGGAGCTTCAGTGAGGCATTTCTTAAGCTCCATGAATGCCTTCTCATAGGTGGAATTCCACTTGTCCTCTAACGGATTTCACGGGGTCGCTGCTTTTTGCCGATGATCTTCTGGATAGATCCTCAACAGATTGTTGGGAACTTTGGCCTTGCTGGAGTACCCCTCCACGAATCCCTGGTAGTATCTGCAAAATCCCAGAAAGGATAGGAGCTCCACATAAGTAACTGAGGTGCGGCAGAAATGGCATTTGTCCAGGGATAACTTCAGACTCTCTTTTCGTAGTCTATCCAAGACCTTCAGAATACATTCTTCATGCATTTTCATAGAGGTGCAATCCGTCCCTAGAATTAAGATGGCACCTCTCAGAAAGGGAGTCCCAGTGCTCTAAAAAAACAAAACCCTCCTTCCTACACCACTGTCTTAGCCATGCATTAAGACCCCTAATCTCTGACTGTCTCCCTGCGGTAGCGCATGGCACTGGTAGTATTTCAGAAAATACTACCTTGGAGGTCCTTGCCTTAAGCTTTTGGCCTAGATCCCTGAAATCATTTTTTAGGACCCTCGATCTTTCTCCAACTTTGTCATTAGTGCCAACATTTACCAAGACCGTCGGGTCAATCCCAGCCCCCCCCAACAATCTGTCTACCCAATCTGCAATGTGTGGAACTTGAGCACCCGGGAGACAACAAACTGTTCGGTTCATTCGGTCATGCCAACAGATTGCCCTATCTACCTTCCTAATAATGGAGTCCCCTACCACCACAATCTTTCTTTGTATCTGAGCATCCAGAGTCCCCTCTGTGTTGGAAGAACTATTCCCCTGGCTGCTAGAGGAATCAGTCTTCCCCAGCTTTGCCATTTCTGCCCTGACACTCCCAATATCTTCACTCAACACGGCAAATCTATTGGAATGGGTAAGATCAGAACTGGCCTGCCTCTCTCTATTGCCCCTTCTTCTCCTTCTAACTGTTACACAGCTACCTACCTGCTCCTCACTAACAGCGCCACCACCTGCACCACTAGTCGAAGGGCCTGCTCAGTGAGCACTAAACCCCTTTCAAGATTGTCAATGTCCCTCAATATTGCAAGTTTCCTCTTCAGATTAGCAATCTCTGACTCTAAAGAGACCACAGCAGGGGAGGGTGGGTTAACCCCTTATTTACTGTAGTGGTAACTAACCACTAAGTTGATTAAGGAGTTCGGGGCCATTAGATTGTATTTTTTATTGTGCACCTGCGGGAACCACCTGAGGACCCCCAGACACCCATGGGAAAACCTGGAGGCCCCTGAACACCCGTGGGAACCACCCAACGACCCCCTGACACCCACAGGGACCACTTGGTGGCCTCTGGACACCTGCAGGTAACCACCCAAGGACCCCAGACACCCACAGGGACCACCCGTAGACCCCTGTAGGGCCCCAAAACACCTGCTGGGACCACCTGGAGGTCCACGGACAGCAAAGGGAACCACCCAAGGACCCCCTGATACCTGCGGAGGCCCCTGAACACCCACGGGAACCAGCAGAGGACCCCTGGACCACCTTGGGGACATCCTGAGGCCCCCAGACAACCACGGGCACCCCCGAGGAACCCCAGACACCCGAAGACCCCTGTGGTGCCCCTGCACACCCACAGGAACCACCTGGAATCCCCCAGACACCCACAGGGACCACCCGAGGACCCACAGACACCTGTAGGGACCACCTGAGGACCCCCATGAGGCCCCCAAACACCTATGGGAACCAACTGAGGACCCCCAGTCACCTGCAAGGACCACCCAGGGACCCCAGTTGGCCTCTGGTATCAAGCCTGTGCAGAAAAAATAAAAACAAATTTATGTGGGGGCACCGAGGTTGTGTGGGTTGTGCATTGTTGGTTATTACATATTGTAATGTTTATTGGGGGCAGAGGGGGTGAGTGGAGGATCAAGTACCCCTTCACTCACCCCATCTGCCCCCAATAAACCTGCAATTCTGCCTTAACCCATTCATTGCCTTGGCGGCTAGCCACTAAGGTAATGAAGCTGCTTACATTTTATTTTTATTCATAGTGTGCATGAGCGTTTGGTCTCCTGTGCTGAACCACATTAATTTCAGCCTCGGGGACCCCCTGCTCCCGAGATACAGGCCCCATATGGTCTGACGGTATCCCTGCCATGTAAAAATCCTCCGCGTCACGTGACCTGATGCCTTTACCAATGTGGGGATACCAACACCCTTTACCGGGACCTGTATCTCGGGAAGCAGAGGGTCCCCAAGGCTGAAATCAACTTTGTTCAGATCAGGAGACCACCTACTCACGCACACTATGAATAAAAATAAAATGTAAGTGGCTTCATTACCTTAGCAGCTATCCGTTAAGGTTATTATTTTTTTCTTTGGGGGGTGGGGGGTGTTTGATACTAGGGTGCAGGAGCAGGGGTTCTTCTGAGCTGAACAAAGGTAATTTCAGCCTCCTGGACTCGCTACTTCCCTAGATACTGGCTCCGTTATGGGTGCCGGTATCCCTCTGCTTTGTTTAGATCCCACGATCACGTGACCCACAGAATTTTTACATGGTGGGGATACCATCACCCCATAACGGGGCCTGTAACTCGGAAGTAGGGGGTCCCAGGACCTGAAATCAATGCGGTTCTGCTCAAGAGACCGCCTGCTACAATACTGTAGTGTTAAAATTTAAATAAAATCCCTGCTATCACCTGTTAGAGGCGCTTAGTTAGAGCTACTGATTCAGCCTCTCTCTTACTGCATGTCTCTTACAGTTAGACCCGGTAGGATTAACACAGATGTGTTAATCTGATGGGCCATTTAGTCTGCAGAGGACCATCTTGGACCTCGACACACAATATTTCTTGATTCACCCAGGTAAATGATCGGGTAAAGGCTGCTGCATCTGTATGTGTTTCACTACTAAGGGGATCCTGATGTTTGTAGGTCCAGTTTCTTTTAAAATCTGAAAATTGTGTGTGCCAGTGCTGTCATGTGTGGCCGCAATGTCCTCTGCAAGCGGATTGGAGAAGCATTCCGATCATATGATCATCATGTATGACATGTTAGTCATAGCTAAAATGAATGAAACTGTTGCCAAATGGAACGCAACAGTAACTAATACAAAATTATAGAATTCTAACCCCATCTAAAACAACAAGGGTATACAAATGCACAAATTGAAAGGGCATTATACATAGTTATCAATGCATGGGGGTATGGAAAAAACATATGGACAAATAATATAATAACATTTTAAACTAAATACATGGGAAAATAAAGTGAGAGAGACAAAAGTTAGTATACATAATATATAATAGGGAGAAGAACAATAGTTTATTGACCAATGCATCATTTCATAAATATAATAAAAAAAATAAAAATGTCTTGACATTTTTTTAAGTAAAATATGAGATTTATAATAAAAAGGAAGGATCAGTCTCTTATAAAGCAATTGAGATCAATGTCAATATCGAGACCATTAGGGTCCAATGTTTTGAGTTTCTAGATCCAGAGGGTTTCTTTCTGGGATAGAACTTTCGTTCGGTCTCCTCATGTAATCATTTTAGATAGATCTATACCCATATACAACAATCTGCTTGGGTCGGATCCAGGCTTCTGGATCACTGTATGTTCTCAAGTATCCAAGTTTTCAAGGGCCTGGTGGTACAGTCCTCATACTACAAATTGCAAGGACTCTTGAGAAGACACACCACATACAGTACTCAGTTTGGCAAATTATAAAGCACGATATATCAAATTCTTCTCTAGTATTGCATGAGATACATTTAGTATTACTCCTCTCGCAGTATCTGATTGGTTTGTATCTTATGTATTGATAAAAAAAATTGATTTAGCTGCAAGCCACCCTTCTCTGTTTATGGTTTCATTATTAAATTTACTAGGTGCCAATCTAGTTTTAAGATAGTGTACTTTTGTAAATATAATTTCAGGTTTTGTTGGTAGTGTTTCCCTCAGGACATTATCCGGTTGCAATATACTCTAGTGTATATTCAAAAAAGAATTACATTTTATACGAGTCTCTATTGAACTCTGTAATAAATTGTGCAAACATTTCTTTGTGGGATTTCTTATTCTGTTCATTCAAATGTCTCAGCTTTTATTTTAGGATTTTCAACTTCATCGTGACTGTATTCTCTATCTAAAAATCATTATTCTGATATGGTAGCCTGGTCTTTATAAACCAATTTAGAGGTACAATTTTGTCTCAAATGTCTAAATTGTCCATAGGGAATATTAAAGGTCCAATTATTTTAGTGACAGCTAGATGTACGTACATAATTATTGCTATCTACTTTTTTTTTTAACTTTTTGGTATTTACCTTCCCTTCGTCTACAAATATAGTGAGGTCTAAAAAGTCTATAGACAGATTGCTAGAACTGGAGGTAAACAATAGGTTCAAATAATTTGTTTTAAAAAATGCCCCAAAATTAATAAGCTTAGCATCATCACCCCTCCATATAAATATAATATCATTTATGTAACGCCACCAAAGGACCAGGTTCACACCAAACCATTGTTGTTAAACACGAACTGATCCTCCCAGACTCTGGAAAACAAATTTGCATAGCTTGGTGCAAACCCAGTACCCATGGCGGTGCCACTTGTCTGGAGGTAAAATTGCTTGTGAAAAAGAAATAATTATGCTCCAGTATGAAGTGTATATTATTAATAATAAATTGTATCTGATCTTTGTATAAATCCATAGACATGTTCTTTCCCACTGCTCAACAACCCTGATTGTGATTAATGTTGGTGTAAAGAGAGGTCACATCACGTGACCCATATAAAATTCTCCTCCCAGTTTAATCCTTAGTCTCATTGTTGGTCTTACTTCCGCTCTTTCCTCATCTGACACCCTTCCTCTTTTTCTCCCTAGTGGAGATACTATCCAGTACTCCTCCCATAAAAGGGAGTACCTGTTTTGCTATGTCCATTTTGGTATGAAGGCTTGGGCTTCTGCCACTCTCTCTAAAAAAGAAGCATTATGCTTTTGTCCTTAATTGTTGTGTTGACCTTATGGTATGGACTCCCATATTTAGGAAAATCTCAAGAATACCTGTTTTTTAACCTATTATTACTGTGTACTCTGGTTCTTGGTTCATATTCTCTTTCATCATTCTTTCTATATTCCCACTCATATCTTGGTTCTTCCCACCCTTTATATGGTTTATTTACTCTTTGATAAGGGTTAAAGTTCTGTTTATCTTCATTCCTGAATCTTTCATTTCTATAACCATCATATATATGATTCTGATGATAAGTAGGATAAGAATTCAACTCAACCCTTGAATTCATATTCCAATTTCTTACTTTATTCTGGGTATAATCGTCTTTATCTCTTTGGATATTTCTTCTGTTTATTAAAAATTATATCTTTCTCTAATACGCTAATTCTCTTCTTTAAAATGGAACCCCTCTCTTTGAATTCCTTGGAATCAACACATGATTCCTATTTATCTTTTAATAGGTTAATGGAGATATCCAATGACTCCAGAGAGCTCTTGTGGTGGGCCAGGATTAACCTCATTAATTTAAATGAGCAAATATCCAAACAATTTAACCAGGCCTGTAGAAATGTCTCATCCTCTAGATTAAAAGTAGGGAGTTTGAATATCCTCAGAACTCTGTGTATCCTCTCACTCTGTACATACTTCACTAGTGAAATCATGTCCCACCATTTTGTAGTTTCACTAGTGAATAGCTTCTCCCATTGAACAAAGTTCAAAGTTGTTTTAAATGTGGACATATTAGATGTGTCACTTGTTTACATATTGACAACAAGGCAAACAAATTTGTCACTAAGATCACCAATGTAGAATTTCAAGTAAAAGAATAAATTCATGTCTATATGCTCACTTGTGAATGTGGCTACCAATACATAGGACATACTAAAAGACCACTCAAAGAGAGGTTTCTAGAACACCGCAGAAATATAGTAGAAGGCTTTTCTTGACACTTTGCATACAAACACAACAAGAATCCCATTGGATTATCCATTATGGGAATTGAACACGCATTAAATCTGGATCACTGAGATGAGATATGTCATGGGAGACCAGTACTTTTAACACCTTTACCTTCCAGGATCAATTCAAAAGGCAGGACACAGTAGTGGAGTAAAATGGAGTTTATTCTGGTAATACCAGCAGGCATACAATCGAACACAAAATACAGGAAATACATGCTCAACTGGGGTCTGGGGGGAGTCTCTAGCCTTACTTGGTGAAGGGCTCCTGCTTCAGGAAAGCTTACCCTGTCTAGTCCACATCCAAGAACACCATGGCACTATCAACCAGATAGATACCTGGCTAACCCCGCTGAAAGGGTCTTCGTTGAATATTAGAACTTGGCCGCGTCTCTGGAACTTGTCCCCAGCTTGGCTAAGCTTTCCCAGCACCTCAATGCCTAGTGCTTTGCAATTGCGAGCAAAGCACTTTTTAAAAGCCCACCTGCGCTTCACCGGACCAAGCCTAGTAATAGTTTGGTTCTCTGATCGGGCAGTCCCTTACATAGACCTCTGTGTCCTATGTTCAAAATGGAAAGGGGGCTGGCGACCAATCAGAGAACGGGTCGTAACTGCAACAGCCAGTCATGAGCTGGGAACTAGACTTGTTGCAGCATCAGAGGAGGGGGAGTATCGAGGGGCTAGGTAGCCTGCGAGAACGAAATTTGAACTTGCCAATGTAACCGTGCCTACGAGCAATGGCTTCCCCTTGCCAGCCCTATACCTCCCACTGGGTAGGCTCCACCAAGTCTGGGAGAACCAAGAGGCACCCCTGAGGGGAGTCTTTGTCTCCGATCATGGTATTCCGCCCTTCCCCACTCATCAAATGTCCCGACACCTCTCGACTCCCATCCTCCCCTTTGATCAATCACCTTGGCTAATCGAATTACAGAGGCTGCCCCTATAGAGATGAATACACGTTTTAAAATTTAATTTTCGAGGTGCATGTTGGCGGAGTGACATGATGGCTGCTTGAGCACAGAGCTCCTCCGATCCCTGGGCAGGGAAACGGCACTAACAGTTTACTGCATGTCTGGGCAGAGTGCCAAACCACCAACATAAGCTGCTGACCACCCAGCATGATGAAGCCGCGCACAGAAAAGAAGCAGGCAAGTCTATCTACCTCAAAATTCTTTGAAAAAAACCGCTGCGGAAACACCCAGGAACCTAAGACGTGGCGTCACAAGACCCCCTTCAGAGTCAGAGGGAGATGCGGATGCTGAAGTCGGATCATCAGGAGGTATGAATGACAGTGCCAGACCTACTACTAAGGGTGATATGACAACCTACTGAAAAGTATGGTACAAAAGATGAAACGATCTACTGTAGTGCCAACGGTTATTCTAACACAAACCAGTGGCAATCGCCAAAAAGACCCAGGTACATGCTCGGTACATGCTGGGTTGTGTTTAAGGCAAGTTTAAGGCATTTCTGCATTGACTAATGGCCCATCAGATTAACAGCGGGAGTCCCTGAAACTGAATGGGACTGCCAGGGACCCCTGCTGTGTTAATCCGATGGGTCATTAGTCAATGCAGAAATGCCTTAAACTAGCCAGGTTACACCAGCATGTACCCAGCATGTAACCGGGCTAGTTTAAGGCGAGCCTTAGAATACTCGTTGTCTCGTCTGTAAGTAGTGTCGGAATTAAGAAGAGATTTAAATCAAATCCCCCCTAAATGACTCTGAGCACACAAGACACAAAGGAAACAGATTTATCAAGATGTATACAAGATATAGCATTATGGGATATTTGGAGGATACAGCACCCTAAAGAGAGAGAATACACATTTCATTCAGCTCCACATCAGTATTCTCAAGAATAGATAATTTTTTTATCAAGCATTCACTAATCCCAGCTGTAACAGACACAAAGATCAACGCAATCACCTTGTCTGAACACGCACTAGTAACATGCACATTTAAAGATTAACCCTACTAGAGAGACATAGAGAGAGATATGTGGATGTTAAACGACTCACTTTGGTGAGACCTCGGGTTAGTTGATGAGATAAATGCACATTAAACAGAATTATATGAATTAGTAAATATGTACATGAACACATGAACTAACAACATGTACTGTATGTGTTTTGGTATTAATTGTAGAAGATGCAAAGAGATCAAATGGATCATCACATGTGGATACATGTAAAGAACCTTGAACTAGAATCCAGATACTGAGATCTAGAGACCAGTAACTAAAGCAAGGAGAGCTCACAGGGGAAGAAGGAGACTATACCAAGGTACTCATGTCTAGACATTCGTTCAGTCCACCAGGTGCATCCTAAAGTGCGACCCACATTTGAAATCTTTCCTTCCAGAGAAAGCCTCCATCATATATAGGAAGGCTAGGAGTATACTAGCCCCTACCAAGCTCAGATCAGTTGGTTCACCTACCTCGTCCGCCACTGTGGGTCCTATGGGTAACCACAGGTGCGGACAAGGTCGTTGCATAACCTGCAAACATCTGGTTACCAGATCTCAGTTTAGTTATTACAGTAGGGGTACCACATATCATGTTAGGAGCCATATCAATTGTCAGAGCTCCTTTGTGGTCTATTTGATTCAGTGTGGTTGCGGCCTGCAATATGTTGGCCGTACCACACGTTCACTTTATATTCGCTTCCTAGAGCACAGGAGAAATGTTATAAAGGGGATTAATACTCATAGTATTTCCCGTCATTTTAAAACAGCACATAATCAGGACCCCAAAACTATCACTAACATGGGGCTTGAATACATTTCCCCTTGTGCTCTGGAGGGTGATCGATTCAAATTCCTCTGCTGACAAGAAACCTTTTGGATCCACCAGTTGGGCACACTTGCCCCTGGTGGACTGAACAAATGTCTAGACGTGAGTACCTTGGTATAGTCTCCTTCTTCCCCTGCGGTCTCTCCTTTCTCTGGTTACTTGTCTCTAGATCTCAGTATCTGGATTCTAGTTCAAGGTTCTTTACATGTATCCACATGTGATGATCCATTTGATCTCTCTGCATCCCCTACGTTAATACCAATAGTTCATGTGTTCATGGACATATGTACTAATTCATATAATTCATATAATATGTATATAATTCAATAGGATAGTTTGTCTTTTTCCCCCGCTTCTTTCTCTTTCATGCTTTTTCCATCTAGGGGCCTAGCACATATGTACTTGTAGCTACAATTTTGTGTTTAGGAGCTGTAATCTATGATAATCTATTTAATCAGATCCCAGGTCTGCACCGTACCCATCCTATTCAATATCTTAATATCCCAATATCTAGGTATTGTTAGGTTAAAATAGGGTTCCTATAATATTTAGAGAATTAGTCTCTGTTTGATGGCCCCCTCTCTTTTTTTAATTTAATTTATAACATTTGGTACGTTTATTTCATTTTACACACACACACACACACACACACACACACACACACACACACACACACACACACACACACACACACACACACACACACACACACACACACACGTATATATATATATATATATATATATATATATATATATATATATATATATATATATATATATATATATTTATATACAATTAATTTTTATTTTAAGTATTTTTAAATATTTATTTTTTCATTTTCATAATTTATTTTTGAATATTATATTCTTTCATGTTTCCCTTTGTGGTATTGTATTGTATTTATTGTGTTTATGTTATAACCTCATGTCAGATATGTAATAAGTCTATTTTTTTTTCATGTTAATGATCTAGTTAGTTATGTTAGTGCCAATATTTATTTGTTGCAGTTATAATTTTAGTTCAATTATTCAGTTTGATTTATTCCACTCATTAGTCTCCATGTATTTATGTCCATTGCCAGAGTTTTTATTTTTGTTATTATTGTCAGTCATTGTTTATCTTAGTGCCCATTGGGTAATCACTCACGATTTTTAACCTATTGAATGGCAGAAACGGGTTGCTAGGCAACCCTGAGGGCTTAAATACGCAGCCAAATCACACTCATCATTACCCCTTTGAGAAAGTTGCTTGTATGTGGCAAAACGCGTCAGGGTGCGTCACCACATCATTACGTCATCATGCATACGCATGACGAGGCCGCATCGAGCGCGGATTACAATTGCGGCCAGCCACTCTAGGAGAAATTCTCTGGAACTCCAAATGAACTGGTTTTGAATGTTTGAAGGAGCCTTTGGATTTCTGCATCAGCTATCATCTCTCTGCAACACTAAGGGAGAGTCGAATTGCGGATCCTGGATGCAGACTGATCAGATTGGCGGTGATATCATCACAAATTGCCTATTTTATATCCACCCTTGTGAGTGAATCCCCCCCTCCCTTCCTTTTCCAGAAATAAGAAAGTCAAACCGCGCTCTTGCTTCCTAACAGGATCTCGTAGTAGATCAACTCTTCCCTCTTGCAGCTGATGTGATGTGAAGGCACCCCTCCTCCACAGGTCCCGTCGCAGGATGGCTCCAAACGCGGGCAACAGCAGGGAATAAAACACAAAAGCGCACCGAGGGTCAAGATTTAATTAAAACATGTTAGTAGTAGTAACAATAAAAACTTACATATAAGGGTAAGTACATCCAGTATTAAGGTGCAGAGGAAACAGTCCTGGTGGTGTCCTGGGCATAAAGAGATGGTGCAGAGGCTTACAAGGTAGACCCACGTGCTGGGGCTGCCTGGCTCAGCACCATATAGTTCTTACTTCCGGGTTGCAGCTTCTCGCAGGACCCGTGAATAGTAGCCCGCCTCAAATGCCGGTTTCCCAGAGAAACTCACTCCGGCGTGCCGAAGGGTCTCTGGTTGTTGATGGGACAGCTGGGGGTAGGTACACCTGTGGGCTGACTTCTAGCTGCACCGTAGGGCTTTCGCAACGCGTTTCACACAGTGTTGTGCTTCATCAGGCATATTTTGGACACCTACGTGGAGGCCTTTTAAACAGTAATACTGGGTTCCCAATAGGGTAGAGAATTAGCCAATAGGAGTACATGCATAATAAATGCAATGCACTAACGAGGCTTAAAAGGTATTGTGAATGCAAACGGTATGCATTGAACCTTATATTAATAAAAACAAATAAATTTCATCAGCAATATATTAATAATTAAATAAAAGACACTGCAAAAAGCCACCCATGTAGGTAATAACCCATAATTGATCATGTAAAGGTATTACAGGATCACACTTGAATCACAAAGATACATGCAATAAATACATAAAAACACATTGTAAATGGGGGATAGAAAGGAAGGGAAAGAGGTGAAGGGTTTAAATAGATAGAGTGCAACAGATAAATGAGAGGAGAGAAAGAAGGATAATATAAAAAGAAAAAAGAGAGGGGGCGGGAAAGGGAGGGAAGGATGAGATAAACTAGCAGGGGGAAAAAAAAGGGTGAAGAAGAGGTAGAAAGAACACAAAAGAAAAAGAAAGAGAGGAAAAAAGAAATGAAAAAGGGAGAAAGAAAAAGGGGGGAGGGAAGGGGAGGGGGGGAAAAGGGGAGGAAGGAGTGAGAAGGGGGGGAGGGAAGTCCCAGGGGTATAGGGATTAAGAACTAAAAATGGATCTCAATAATTTTAATAATGGATAAAAAATCTCATTAGTCTTAATGCAACAACTAATATCTGTTTATCTCAAAAAGGGTGTCAGTTCGATATAATCATAGAGACCTCCTGGGTATTTGGACTGTAGGGTTAAGATCCAAAATTGCTCACGTTTGGCAAGTTGTAGATCTCTATCTCCTGCCCTCACATTGCTTTTTATTATCTCAATACCCATATATTGTACACCCACTGTACTACAATTGTGTACTTCTTTAAAGTGAGTCAAAAGATGAGTTAGAGGTTTGGAGGTCCCTTCTAGTTTAGGGATATTAGTTATGTTGCGTAAATGCTCCATAATGCGTAGTTTCAAATTTCGCTTTGTCCTGCCCACGTACTGCAGTCCGCAGCTACACTGCAGAATGTACACCACATACTTTGACAGACAATCAATAAAACTCGAAATTTTGAAAATAGTCCCTGTAACGTGGGATTTAAAGGTCTTACAGGTTAGCATTTTGGGGCAAATCTTGCACCTAGCGCATTTATGATTTCCCACGACTCCCAGTTGGTCCCTTAGATCTTTCTTGGGTTCTTTGTCTGTTCCCTTTAATAGACTAGGGGCAAGGATGGTTTTTAAAGTTTGTGCTTTTTTAAAAACAACGGGTGGTTTCGGGGCAAGGAATTTATTTAAAATTGGATCCATATGTAAAATGTGCCAATGTTTGGTCAAAATATTTTTTATGGAGTTATGGGAAGAATTAAATTGTGTCACAAAATATGGTGTCTCTTGTTTGTCTTTTTTATGGTTGACAGGGGGGGAATCGAGTGTGTGAATGTTATCGACTTCTAAGTCAGTGTTTTTACATCCTATGGTTTTGGCATGAATTTGTTTACTCTTTTTCTTTTTTAGTAGTAATGAATCCCTATTTTTATTCAGTGCTTTAAGGTAGGATTCGGATATTAATTCCTCCTGATAGCCCTTGTGTCTAAAGCGTTTAATCAGTATTTGTGACTGTTCCATATAGCTATCAACAGTTGCACAATTCCTCCTGATGCGGAGAAATTGGCTATACGGAATATTGTCAATGCACTTCTTTTGATGTCCGCTTTTGGGATGCAAATAGGAATTTACATTAGTGTCTTTAAAGAAAGTTTGGGTAAGAAGAGAGTCTCCCTTAATGGAGATTGATAGGTCCAGGAAAGTAGTATTGTCCTTTTGGACATTGCTAGTAAAGGTGAGATTAAAGTTGTTGTTATTTATTCTATCAACAAAGTTTTTAAATGACGTCTCATCGCCATCCCAGACAACTAGTATATCATCAATGTATCTCCTCCAGAGTTTTAACTGAGGAGGAGATACAGTGATACCCCATATATGCATCGACTCCCACCATCCCATGTAAAGATTGGCGAAGGAAGGTGCAAAGCGGGTCCCCATAGCAGTACCACAGTGTTGTACATAGTAGTCGTGCTGAAAAAGAAAATAATTGTGTTGCAAAATGAACTCTATGGAATCGTGAATAAAGTGACGCTGTATAGGTGGGAGTGTATCGTGAAGTGCTAGATAGAAATCTATAGCTTCTAATCCACCTTTGTGAGGTATTGATGTGTAAAGTGCCTGTACATCTAAAGTGGCTAGTAAATAGGTGTTCACCCAAGGAAAATCGTGAAGTAGAGTAAGAACCGAGGTAGTGTCTAATAAGTGTGAAGGTAATGTTGGCACAAGAGGTTGTAAAAAAGTGTCTACATATTGGGAAAGGTTAGCTGTGAGAGAGTTAATACCCGATATAATAGGTCGCCCAGGAGGATCAGTGAGGGATTTGTGAATCTTGGGTAGGTGATAAAGGATAGGGATGGTGGGAGCAGCGCAAAATAGGTACTCGTATTCTGCCTTACTTAGCACACCAGATTGTCGTGCACTTACAAGTAGTAATTTAAGATCTTCCTGATATTGTTTGGTGGGATCTTTGGATAGTTTCCGATAGGAATTACTATCAGATAACAGCCGTAATGCCTCCCTACAGTAATCAGTCCTGTTTTGAAGGACAATGGCCCCGCCTTTATCTGCCTCACGTATAATGACATCTTGATTGTTTTTTAATTCTTGTAATACTAGTTTTTCTTGTGTAGTTAGGTTATTAGTGTATTTATGTTTCCCATGTTCAATTTGGCACAGTTCTCTAAAATCCTTCTCTACTAATTTATTGAAGATTTCTATATAATGACCACGAGAGTGATAGGGATAAAAGACTGATCGAGGTTTATAGTTCGTATGGTTCACTGGACATTTAGAATGAGCATCCATATATCCCTCATCTGCTAAGTTGGTGAGGTCAACCAACGCAGCTTGTTCTTCTATGGTAAAGCCCTCAATATTTGAACATATATCGAGGGATGCTGCTTCAACACTGTATGGAGCATTCGAAAAATGTCTACCCAGTGTGAGTTTTCGAGTGAATTTTTGAAGATCCACATACAGATCGAAATTCTTAGCTTCACATGTGGGGGCAAATGATAAACCTTTACTTAACAGCATCATAAGTGTATTATCTACAGTGATAGATGATAAATTGTAAATACCGTTGTTAATCAGTGTGATATTGTCTGGGTGGGTTTTTTGCAGGGTTGTAATGATTCCTCCTCTCCCCCTTGTTCCCCTTCTGAATTCTCCATTTTTCTTGATGGTTTTTGTTTGGTCTCTGGTAGATGATTTGGATCCCAGGTTGGTATTGTTTGCCTGACTTGATTCAATCTGGCTAAAAAATCCTCATTTTGTGATTCTGGCAATGTTCCTAAGACCTCATATTTATTAGTCACTGGGATTGGGTTCTCTTTGATATCTTTAATGTTTGGTTGCTGTTGTGTCACTGTACTCCTTGAGTTCCTAGGGGGTTCTCTAGGGTTGTGATCACGTGTGTAGTGATACTTCTGGTAATGTTTATTATTTTTTGATTTTTGATATTTCCAATGACTAGGGTGTCCCGTGGGGTGACCCCATGGGGGTTTATATGAAGTGCTGTCTCTATGATGTTGAGGCGTGTGTCTATAATGTTGGTCGTGATGAGGAAAGAAGTGTGGATTGTGTTGATAATAATTGGGGTCTCTGGGTGTTCTGGGTGGTTGTGGATGATATTTGTGAGATTTATGTGGGTTGTTACTTACATGGTCTAAATTGGGAGTAGGAACGGGCGTCTTGGGATTATGTGAAGCATCTACTCCTTCCTGTTGTTTCTTGTCTCTCGAGTTATCCCATGATCTCTGTTGGTTTAGAGAATAGTCAAGTTTATCCCTAAGAAATTTCCTATTTTTGGATGCCAATATTTGATTTTCAAATTTCTTCAATTTAGAACACGTCTTCTGTAAGTTTGGGTAATTGATCTAAGCAAGACATTGATAGAATCTCATTTTTGATCTGAGTGATCTTGGAGTCTAATTCTGTTAGTTCTTTCTTTCTCTCTAACACCAGCAATCTGATCAATTCAAATGAACAATGATCAAGGAGTCTGTCCCACTCCTTTACAAATTTATTTGTTTTTATTAATATAAGGTTCAATGCATACCGTTTGCATTCACAATACCTTTTAAGCCTCGTTAGTGCATTGCATTTATTATGCATGTACTCCTATTGGCTAATTCTCTACCCTATTGGGAACCCAGTATTACTGTTTAAAAGGCCCCCACGTAGGTGTCCAAAATATCGCCTGATGAAGCACAACACTGTGTGAAACGCGTTGCGAAAGCCCTACGGTGCAGCTAGAAGTCAGCCCACAGGTGTACCTACCCCCAGCTGTCCCATCAACAACCAGAGACCCTTCGGCACGCCGGAGTGAGTTTCTCTGGGAAACCGGCATTTGAGGCGGGCTACTATTCACGGGTCCTGCGAGAAGCTGCAACCCGGAAGTAAGAACTATATGGTGCTGAGCCAGGCAGCCCCAGCACGTGGGTCTACCTTGTAAGCCTCTGCACCATCTCTTTATGCCCAGGACACCACCAGGACTGTTTCCTCTGCACCTTAATACTGGATGTACTTACCCTTATATGTAAGTTTTTATTGTTACTTTTTTTAAAACTAACATGTTTTAATTAAATCTTGACCCTCGGTGCGCTTTTGTGTTTTATTCCCTGCTTTTCCAGAAATAAATGTACTTTTTTACGCTATGGGGCGTGCGCTCTCTCTTCTCTTTCTCCTGTAGGTATCCATTGGATGTGGTTCTTCCCTTTTGAGAGCGGCCGGAGACCCCCATACCAGTATTAATTATCCAACAATTGATGGACTTTTCTAAAAGGACTAGTTCTATAACTTCTTTTTTTTTTTTTATTTCACTGGTAGCATATTTTGTTTAATATTATATATTTTTTGCATCTATTTTCACCATTTATGTGTATATGATATACAGTATTTCTACACTTGTATAGGGTTTAGTCTTACCATTTTATATTATTATTTTTATTTCACATTTGGTTTATTATTTATTTAATATCACTTTGGCGCTACTTTATATATATATATATATATATATATATATATATATATATATATATATATATATATATATACAGATATATATATATATATATATATATATATATATATATATATATATATACACAGTATATATATATATAATGTTTTCTTTTAGTATTGATAAAGTAATCAGTATTGTTTTTTTTAAGTGTATTGTTGATTTGATTGGGTTAGGAATTTTTTAACCACCCCCCCCCCCCACACACACACACAAACACACTTTTCTTTTTCTGCACACATCCTTTTCTATTATCTTATTCAAAAAACTTTTTGTGAAAAAAAAGTAAATTTTTGTTTCTATAACTTGGACTTGTGAACTTTACCTCAGTCAAATCAGACGCGATTCACGGGTAAAATTATGGGACAACCGGTAAAGTTGTCCCAAAACATTTTACACACATTTTAACACTGTTTTTCCCCCCACCTACCAACCAACCTATGATGGTTAAGAGGTCCAAAACACACAGCTTGTCCCCAGCTTATAGTGCTGATAAGCGGCCGGGGACCCATGACTTTAGGGGTAACCAGCCAGGCTTCACCTTTATTATGAAGGCTGCCTACACCCACAGTCATACTTTCCCCCTTAAGATGAAGGCTCTGGGGCAGTCACCACATCAGGTGGCTTACCAAGCAGGGATGTCCTGGAGGCATCTTTATCCAATGTGATATGTCCAGCCCACTGCTACTGTATTTTAATTTCTTAATTCTTGTGATGATCTCACACACTTTTATTTGGTTTCAAAACCATTCATTCTGTCTCCTTTCTCTTTGATTAATACTCAGCTTGTATCTTTCCATACTTCTTTGTATTTTCTGAAGCTTCTGACTTATGTTTGAATTTAGGGACCACGTTTCACATTCATACTGTATGTGGTCATGGGCAGAATACACTGTTTGTAAACTTTCCCATTGAGGCACAGTGGAATTCTATTCCATTTATTCTGATCTTTAAAGACTTGACATATATGTTGAACATCACTTTGGTCTTGCTGAGATTCATATGGAGGCCCACTTTCTCAGTTTGTTGCTGGAAGTCTTCTGGACTTGTGGATAAATAACAATGTTATCTGCAAATCGTAGGTGACTCAAGTAGTCACCATTGATTTTCATTGCTTTTTCTTCACATTCAATGTCTTGAACAATTCTTTGTGTTGCTGTGAAAAGCTTTTTTTGACATGGTGTCTTCCTGTCGTATTCCTTGCTGATTCTTAGCTTGCGTGTATCTTCATGTGGTCCAATGGTTGATGTGACTTTCTGTGATGGTGAGGGGGTAACCAGGCCATAAATAAAGGAATTATGCCTGAGTGGTTACCTCTGAACATTGTTTCAGGTTTTAGATTGTCAGCTCTTCAACCTGTGTATGGTACCTGCAATGAATGTATTGTATGATAATAAAGAATTTGTGTATCTTTGGCCTATCCAGGAGTTCTAACCAATGGAAATTCTCAGGTTATGAGTTTCAGTGTGAACTTTGCGGTAAATGTGTTGTCAGATGGTGTCTATGTAGACAGGGTCCAGAGTTACTGGAAACCCCAAAAATGTATCCGGGAGCTGAATCAGATTCCCGGGCACATGTAGACACCGACCTCAGACAAAGTCCTCCCTGAAAAGCAGGTACGCGGCTCACAGCCGGAATGCCCTGCTTCAGCACAGACCATATATATTGTTGCAAGAGTAAAATTATTTCTAAGTCCAGCATCGGTACAATAGAAGCAACTCTAAAAATGAACCTAAGCATTTTTTGAAGCAACATTTTAGTAAACGACTTAAAGGAAGGTCTATGAGCTCTGAAAATGAATGAGCGCATCTCTTCAGTAGATCATGGGGGATGAGGGACTTAGAAGAATTTTGTAAGATTTTTATTAACGTGGTGTATAATGGTATACCCTATTTCCTCGATTCTAAGACACACCTTTTTTCCGATTTTCACGTGTCTGAAATTGGGGTGTGTCTTAGAATCGATGAATTAAAAAAATAATATTAAAACAAGTGTCTATAGCACTAACCCCCTCTTTTCACTTACCATGTTTCAGGAGAGGTCCCAAGTCAACGGAGGACGAAGCGGGCAGCGGGTGTGTAGTGGGAGTGGTCCCAAGTCTACAGGTGAATGAAGATAAGAAGACAGCGGGCGGGTGTGCGGCGGCGGCAGGAGATCATAATAGCAGGAGAGCTGAGCAGGAGTAGAGCGGCATAGGGGAACGGCTTGGGAGGTGCACACTGTAACCGGAAGTCAGACACCGGTCAATTTCTGGTGTTACAGTGTGTACTTCCCAAGCTGTTCCCCTACGCCACTCTGCTCCTGCTTAGCTCTCCTGCTATTATGATCTCCTGCTGCTGCTGCCACCACACGCCCGTCCGCTGTCTTATCTTCATTCACCTGCAGAATTGGGACCTATTTTGCCGCACTCCCACCCACTATCCATCTTCAATCATCTGCAGATGTGGGACCTCTCCTGCTTCCACCGCTCGCTTCATCCTCCACTGACATGTGACCCCTCCTGAAACATGGTAAGTGAAAAATTGAAAAAGTAATTTTCCTCGATTATAAGGGCCACCCCCAGTAAGTATGTTTTCTTCTGTATATTGTAATCCACTGTGTGTGCGTCTGTTTCTAAGGAATAAATTGCAATTTGTTTTACTTCTTGGTTTTGCTCAATGAATGATCCTGGTAAAAAGGTGTAAATGGCTGGTCTCCCGTAACACTTTCTCGTAAATTTATAATATCAATGCATGCTTCTTCAACAATTTGTATTTCTAATACATCATGGACTTCTGAGGTGTAGACGGAATCAAAAGCTTTTTCGTAATCTACGAATCCTAAAATTAGTGGCAGATCCTATTCATTATATGGGGAAATCACTTCTTGTACTACTTGGATGTAGTCCATTTTGTTATATCCTTTGCAAAATCCCACTTATTCCCTAGGCTGGGAAAAGTCCAGGGTCTGCTGCAGTCGATTAGTGAATACAGTATTTTAGTTAAAATCTTGTGTGGTTGGAAGTAGACTGATTGGCTTGTACTTTTGATGTCTTTGTCTCCTTTCTTATGGCATTACTCAATTTTTCTGATATTTAATTATTCTTCAAGCAGCGTGTAAAGAGTTTTGCAAGGATTTTCTGTACTCTTTCTCCAGATACTTTCAAGATTTCAGTTATAATTCCATCTTCCCTGTGATCCTTCCCCATTCAAGCATTTTATGGCTCTTGACACTTATTATTGAAATACACATGGTACATTATTGATGGTCTCTTCTCGCTTATCCTCTGGTATATTATGGCCGTTGTTATCTGTGTTATTATAGAATTTCATGTAGAAGTCCCCAACTCTCTTTATGATAAATGCACAGTCTTTTATTGTTAATCCATCATCTTGTTTGAGTGCAATGATTTGCTTCTCCCCAATCATAGGTTGCTGCTTTGACTTCTTTAAGCTTTAGTTCTCGTACAATAGATACTATAGAGAGAAACCTCGCTCTAACCCCTTGTTGACAAGAAATGTGTACCAAAGAAGGTACACTAAAGGATCCCTTTCGCAGGCGCACCGCAGACCTTTATAGTATAGACGGTCAGGGGTGGATGTAGTAAATATAGTTTGCTTTATTTTAAATTACTGTGTAAACGTGTAATTAAAACAGTATATAGTGCAGTTCCATATACTTTAATTAAAAGATAGACAGCTAACGTCTATTCAATCTCTGCCAAGCGTCTCTCCGAGCTCTTGGGCACTAATTTATACAGTATAGTATATACACAGGATACCTGTTATCCTTCCAGTCACAGTGTCCGTGTTTGAGGTAAGTACAAGTGGACAAATATTAATATTAGTGTTTTTAAACACGTGTCCATACATAGGGAGTACAAATTAAAGTATATGGAACTGCACTATATACTGTTTTAATTACACGTTTACACAGTAATTTAAAATAAAGCAAACTATATTTACTACATCCACCCCTGACCGTCTATACTATAAAGGTCTGCGGTGCGCCTGCGAAAGGGATCCTTTAGTGTACCTTCTTTGGTACACATTTCTTGTCAGTTCTCGTACAATAGTTTTCTTCACCATATCACAGCTACATTTTCTCTAAGAGATCATGTAAAAAAAAACAACTGTAGGCATGTGATGTGACGCAACCCATTGATAATCTAATGCAAATTGGGTAAAGTAGTAATTAAATAACAAGCAAGAGGATAGTGAAAAATATTAATCTTTTACCGACGTAACAAAGGGAAATGAAAAAAGAATCTCTATACACTACCGACACACTTTATCACACTGCGGCCAGATCCGCAAGCCGGGAGATTTCCCGGCTTGCTAGTGGCCGCCCCTCGGCGTGCCGCGCGTCATAGACGCGCGGTCACGCGTCTTCGGGAGCGTGCGCCCCCTGCACGCGCGTCCAGGGGCTCCCCGAGGGAGCCCTGGTGTCCCGCGATCGCGGGACAGCGGCAGGTGGTTCCTGGGGACCCGGCGGACCCGGCAGCGGTAGGGAGAGCGCCCCGATCGGAGGGCGCTCTTCCGCTGCTTCGGCGCGCGCCCGTCACTCTCGGGCGCGCGCCAGGCTACTGCTGCGGCCAAGAACGGGCAAATGCTCGAATAAACTTGGCCGCAGCAGTACGAATCCAATAAAAAAATGGGGTTATCCCCCTTAACTGATGCTCAAGAATAGGCAGAATATTGATAGTATTATCTTCATACATTATTAGTATAGTTCATGTAGCTGCCTTGTGGGTCTTGGACTAACTGAATAGGGAGGGGGGTTGAATATAGTGGGAGGAAGACCTGGAGATGCTGGTGAACCCATCGTTTGGCGTTTACCCCGGCAGACACTCGAATCACTGCACCGCAACCCCCACAAGCCCTAGTGTTTCACACAGTATCCTGGTGCCTGTCAGCAGGAACGTACTCACAGTAAAAATGCCTGATTGCCTGTATTTCAGCTGTAGATCAGATCCAAATCAGCATGCTCCAGCTGGGATATCCGGAAGTAAGGTAGTGGCAAAAGGCAGTGCACTGCTGATCGGTAGATAATAACTTAAACCAAGCGCAATCATTGAAAAATAGGAAATTTAATGTGAAGTAGGAATATACATAAAAACTAACTCTGACGCATTTCGTCCCAGTATAAAACTTTGTCAAAGAGTGACTGGTCTGATCTCCAGGTGATCTTTAAGTAGGTACTTGGATTGAGTCAGGGAGGTGTGTCAGATAATACTGCGGGGAAAAAAACCACAATATAGTGATTTATATCATAAGATCACATTGAGACCCAAAAGACATTTAAAACAAACATGTTCAAATACAGACATAACATATAGAAAATAAAATTAAAACAAAGATGATCATTTAACTACTAACAACTCCATAAATAAAGATGCTGTATAGCAAGAGACTAAAAAAGTAACCAGTAAATGTGGCAAAGTGTAGATAAGTAAGCAACACGTGTTGAATGTGTCTAAATCTATATAGACAAAATGTAACCAATTAAAAAGAATTGATAAATGTTATACAAACGTCCCTAATAATAAACTCATAAATGATAAAATAAAACCATATAATATAGAACCTAAATGTTATTGCAAAATATATTAAATATTAATATTAAATGGATAAGTATAATAATTAGTTGAAAATCTAATAATAAGAACAGTAGTTCATAATATAAATAAATATGAGTCTTAGTAATATAAAACTACAAATACTTAACTGAAAAAAATATAATAAATAAATATGATATGATATATAAATACAGGACTAAATAAACCTTGAATATCTTGAACTGAGACTATCAATTAGTTAGAAAATTGTATTGTATGTCTTTATTTATATAGCGCCATTAATGTACATAGCGCTTCACAGCAGTAATACATGTGGTAATCCAATAAATAACAGATAATATAAATAACAGATCATGGGAATAAGTGCTTTAGACATTAAGGAAGAGGAGTCCCTGCTCCGAGGAGCTTACAGTCTAATTGGTAGGTAGGGAGAACGTACAGAGACAGTAGGAGGGAGTTCTGGTAAGTGCATCTGCAGGGGGCCAAGCTTTATGTGCCATGTGTTCAGAATATTCACAGTGCTATTCATATGCTTCTTTAAGCAAGTGTGTCTTAAGGTGGGTCTTAAAGGTGGATAGAGAGGGTGCTAGTCGGGTACTGAGGGGAAGGGCATTCCAGAGGTGAGGGGCAGTCAATGAAAAAGGTTTAAGGCGGGAGAGGGCTTTAGATACAAAGGGGGTAGAAAGAAGACATCCTTGAGAAGAACGCAAGAGTCTGGATGGTGCATAACGAGAAATTAGGGCTGAGATGTAAGGAGGGGCAGAAGAGTGTAAAGCTTTAAAAGTGAGGAGAAGAATGGAGTGTGAGATGCTGGATTTGATCGGAAGCCAGGAGAGGGATTTCATGAGGGGAGATGCTGAGACAGATCTAGGAAAGAGTAGAGTGATTCTGGCAGCAGCGTTAAGGATAGATTGTAGGGGAGACAGGTGAGAGGCAGGAAGGCCGGACAGCAGGAGGTTACAGTAATCAAGACGGGAGAAAATGAGGGCCTGAGTCAGAGTTTTAGCAGTCGAGCAACAGAGGAAAGGGCGTATCTTTGTTATATTGCTGAGGAAAAAGCGACAGGTTTTAGAAATGTTTTGAATGTGAGGGGTAAATGTGAGAGAGGAGTCGAGTGTGACCCCAAGGCAGGTTGAATGATCGTAGTTCCAACAGTAATGTGTAAGGCGGTAGTAGGGCCAGGTTTGGGAGGAAGTATGAGGAGCTCTGTTTTAGCCATGTTGAGTTTAAGGTGGCGGAGGGCCATCCAGGATGATATAGCAGAGAGACATTCAGAAACTTTGGTTTGTACAGCAGGTGTAAGGTCGGGTGTTGAGAAATATATTTGTGTGTCGTCAGCATAGAGGTGATAATTAAACCCAAAAGCTGTTATTAGGTCACCTAGAGAGAGTGTATACAGAGAAAAGAGAAGAGGTCCCAGGACAGAGCCCTGGGGTACCCCCACAGAGAGATCAATAGAGGAGGAGGAGGTATTAGCAGAAGAGACACTGAAAGTACGATGGGAGAGGTAGGATGAGATCCAGGATAGAGCTTTATTCTGAATGCCAAGAGTATGGAGAATGTGAAGGAGAAGAGGGTGGTCCATGGTGCCAAATGCTGCAGAGAGGTCGAGTAATATGAGCAGAGTGTAATGACCTCTGTCTTTGGCAGAATGGAGGTCGCCAGTTATTTTAGTGAGGGCTGTTTCCGTGGAGTGAGCAGTGCGGAAGCCAGATTGTAGAGGGTCTAGGAGAGAATAGGTGTTGAGAAAATGGAGCAAGCGAGAGAATACAAGACGTTCAAGGAGTTTAGAGGCAAAAGGCAGGAGGGAGACAGGCCGATAGTTAGAAAGACAGGTAGGGTTAAGCTTGCTGTTTTTGAGTAATGGTATGACTGTTGCATGTTTGAAGGAGGATGGAAAGGTTCCAGAGCAGAGGGAGGAGTTAAAAATGTGCGTGAGCGTAGGGATTATAGTAGGAGCAAGAGGTTTTAGGAGATGGGAGGGAATGGGGTCAAGAGGGCAAGTGGTAGAGGGAGAAGAGGCGATCAACAGCGACACATCCTCCTCTGAGACAGTGGAAAAAGAGTCAAGGAAGGCAGGAGGAGAGTTAGGAAGAGGTGTAGGATGGGAGGAAGAAACAGAGGGGATGTTCTGACGTATGGATTCCACCTTTTCCTTAAAATAGTCAGCAAAGTCCTGAGCGGAGATGGAGGAAGGAGAGGCAGCTGAGGGTGGTTTGAGTAGAGTATCAAAGACAGAGAACTGTCGGCGTGGGTTAGACTTGTGCATGTTGATTAGTGAAGAAAAGTAGGCTTGTTTAGGTTGCGAGAGGGCAGAGTTGAAACAGGATAGCATAAATTTGTAGTGAAGGAAGTCTGCGAGAGTATGAGATTTCCTCCAGAGGCGTTCAGAGGAACGAGTGGAGGAATGCAGCATGCGCGTATGGGAATTTAACCAGGGTCTAGGGTTAAAAGGGCTAGTGCGGCAGAGAGAAAGCGGGGCATGTAGATCAAGAGAGGAGGACAAGGCAGAGTTGTAGTTCCTGACCAGTTTGTCAGGGTCTGTAGCAGAGCTTAGAGAGGAGAGGGAGGAGTGTAACGTGGACTCAAAGTCAGGTCAGTGAATAGAGCGCAGGTTTCTGCAGAACCGGGGGGTAGATGGAGGTGGAGAAGGGGAGAAGCGAGATAGAGAGAATGAGATGAGGTGATGGTCAGAGAGAGTAAAAGGGGAAATGGAGAAATCAGAGAGAGAGAAGTTTTTAGTGAAAACCAGGTCTAAGTAGTGGCCATCCTTGTGGGTGCTGGCTGCAGTCCACTGTTGAAGGCCAAAAGAAGAGGTTAGAGAAAGAAAGCGGGAAGCCCAAGGGAGAGAGGGGTCATCAATGTGGCAATTGAAGTCCCCAAGAAGAAGAACAGGGGAGTCTGAGGAGAGGAAGAAAGAGAGCCAGGATTCAAAGTGAGAGAGAAAGGCAGAAGGGGGGTGAGTAGAGGTAGGTGGGCGATAAATGACCGCCACATGAACAGGGAGAGGAGAGAAGATCTGGACAGTGTGAACCTCAAAGGAGGGAAAGGCAAGAGAGGGGGGAATAGGAAGAGTTCGGTAACGGCAGAGAGAGGAGAGCAGGAGTCCCACACATCCACCCCTGCCATCAGGGCGCGGAGTGTGGGAGAAGGAAAGGCCACCATAAGAGAGGGCAGCTTCCAGAGCAGAATCAGACTGAGAGAGCCAGGTCTCAGTTATAGCAAAGAGAAGCAGGGAGTGAGAGAGAAAGAAGTCATGCACAGAGAGGAACTTGTTAGAGAGGGAGCGAGCATTCCAAAGGGCACAGGAGAAAGGGAGAGAGGAGGGAGTGTGGCAGGGGATGGGTATGAGGTTGGAGGGGTTAACACCAGAAGGAGTAGAAGTTGTATGTGGGAGGCGAGGACGAGAGCAAGTAGAAATAAGGCAGGGACCAGGATTGGGAGAGATATCCCCAGAAGCAAGGAGGAGAAGCATGGATAGAAAGAGGATGTGTGAGGATGATTTATAGGGGTAAGAAAGGAGTTCATGTGAACTGAGAAGTGGGGCAGAAAGGAGAGATGGAGATATATGAATAGAGTTAGAGACATAAGGAGACTGGTGGAAGGAAGTGCATAAATTGAAAATAAGTGAGGTTGCAGCAAATATAAAAAATAAAGGCAGCATCACAGCAATAGTTAAGTGTTGAGATGTGCAGTCTTAGATAGATGATATCCTCTTTTCCAACGTAGATCAAAAGCAGGAATCAGAAGCAGTAGGTGGTCTCCACTTTTCCACTTCTTTTTGAACTTCCTTTTTAAACTTCATATTCTACTTGAAACATTTCTACTTAAAAGCATATCTGCTTACAAGCATGGCTGCTAGCAGCAATGGCTGTTAGGAGTTTATTTATATACTTTTAGAAAGTCACCTGGTTGGCACAACAAACTTAATTAGCACATGTGAGGGTAGTTAAAGCAAATGGTTTTTCTAAGGTGGGTGTTGCCTTGCCTTGCCCTGCACATGTGTGAAAGCTGAATTATGCTTAAGTTCCCATTCTACATCTATTCCTGAGGTGTTCAAGGTATTCAACATACTGTATATATCCAAAACATGTATTTCTTATTTAATTTGTTTAATCTATCACCCCCTCTAGGGTAAGGGGGAATGTGTTCGATCCCAGAAAATGAGAAGTTAGCAATACCCCCTTGAGGGCAGGAAGAAAAATGGCAGGCCACTGGATGTGACATGTCCTTTTTTATAATAAGTCATACATGTTTGATTATTCTAGACCATAACGGTCTTACAGTACAGCCTATATATTTTTTTGTGACAGCCACATTGTAAAAGATAGATCACAAAACTTGTACAGTATGACAATTTATAAAGTAATTTATACAAAATTTTGAATTATTAAATGTTATAAATGTAATAGCATGTATACAGATGGAACACTGTCCACAGGCAAAGAATCCTTTAGGAATACCTCATTTTCTAAAATGAGGAGATTTAAAGTTAAAGTCTGTGTTCTATGACAGAGAAAGAGAGGTCACGTCTAACGTGATCCATCTATAATCTCTTTCCATTGTATATCTTGTAGAGCTACAATTAGATCTGAGCTATCCCTAATAAAAGACGGAAAGTGGAATACCAAAGGTTTCAAAAAGCTGTCCACATATCGCGATAACCTGCCTCCCAAAGATCCAATATTCGCAACTATAGGCTGACCAGGAGGGTCTTTGGGAGATGGTGGAATGCTGGAATCACGGGATGTGGACAGCTCAAGAACTCACAGTCCTTCGAACTCAAGACACAGAATTTTACCTAAATCAATACGTTCTGTGAGTTCACCCAGATAAACAGAAGTGAGGTCTCTCCTCAAAAGTGTATATAAATTGGTGCCATTGAGTTGTCTGAGTGCCCCTCGCTGATATTGCATGGTCAATTGTACGACAAGAGCACCCCCTTTGTCGGCATTTTTTATAACAATGGTATTATGATTTCTCAATCTGTCCAGTTGCTGAATTTCTGAATATGTTAAGTTATTAGAAACTCTCTGTGAACAAGAAAAGTCATTAGCCAGTAATCTCAAGTCCCATTCCACTAGTCTCTCAAAAGTGGTGATAAACAAATCCAGATATGCAAAATACATACTGTATGTACACAGACTCCGTAATCGACTGGACCTAAAGTATTATCAAGGGTAGTGTATCCCTAAAACCGATAAAGAGATACTATAATATGCTAAAGTATTGCTAATGAATAAAGTAATCCGATACTTAACCGTCTGTGGAAACTTTCATATATATTTATATATATATATATATATATATATATATATATATATATATATATATATAAATATATATACACACAGGATCATGAATGCAGACTTAGTGATCATAATATTTATCTTAATATATGTGATATATAAAGGGCACTGTCAGATAGGCCATGACAGACAGATAAATTAATGGTAACAGGTGGGCAACCCTTTCTTCTTGCCCGTTCCCACCTTAAAAGAAATGTGGTACTTCCCTCCTGTGCCTCAAAAAAGTCTTTATGATATCAAAAATCAATAAATGGGTCTGAAAAGTAACATTGCATGATTCCTGTGAAGGGCTTCCTGCTTGTTTGCATCCTGCTTAACAGCTGCGGAGACCTTGCAGCCATGGCAAGAAGAAGATCATAGGCCTCTGATATCAGAAATCTGTGCAGTCCCCTCTGCTAATGGTGCTCCTAGGGCCCAAAATACACTTGGGGCCTTAATTCCAAAGGAGTTGGTGTAGCAGATCTAGAGTTCCAGGTTATAAGTATTATGGTAATAACAGATGTCTCAATTTCAGAGGACACATTCAATAAGACTGTAAAATTTCTGTATTGTAACAAAAAAAATATGTAAACACATTTATACAGATAAAGTCCTACGTTCAGACGTGTCCTCCTCGTGGGAGCCCACCCCCCTCTCCCGGGCACACACTAAAAGCGCGCGTGAACTTCACCCAGCTTTTTAAAAGTCACAGCCGGTGAAAGCATGATGCGAGGAGGAACAAATTCCCCTGCGGGCAGCCAAAGGACTGCCCACGGATCATTCTTGGAGGCATGACGAAACGGAAGACTGCATCTGTATATTGAAATAATAAAAACAAAAGTTGGATAAATCGAATAAAATATCAATCAATCAATGAAGAAGGTTCAGATAAATGCTCTACAACTTATATATTCAGCATAGTGTGGATAGGCTAATGTTCAGTATAGTATTGATTCAGTATTTTATTGATAATCCAAATACCAGAAATAGATCAAAGTAAGTTATTGAAAGAGTTACAAGATATTCTGAAAATACATATATTGGTAACTTGAAGGAATAAATTAGGAATATTGACCCCAGAAGAATATGTTTGTGATATGATACCATTTTTTACTTTTGCAATATTTATTTGTGCTATTGTAACACATTATTTGACTGTGTTATTGGCTCTTCTTTGGTCTAAATAAACCCATAAAACTTGACGGTGGAGAATGGTGTAAGAATCAGATTAGAGCCATATAAATCATAGAAGACTTGAAAGATTTTTTTTCAATACTGCAACAACTGCAGAGTTGACTTTTTGTGAGATTGTAAATGATGTTTACATGAGTGTTTTACTTCTGCTACATTTTTTCCTCATGAGTCAGATAAAAGAAAAATGTTCAGTTGATATGGGAGTGCATTGGTATGTAGATAGGGTTTACAGGTATGCATACACTGTAACCAAATATGGTAACATGTTTTCTGTGTCTCCAGAATAGCACATCTTATTATTTCACAAATAATAATGACCTGGAACTGATAATGATCTGCTTTCTATTCAAATAGCCTGGCAAAAACCTGTTTTTTCTTTTTTTCAAACCAAACAAGGTATTTCTAACACAGATTCCTCTACTGTGTTTTGAATGAACAATATCAACAGCTAGTTTGTGCCATTGTCTGATCTTAATAGCAGTATTTCAGGACTTTCACCATGAATTAAAAGAAATAGAAAAGATAACGAGAAAGCAGAATAAAATAAAAAAATATTGCTCAGGCAACAAAGG
The DNA here is from genome assembly GCF_040206685.1 of Ascaphus truei. Lineage (NCBI taxonomy): Eukaryota > Metazoa > Chordata > Amphibia > Anura > Ascaphidae > Ascaphus > Ascaphus truei. The sequence goes on from NC_134485.1 coordinate 216,888,150, forward strand.
AGTAAAATAGCTTGAAAATACAAATAATTAGATTCCGAATCCACTAAAGCATTTGTGAGCAATACATTAATTTCTATTGGGAATAGAAAAAGGCCTTTGAAAAACAACAGTTAAGCGAGCAAAGAAAATAGCTGGTTATTACTTACAAATACAACTGTTCAAAAACATTTTCCTGCACAATATTTACTTTTATTGTTAAATAAAATACAACTACAGTACTGTATGGGAGAAAATGGAATGCAGTAAACAATGTACGTAATGTTAAGAGACAAAACCAACTATAAAAGCCCTATTTTTCCTTGAACTCACAAACAATAGCTTTGATTGTGTTCCCTTTTCTCTTATAGCTGCATATCTTATATTGGAAATATATTTTAAAATTGCGTTTTGGTTTTTAAATAGAGCATAGATATTAAACGAATTTCAGAATGTATAAATTGAAACTGTGGTAGATTGAAATACCACAAAATAACTACAAACAAGAGCTGGTTATATTCCATACTCCATTTCCCCCCTCACTCTAGTAGTAACAGACTTTATTATGAAGTTCTTCAGTCAGTTCTTGTTTTTAGTGGGAGATCGAAGCAGAAGAATATTAAGCATTCGATACAGTCAAAAGAAAGGCAGCAAATAAGTCCAATAAAGGTGTAAATTCTAGGCACAGTCCCGATATTTACATTGTCCAAAAATAAATCCAAGTTACAGGTAAACCTTGGAACTGTGTGTTGTATTTACACCTTTATTGGACTTATTTTGCTGCCTATTTTTTTTTTACTTTACAGAATGCAGTACTTGATACACTTCTGCTTCGATCTGCCAGTTACTCCACTGTCCCATCCCCTGCCCACAGTTGCACCACAGCACATGATCATGTACACTGTTACATTTGTTTCATTTGTTGTTGTGGTTACAGATCTACATGGGACAAAAGGTGGACTTCCCCTGGCACTTGGACCAAGTGGGATAGTTGAAAAACAAAAAGATAAAAAAGGGGAACAGTGGTGTGACAGTATAATTACAACCATACAAGTATATTATAGATATATGATAGTAGCACTTACATGTGCTTCTTGATTAGAAGAATCTTAAATTGAGGCAGCCAGCATATCTGTAAAACTGATCATCTAAGCTTTTCCTTAAAGGATCTGTCTTTTCTTGTGTGCCTTATTTAAAAACAGATAAAGAGTTTATTAAAACAATTCCGGATAAAATGTATACATTTTCCTCTCACAAACGCCTATCTTGATTTTTGTGCAAGTCAATACAAGGCTTTTCAGCACAGCGGGTAATCCCTGTTTCTCTCCATCTGGTCATCTACATTACCAGAGACTTCTGTAAAACTCTATAATATTTCCTCTCTCGTCCTCAGGAGTCTGATGATATAGGCCACACTCAAATAAAGTTGTGTGCTCTCCGCCTTCCTTTTCATTTAGTCCTAAGTGGATGGCATCTGAGGATGTACCGAGCATTTTGATTTTGGGTCACGTGGATATCTTCTGGCGTAGTGAATGTCTAGCAGAGCTGGCGCAACACCTAGCTTTCTCAGGGGTAATGACTTCTGTAGTGTTGTTCTGTCCTTAAATAACAACTTTTAGTTGTTAACCTTTCCCTAGCTTGTATGGGGGAGCAGCTTTGTTAACATGTGAAAACGGGCACTAGCTGATTATTTACATATTTATACACTTTAATATAAAAATACATTAACCTGTACGTCTACCTTATTTTTGACAATTTAAATTGGGAAAAAGATATATCCAAAGCCAAATCTATATATAAATTTACCCTTGGTATGTATCAGATATTTTCAAAAAGTAGTAACATTTACGTAACAATGATTAAAATACTGTTTGAAAAAAGTTGCAACATTTACACCATCTTTAATACTTCCATACGATAAATTGTTTGAAGAAGTATAGGATTTATCCTAATTATTTATTTATAGCAAATTTCAGTAGGACTATTGTTACAATTATAAAATGAAGGAATTAGATTGGAGGAAAAGGGATGATTTTAGCAATAGTTGATATTTAAGATTTATATAAATGTAGAAATCAAAAAGTTCACAAAAATCATAATTTTTTTCTGAAAGATGTAATTCATGTTGCAAATATTTGCAACAGGAATTCGAGTGTTTTTTTTAATGTATTCATATGTTTATATTATAATTGAATATGTCTTTTCAATCCGACAAAATATATAAAAATCTCGTATGCCCCATATATATTTTTTTTTAATATAACTTTGGTTTTATTGAGTTTTTTTCATTTACAGAATACATATACAACTGATATAACTGTAAGCTTATTACAAAATCCTTTTGTTGTATTTTAACATATATCCAAATCATACGTTGTGGAATAGGGAAACTTAGGGAAATGCGGGGAGGGAAGGGCGGGGGGGGTCAGGAGGGTGGGGTGAGGTGCGGAGCTCGCTACCCGTTAGTCAAAAAGTATCTGGGAAACTGCTATCTTGAGAGATCCCGGTTCCTGATCTTCTCTGGGTGTTCTTGCCTGGACAGGGGTCTAGGGTGCCCCTTACTGGACTCGGCAAGAGTGTTCCTGCACCCGTTAGTCTCTCTTGTCCCCAGCTCAACGCCTTTATCAAGGGAAAACGCATCTACTACTATCACAGCAGGATGGTATCTCTTTCCACTCCCGGGATGTCCGTCTTGGCCAACCAACCGTCCAGGTTTTTAGATAATTTTCGCCAGAGTCATTGACCAAACTTGTAAATTTCTCCATCTCGCATACAAATCAAATTCTGTTCCGAATCTTGGCAATTGAAGGAATGTCGGGGAGTTTCCACAATGCTGCGATCTCGCACCGAGTTGCTGTTGCGAAATAGGCAACCAGTTTATTACTTTCTTTAGTCCACTCTGGAGTCGGCCTATTTAACAGGAACCGCCATGGATCCAGGGGAATTTTAAGGACAAAGATCCTCTCTAGCCAATCTCTAATTTTTCGCCAAAGCGGTCTAATCCTCGGGCAGGACCACAGCATGTGTAACAGGTCAGCTGTTGCCCCGCACTGTCTAGGGCACAGTCTAGAGTACCCTGGAACAAATTTAGATAATTTCATGGGAGTGTGATACCAGCGCATTAGAACTTTATATGCGTTTTCCCTTAATGTCGTGCAAGAAGAGCTCTTAGCTGAAGCCATAATTATTTTAGCCCAGTCCTCTGCCTCTAGTTCTTCGCCCAAATCTTTCTCCCACTGGTCCATGTACCTCAGTTTGCAATCAACCTTAGCCCCTGAACCGATCACCTCCTTGTACAATAGCGATATGAGTCCCCTGGTATCCGTCTCAACTAGACAAAGCTTTTCAAATCTGGTTAGTGGGGGACAGGGGGAAACATTTATATAGAATGCTCAAAGTTAGAGAAATCTAAATATCTCCGAAGGGGGGATGTTAGATTCCTCTCGAATTTGTGCAAAGGGCTTAATATCTTTCCTCCCCTCTAAATCTCAAAGCCTACTGTATATATGCCTAATTGCTTCCAAATTGTAAATTCTTTTCTGTACAGGCCCGGAGCAAAGTCTGGGTTGCCCCATAGCGGGGTCATCAGAGATCCTTTCTTTGTCAAAGTGCACCGAAATTTATTGGACTCCCAAATAGCTAGTGAGTTAGCCACAGATGCCAGCAGCTGTTTCATCAGCTTCAAGGCTGTTTTGGGTAACAAGATCATGCTTTTCAACTCTATTGGAGAGCAAGCTTCACTTTCCAATGCTACCCATCGTTTCGAATCCGGGTCTGTGTGCCATTGGGAAATTTGGCTTAATTGTGCCGCTTTGTAATAAGATATCAAACAAGGTACCGCCAGGCCCCCCTCCAATGTTGGTTTCATGCCCTTTACTCTCGGCTTTTTCCCCTCCCATATGAATTTAGAAATAGCAGACTGAAGTGAGAGTATGTCCGTCAGTCTAAGTGGTACCGGTAGCGTCTGAAACAGATACAAAATGCGGGGGAGGAGATTCATCTTGATGCTATGGATCCGTCCGATGCAGGATATTTTAAAAGATGCCCATTTTCTGAGCTCTTCCTTTAGATCTCGGATCAGTCTGGGGAAATTTGCTTGATATATATTTTTGTACTCTTTGGGGATGACTACCCCCAGGTACTTCACCCCTTGTTTTGGCCAATTAAAGTTGAAATTGATCTTTATCAATTTTTTAATCTCATTCGGGAGGCTTATATTCAGGGCTTCAGACTTAGATTGGTTGATCTTAAAGCCTGATATGTCGTGGAATTTCCCCAACAAGTTGAATAGGTTCGGTAGGGATGTAAGCGGCCGAGAAATTGTTAACAGGACGTCATCCGCGAAAAGCGCTATCTTGTGTGTCTGAGATCCTACTTCAACTCCTCTGACGTCGGGATTATTTCTTATTTGGGCTGCTAGGGGTTCTATGCACATTGCGAAAAAGTAGGGGGGATAATGGGCACCCCTGTCTTGTGCCACTTCTAATTTTGAAAAGGTCCGATGGGAAACCCTGGTGGACTACTTTTGCTGCCAGCCCTTGGTATAGTGACAGGATAGCATTGATCACCCGAGCCCCCAGCCCAAACTCTCCAAGCGTGGCACTCAGGTATGGCCAGTCAATCCTGTCAAAATCTTTTTCAGCATCCAGACTCAACATCATAACTGGGATCGTAAGTGTATTGGCTATATCTATCAGATCAATGATCCGTCGGGTGTTATCTGAAGCTTGACGACCCTTTATGAACCCGACTTGATCTGGATGTATGAGTCTGGGCAGGATGTGACTAAATCTATTGGCCAGCAATTTAGCGTAGATTTTGATGTCTGTGTTAATAAGCGAAATGGGCCTGTAGCTCGAACAATATAATGGGTCTTTCCCAGGCTTATATATTACTGAGATAGACGCTTGGAGCATCTGTTCCGGGAACTCCGCTCCCTCGAGCACTGCATTGAACATTTTAAGGAGGTGGGGGCCCAGAATCTCAATGCACTTTTTATAATAAAGATTAGAGAACCCGTCGGGTCCTTGTGCTTTCAAGGGTTTGAGGTTCTGAATAACCTGGGTAAGTTCCTCTATAGTGAAGTCTGCATCTAATGCTTCCCTTTCCGAACCACTCAATCTTGGTAGGTGTGAGCCCTTCAGGAAGTCCCTCATGACTCTTTTGGTTTTACCATTATGTGCCACTTTTTCTCCATTATAGAGATCCTCATAAAAGCTCCTGAATTCCTCCACTATAAGTTTTGGGTTAGCTGTTTTGGCCCCCGATTTTAGCCGAAGCTCCCGAATACTAAAATTTGGCTGTCTATTCCTCAATTTGTTAGCCAGTAAAGTATCTGGTTTGTTTGACTTATCATAGAATAGCCTCTTGGTCCAACTCAACGTGGTATCTGCCTGGGAGGTCAGGACTAAGTTAAGCTCGATTCTAGTATCTTGTATTTCTTTAAGTATGGCCGGACCCTGATCACGCTTATGCTTGAGAAGTAGGTCTCTTAACTTTATTTGTAGGGATGTGATTTTCGCGTTTCTCTCTCTTTTTCGCTTAGCTGCTAGTTTAATAAGGGTCCCTCTCAGGGTTGCTTTGTGTGCTTCCCACAAAACCAGATGAGACTGCACACTGCCTGTGTTAATTTGGAAGAATTGATCTATTTCCTCGCTAATTATCTGTTCCGTCCGTGGAACTTTCAATAAAGCCTCATTCAGTTTCCAATTTGCTTCTGGCCTGTCTAGGAACTTTTGAGTGCACCGTAGCTCTATGGGTGCATGATCCGACCATGAAATATCATGGATCCTTGAATGGGGGATCTGCGGAACCAGTCTGCTAGAGACAAGGAAGTAATAGATTCTGCTATAGGAGGTATGGGGATGAGAGAAGAATGTGTAGTCCCTTTCTAGCGGGTGCATCTCCCTCCAAATGTCTACAAGATGACTCTCCCTGAGTCCCTTCTGTAAGGCATCTATGTATTTTCTCTTGTTAGGCTTGTAGGGTCCCGACCTGTCCATTCCCGGGTTGATCGCCACATTGAGATCTCCCGCCACGATTATATCTCCTTTGACAACTGATCTCAAAGTATCGAAAAACTTCCGAATGAAGGAGGGGTCCTGCTCGCAGGGAGCATAAATCGTAGCTAATGTTATAGGCTGAGCTTGGATTGTGCCAACTATAATTAAAAACCTACCATCTTTGTCTCTCTTAACCACCTCCTCTATAAAGGGGATATTGTTATGCATCAGGATCGCCACTCCTCTTTTTTTTTCCGTCCTTGCTGAGGAGAGATAGAACCGTTTAAAGCTCTTATGCCAATATTTAGGGGCACTTTTGCTGCTAAAGTGCGTCTCCTGAAGGAACACTATATCAGCCTGCTTGCGTTTGTAATCTGCTATCGCTATTCGGCGTTTGCCTGGGTTAATTTGGAAGAATTGATCTATTGTTTAATACCTTTGGTATTATGGGAGATCATGATCAAAGACATTGTGCATCAGGGTGGTGTTTACCGCTGCAATTGCTAATTCTTGTGTAGGTCTCCCGGACCCCTGAGCCCAGAGGCTCCCATACGTCTGCTAGGTTCTGAGCCCGCACCTCACAGGTAGGGGATGGAGGGGAAAGGAAGGAAAGGAAAGGGGGGGACAAAAAACTGAGTGGCCGATGCTGATTCTGGTCAGCAACTGTCCCTTGGCCCTCGGGCTAAACTCGCGCCCTGGAATGCCCAAAAAGGGCTTCCCTATCCCCAACCATCGCCTGTGGCTGGGTGCCCGAGGGACTTGTCTGTGCATTATGGTAAAGCCCATTCCTGCACAGCTGTAGTCACAGGCAGTCGGCCCAGGTGGTCCCGGTCCCGGCACCTTTTATTACAATCATCAAAACATATTTTAACTTTTAAGTAACTTGTGTACCTATTCAGAACAATATAGGTATAATACTGAACCTAGTAACAGTGAAACTTATTAAACCTTTGTTATCGTCCCCAGCCAGCTGTGTGCCTTCCCCCGAATTATGGAGTGTAAGATTCTGTGTTGCGGCAGAGTTCATTTTGTGCGACCCCTTCTCCCTCGCTGCATTAGACCAACTCATGGGGGGGACAGTTCCTCAAAGTCAGTGATACCTTGTTTAACGTTAACCAGTAATCTAATTTGTGTGTAGACTCTGGCTCCCATTCCTGTCTTCATTCTGAGATCTTGCCACCATATCAATCCCAACCCCCTCCCTCCACCCCCTCCCGCCCCATGCTACCAGACTCTTTAGTGCTGTATCGGAAGTTCCGCTTAGGCTGGACCTGCTGTGCTTTTATTCGCTGGTCGCGGAGCAGCTGTGAGTCGTGGTGAGAGCCCTCTTGATGACCACCCCTCATATCAGTGCGGCCCCCCGATCCCTTCTCGACTTTCTGGTAGGTCTTGGCTGTAGGGATTGGAGAGACATGTTAATGATAATGTACTACACCAGGATGGGGATATACCTCCTATCAAGTCCTCTCATCGGACTTGTCCTATTATCCCTCCTGACCTCTGGGCTAAGTTGACCCCTCCTTTATTCTCCTATCCTTACTTAGGCTACCCCCTACTTACTTGTGCTATGCTTCTGCTTGGGGCCTTCTTATTTCTTCCTTCCATTCCCTCCTTCCCCCCTTCTCCCTCTCCTCTGCCTAACTCAACCTCATCTTACTCCCCCCCCCTTTCTCTCCCCCTCCCCCGAGCCTTTATTCCGCTTTTATCCTCCTTCTCATTCTTACTCCTCTATTCTCCTTAATCCCCCTCCTCTCCGGTTCACACCTCCCTCGGTCTCCCTTCATCCCCTACTCTCTTCCTCCTATCTTCCTCTTTATCGCTATCCCCCTCTAGAGGCTTAATCCTGCCCAAGACCGCTTCCTCTCTCAGCTGTGTCCGCGCCCCCCTTCCCCTCCCGCTGGTGATAGCAACTTATGGTAGGCTGCTGTTGGTCTTGCGGCTCATCCTCCATGTTTGTTCCGTCTCCGTCTCCTTCCGGCCTCTGATATCCTGTTCCGCTCTGCGTCTGTCTCCAGATGACGTCACCTCGCTCGACACACTGCTCCTCTCCACTCTCACGGCTCCAGGGGGATCTCGCTGCCATTCTGTCTCCCAGGCTCTTCTTTACCACTATGCCGCCCTCCGCCACCAGGGGTCTCACTCATCGCAGATTTCCATAGACTGCGCAAGATGGCCGCTGTTTCATTTCCCGCCACCAGGAGGTCACTGTCTCGTCTATCTTCCCCACATACCAGCAAAATGGCCGCACCATGCTCTTCCCGCCACCAGAGGGAAACAGATCTCTTGGCCATTCCTCCGCAGTGCTGTGAGCCAGGGAAGGCTCCTTTAATTTCTGGCTTGGGGACTTTTAACTACGGGGAAACTCTCAATCCTTGCACTTACTTCCTGAAGGCTCCACACGCTGCCAGTCAGCCTCCGGTGCAGGAGCTTCCACGTGGCCCCGCTGTTCAAGACTCATGGATGAAGTCGGTAAGCCCAGCTTTTTTAAAAACTCTGCGCCCCCCTCCAAGTGCTTTATGGTGAAAGCCACTCCATTCCTGATCACCATTAGCCCAAAGGGGAAGAGCCAACGGTATCGGATCCCATTGTCATGGAGGGTACTAGTAATGGCTGAGAGGGCTCTCAGTTTTATTAAGGTTTGTGGGGCCAGATCTTGATAGACTTGCAAACGTACCCCTTAAAATTCCAGGGTCTTGGCAGTTCTTGCTATTTGACAAACACTCTCCTTTATTTTAAAATAGTGGAGCCAAATTATTATATCCCTTGGGGGGTCTCCTTGTTGCGGTCTAGACCGCAGGGCCCTGTGGCACCTGTCAAACTGCAGTTCTGCTTCACTTTTGTCGGGCAGTATATGCTGGAGCCAGTTTGTTGTGAATTCTTCAGGGTCTGACACTAATTCCGGGACCCCTCGAAGGCGGATGTTATTACGCCTGTCCCTGTTTTCAGAGTCCTCCTGTCGGTCTTGCAGGTCAGATATCATTTTGTGCATTTGGGCCATGGATTTGTCATTTTTTTGTAGGGAGTTAGAGTGTACGTCCATTTTATTTTCCAGTGTGTTTGTCCGTTCCCCTATACTGTCTATATCTTTTCTGAGCTTCCAAAGCTCCTTCTGGAAAAAGGTCTTCATCTCGGAGCAGAAAGCCTTCATGTCTGTCCTCGTGACCCAGTCCTGGTCCCCGGACCCCGCTCTACTTGTCAGTCTGCTCGCAGATCTGTCACTCTCAGAATCTGAGCCCGCCATCGGCCCGCTGTCTTCCCCTCCACTTGCGTGGGCTGGATCTCCTTTTTGAAAATAATCTGTCACTACCGATGTTCTTTTCCGTGTGACTGCTTTTTTGGGCATCCTTGGGGGTTCCGATCGCTAGATCACTGCTTTTCACTGTTTATTTTAGATTTTTATTGTTGTTAATTAGCTATATTAGTGCCGGCCGGGACAGAGCCTCTCAATTAGGCATCCATACACCTAGCCACTGCACATGCGCCTCCTATGCCCCATATTTTTAATATCTTTTTCACTTCCCATTGATGTTTGAAAAAATTTGACACATCCCAAAAATGTTTGCATCTCATTTGCAGTGATGAATACGTCCCCTACCTTAGAGAAAGGAGGACTAAAAATGGGGAGCCAATAGATGAAGATGGAGAATAAATAGGGGGACAAGAACAACAGGAAGGGGAAGTAGAAGTGTCGGTCAATGTATCCATGGTAATAGGATAAAATATCTAAAGTGTAACTTTGAAAAATGGGCGGAGATAATTGTTAGTAACAGGGGGAGGTTTGATAGAAAGGAGCAAGAACTTCAAGGATGGTGCATGTCCAAAGAATAAAAAAAACATTATCTAACTGGGTAAATTCAACCTCACAGAAAGGAAACAAAATCGATGTCTATGTTCAATCCTAAAGGAGCTAAGGATTTTAAGGTATAAATCCAAACGGATTCTTTTTGTGAGATCTTCATAATGAAATCCCCTCCTCTCCAATCACTGGAAACTACCTCTATACCACTAAATGATAGATCACGGGGATTACAGTTATGTTTCAATTTAAAGTAGTTGAATGCACTATGTGTTTCCAAGCCCCTTTCCATATTTCTAATGTGTTACTCCAACCCCACTTTCAGTGTTCTAATTGTTTTCCCAACATATTAAAGTTTACAGCTACACTCCAACAAATAGACAACTCCCTTGCTATGACAAGAAATATTGTTTTCGTTCGTGAATGTCACATAATATATTGGAAGCAATTTCTTTTACTTTTGAATCTTTTCTGGGATTGCCCAGACACGCTCTGCGCTGCATACATAAGAAGAAACATTTTTACTCTCTCCTTAGCCAATATTACTCTTTTTTTTATTTTAAGACACTTGGTACCAGTTGCTGTTTAAGGTTGGAAGCCCTTGGATACATAACTCTTGATTTTTCAGAAATGACAGCTCTCAAAAGTTAATTTTTTATGTACCAATGTTTTTCCAAAATGTTAGTGATTTGTTTGCTTGGTTACTACACTTTGTGATGAATGGTATGAACTCTTGCGTTTGGGCTTGTTTATAGTCACTTTGTCTTTATATGTTAATATATCTGATCTTTCCATTCCTTCAACCTTCTGAATTGTTTTTCAATCACTCTTGTATAATATCTTCTATAAAAAACTTGGTTTTGAGTGGAGCTATTTGGTTAATATAATCTTACCTTTTTGAGCAATTCCTTTTCATTCTCTTGAATTCTCCATAGGGAATATTTTCAAGCCAATTGCTCTTATGGCTGCTCATGGTTAATACTGTATTTCCTCGATTGTAAGACGCCACCGATTGTAAGACGCACCATCGATTTGGCCCTTACAATCAAGGAAAATTACTTTTCACTTTCCAAGTTTCAGGAGAGGTCCCATGTCAGCGGAGAATGAAGCGGGCGGCAGCGGCAGGAGTGGTCCCACATCTGCAGATGGTTGAAGATGGACAGCTGGCGAGAGTGCGGCGGCGGGACAGGTCCCAAGTCTGCAGGTGAATGAAGATAAGAAGGCAGTGGGCGGCGTGTTGTGGTGGCAGGAGATCATAATAGCAGGAGAGCTGAGCAGGAGCAGAGTGGCGTAGGGGAACGGCTTGAGAGGTGCACACAGTTACACCGGAAGTTGACCGGTGTCTGACTTCCGGTTACAGTGTGCACCTCCCAAGCCATTCCCCTTTGCCGCTCGGTTCCTGCTCAGCTCTCCTGCTATTATAATCTCCTGCTGCCCCCACCGCACATCCACCCACCATCTTTTATCTTCATTCACCTGCAGACTTGGGACCTTTCCTGCTGTACTCCCGCCACTCACCCGCCACGAACCCGGCACACTCCCGCCCCCCGCTTTATCCTCCGCTGACATCGGACCTCTACTGAAACGTGGTGAGTGAAAAGATGGGGTTAGTACTGTAGACACTTTGTTTTATTATAAAAAAATGAATACATCGATTCTAAGACGCACCGCGATTTGAGACATGTGAAAATCAGAAAAAAGGTGCGTCTTAGAATTGAGGAAATAGGGTATATAATTGTTACAGTTGAATGGTTTAAAAAAACATCTTTCAATGGATAGAGTTCTTTCCACCATTATTTCTAAATCTAGAAATTAATTTTTCTCTTTATTTATGTACTGTATGGGTGAATTTTAAATTGCAAGTGTTTAGATTTATATATAAAAAAATTATTCCAAATCTCTCTCCTCCACTCTTCATATGAGGAAGACCTCATCTATGTATTATCGCTAGAGTACCAGGTTTGCGCCAAAGATGTTGTTTGTCCAAATTAAATGGTCCTTCCACCAACCCATAAAAAGGCTGGCGCAACTTGGCGCAAACCATGGCGTACATTGAATCTGAAGGAAATGGTCTCCTTCAAACCAAAAAAAGTTGTTTTATAATATAAATGAAATCCCCACGATGATAAACTGGATTTGATCTGCATCTATGGGGCCTATTCTACTAGCCTCGATAATTTTTTGCCATATCGAACGGTTTGGCATGATCCATGTTACCCAAGAGAATTCTTACAGGAATGCTTTTGGTTTACAGAAATCATAAACTGTCTTTTTAAAATAGATTATTTATCTACACCTGGAAAAACATTTCAGGAGAGCTATTGACAACCAAAAGGTTTATTCAGATCCACAACCTGTCCAAACATCTCATTGATTATCAGGGACTTAAACAACAATACTGGGTTTCCTGAATTAACACCTAGACTCCCAGGAAGAAACAGCTGCTACTTTCCAATCAGTATGTGACATGTGCAAACATTTATTGATAGATCTGGTATTTCTAGGTTTTTCCCATCATCTTCAAAAAAAAACACACAATTTGGTTTGAGCATACATCCTCATGTTAGCTATGGTTTAGAGAACACATTTAAACTAGACAGATTATTAGTTAGGAAGAGGAGGAGAGGAGGAGAGGAGGAGAGGAGGAGAGGAGGGGAGGAGGGGAGGAGGAGAGGAGCAGAGGAGTAGAGAGCTCATAGAAGGTAAATATGATCATAATTCTTGTGCACTTGTAAACCTGTATATATATCTGTGTTTTATATCAATGTATTGTTTTGTTAGGCCTGTAATAAATACACACCTTATAAGGAAGTAAATGTAGTATTACTGTGTAAGTCTTATATTTTGTTGTTGTTCTAATAAATATTGTTTATATAATTGAAGCCTCTCTAGCATGTCATAACTCATAAACCAAGAGCATGCACGTGTGAATGTGTTTCATATTGGAACACATATCTACACATTCATCTCCCTAAATAATAGTCTGCCATATAATTATATTAATTATTATAAGCCAGCAATACTTTAATAGATGAATAAACTATAAATCCATCTATATTTCTATTTCTGGATAAGGCTAAAAATTATAGGTAACAATCCACATCGCAGAACTATATAGAAAAGAAAAGAAAGAAGAGAGCACACAACCACTCATAGGGGCCTATTCTAGTAGCTTCGATAAGATTGCTGCCAGTTTGTACTGTTTGGCATGACCCCACCGAACGGTTTAGCATTTGTGTTATCACAGTATTCAGAAGGAATCTGAAAGCATTTCCACAAGTCTCAAACCGGTGGCATTTATTAAGTATAATTGTTTCAGGATTAGGTGTGCTACTGTATTTTCTAAGTGGTAGGAGTTTAGAATAGGTAAAATCCTGTCTCTTATCCAAGAATTTCTAGCATTGAAGTATGCAGTTTGACTATGCAATTTCTCTTGCATCTTGTTATGTGTCATGGGAGACAAGGCAGTTTACACCTTTTTACAAGGATCATTGATTGAGCAAAACAGGTAAGTGAAATAAATTGTAACTTTATTCACATGAAAAGGCATACACACAGTGGAACGCAAAATACAGACAAAAATACACACTTCCTTGGGAATTGGGGTAAAACAATAGACTTTCCTCTGTGCATGGAATCCTAAAAAGGATTTTCCCCTGACCAGGACTTAGCCCGAAATGTCCTGGAACTCAAATCGGCATAAAATTCCAGACGCCACCTCTACGTTCTCCTCTGTAAGACTTGGTTTCAAAAAGAAGGACTTAGAAAATATTCTGGGCAGATATTGCTGTGCCTTGCTATTCGTGCAAGAGAACTTTTGAAAAGCCTGCCACCCTCTTTCTTGCTGGAGACTGGATACACAAATCTAATGGGAGCATAGATTCTTATAGTATTTCTACCTCCATTCACAAAATACTACAGCCCATCAGAAGCGTGAGAACTTTCTCAGCAGCGAATCAGAGACAAGCCAGTAGAAAAAACAGGGTTAGCTGGAAATCTGAATGAACCAAGGGTCATGTGCAACTTGGCACCTCTGTCCCTGGTTCCCTCAATGCCACCCGCGGTGGCTGGCTCCTCCAAGTCTGACAGAACAATTGGCCAACCGGACTTGGGTGCTCAATCTTTTCCTGCTGCCCATTTTCTTCTCACACCTCTGGCATCCTCTGGCTGCTTTGAACTCCGATGTCTCCCAAACTTACTGGTACCTAACTTGGTAGCCATGGCAGTCTCTTGGACACTGGTTCTGAAAGCCCACTAACTTACAGTGCATAAAACACTACACTTCATTAATTACATGTATTAATAAAATAAACCTTTAATACATCCATATGCCCTCGGTATGGGGAATAGAAAAGTATACTTTTATTCCTATCAGCCTATATTCCCCACACACTATCTACAGAACTTAGCTTGACTCTGAGAGTCCCCCCACAACCTTATGTTTGGGGATATCCATAAACCCAATACTGGTTCTGGGATACCTGGCACTAACTGGGGTACACTTTTCAATCCTGTGCCTCATTTTACCTTTCGGGCTGTGCTGAAGAATGGGACCCTAGTGGTGAGTCGCACAAACATTTTCAAGGGGAATTATTACCAGTTCAATGTGCCTACATGTATGTGATAATCAGGCATGATTCCCGGATAAAGTTTTGGGGTATCCAGCAACGCTGGATCCCGACTACCTAGGCTCATTCTGACAACAATTCCTCCAGAAAACCCACTTGAAACTCATGCCATAGCAATCCCTGCTCTTTCATATGCCCGAAAAGATAAAAATACAAAAAATATATTTATTACATTTCATGAATTGCAAATATACATTGTTACTGGCTCAAGAGCTAACCCTCTTGAACCCATATATACGAATCAGGGTTAATCATTCATGGGCTTTATTGAGAGCCTGGTTAACCTTTTACCATCACACTGTGTTCAGCTGATGAGCTGATATGGGCCAATATACTTACTGTACATGCACTCTAGTGTTTTTCTAGCTTTCTGTCTAATTACATTTTTAAGCATTCTTCATATTTTGTTTATATTCAACTATGCAGTATATATATTTCTGTTTTCTTTAACTAACATACAGATGCAGCGGCTGTTATTCGAACACTTCACGCATTGTATACCTCGGAATATCCATGTCATGACGTGGGATTTCTTCCAACCATACCGCCTTTAGACACGAGTGCAGGCGAGTACAGAAAATGGCATTTTACTGTTCTGGTTTTTAAACACCTGAAATTGACACAGTAGAACAGTAGCCTTCCCTATCGGCGCTGCCTGAGGAATCTATGTGTGGACTGTTACTGCTGCGGCACATCTGAGTCTAACACAGTGCCGTTTTTTCCCTGGCTTTTTCCTGGAATGCGACGCACTTCACCTGGAGCATGCCGCATTAATTTTGCGTTCTTAGCCACGGGTCATGTGCGGTTGACGCGCGGCTGATGTGTTTATTGAGAATGGTTCGGATTTAATAGGTTGAAATTCTTCGCGTGTCCGCCAGATGGCAGATATTCATGAATTGTAATGCGCATGCGCTCCAGTAATGTGTCGACTTGCAGGTGTTTCATTTAAAAAAGATACCACAGTGTGCTATTGTAACTTGGCCTTGAGACTGAAGGAAGAGGTTTCAAAAATTTATCAATTTAGGCTTTTCATATTAAAGAAAGACAAAGACCAGTTTCGGTTAAAGTATTCTCAAGAGACCCGCCGCCCGCCATGAGTGTTCAAGTGCAGCCCGTTTTCCAAAAACCCGACAGAAGTTACGCGCCTTTGATATGGGCTGCGATTAATGCAACAGATGATAAGATGGCAACAGTTGTACAAATTTATCAGTATTTTATCGAAAACTATGACTTTTACACATTTTCGCCAGCTCCTCATACGTGGAAGCGTGCAATAAGGAAAAGGTTATGTAGCGATCCCTGTTTTTATCGTATTGAGCCACCATTTGTTGGAGGGTATTGGTGTGTATCACCGGATTTTTCCTGTATCTATGATCATACAGACAGCAAAAGGTGAAGGGTCATGTTAAAACCAACTAAGAAATAACAGTCACTGCCAAGCAATGCACCAGCACCGGCTTCCAATGACGGTCCCGACGTCAGTGACAACCCTGAGCCTGAGCTGGATTTCGCGGCTATGGACGGATTAAGAACACAATTGCAAGATTCAGAAAATTAACGACTCTGTGGAGGGGGGGGGGGTTGGGTGACTCATGCGCAGTAAGCAGCTAGCTCCCATCTCAAAGAGAATTACACGCAGGCGCAGTGAGGCTTTGTAGGTCGGCTATGGACGGATTCAGAACACAATGGCAATATTCAGAAAATTAACAACTCTGTGGAGAGAGGGGGTCGGGTGACTCATGCGCAGCAAGCAGCAAGCTCCCATCTCTAAAAGAATTAGAGTACACGCATGCGCAGTGATGCGATTGACGCTCGGCTAGGGACGGATTAAAAACACAATGACTAACTAACTTCAGAAAATGAAGGACTCTGTGGAGGTGTCTGTCGATAAGAGTTTGTGTGTTCGTGGGGGAGGGATGAAGTATTAGTTGTGCAGCAGTTCAAAGAAATAACATACTGTACTGTACTGTAGAGTACAGTAATTTCAAAAGGCAGTTCATCATAATACTGTAATTTGATCCCTACACCCCCAAATACAGTACATAAAAAGCACACAAATCAACCATGTGCAGGCAAACGCACAGATTTAATATCGTAATATCAAGATTCTTTTTGCAGGCATGTGGATCAAATAACAGTTAAAAAATCATAATAAATTTTTTTTGGGGGCCACTAAAGCAAGCAGTGGTGGGTGAAGTTACAGGCGCATCTCAAATAGAATTACACGCAGGCGCAGTGACGCTTTTTAGGTTGGCTATGGAAGGATTAAGAACACAATGGCAAGATTCAGAAAATTAACGACTCTGTGGAGAGGGGGGGGTTGGGTGACTCATGCGCAGTAAGCAGCTAGCTCCCATCTCAAAGAGAATTACAAGCAGGCACAGTGAGGCTTTGTAGGTCGGCTATGGATGGATTAAGAACCCAATGGCAAGATTCAGAAAATTAACGACTCCGTGGAATTTCAAATCCTTGAGCTACTGTAACGTTCATGGGGGAGGGGGCTGCAGGGTACAGCTGCATAAAGTTCAAAGCTAAAGACATACTTTGATTTCAAAAGGCAGTTCATCATAATAATACACCCCCAAATACAGTACGTAAAAAGCACACAAATCAACCATGTGCAGGGTCGCAGTCAAAAGCTACAGCACAGATTGAATATCGTAATACAGTAAGATGGTTTTTGCAGTCTATTGTGGAGAAAATAAAATAACATTTTTAAAAAAAATTTGGTCACTCACTCAGGCAAGCAAGCAGTGGTGGGCGAAGTTACAGGCGCATGCGCAATAAATTCCTGCTGTCAAGGAATGTGATTGAAACCAGACACACGTTCAAAGGAATGGTGTGGGAGAGATGTACTGCATTGCACAGAAGATAAGAAGTTGAAATACCCTGCAGTGCAGTTAATTATCCTGAGTGAGGGGAGAGCGCTGTATATGCCGAAATGTGACACTGTTACAGTACAGTACACGCCTATGCGTTTCAACAATTTTCAAATGTGACATACCGTACAGCAGCACAGCACTGCAAATGCATGTATACTTTAAATATGCAAATTTACAAATACTGCACGCGCACACACAGACTGTGTACTGATGTAGGTTGAACCGCGAAGGTATTAGACTTCCAAGACAACAGCTCGCAAACGCCCCCTGAGTTTTTACACGGCATTGCAGTATTGCAGACAGCGAGAATAAAATGCTAATATCACGAGCGCGAAAATAACGCAGTTCACTCCGGGCGAAAATGACAAAAATACGCACCTAACCGGGATAATTTGAGAACCACGGATCTAGCCGTCTTAGAATCAGATTGGCCGCCACTGTACAACAATTTTCTTTTCTATAGTGGCAAGTTTCCACTTTAATTACTGAGCTTTGTTCTGATAGGAGTGGTACTGGTTAATCTGTATCATTTGTTTTCAACTCTATAACCATTCTTACTCTTATACATTGTATTGCTAAGACACTTCTCTGTGCATTTTATATACTATTTCTGATATAAATGTTATATCCCTATGTGATTTATTGCGCTAATATTCTTTACACATATAATTACTAGCAGTTAAAAAAAGGACACAAATTGCATTTGTGAGATTATATTGCTAGCTAACAATCACACAATTCCACTAATAATAACAACATCAGACAAAATGAACATTGAGGATTATAGGAATGGCCATATGCCTAACTAATTTGATAGTCCTCATTGTATTATGCAATGTAACTCTGTATTCTATAAACTCTTCATTTTCCTTTGATCTGTGAAAAGCAAATACACAGTAAGATTAGAGAATGGAGTTTCGCAAACTTTGTATTTTATTATTTATTGTATTTCTCTTATTTTCTTTACATAATTATAATGTGGTATAGGGTCCTGAGCTGAATTGTTGTCCACATATGGACATATGTGGAGTAAAGCAAAAGAGAGATTTCCTCATTATATTTAGATGAGCTGCATAATACATCCATCAAGCAGCCAGAAGTGGAATTATAATAATATGACTAGTGCTGGTTTGGGGTTTGTCAAGCATCTCTCAGCTTCTGTACTTTCAGGACAAGTGACAGGATGCCTCAAGTTGAATACATTGTTTGAAGTGGCATAAAATCCCACAACCACTACAGTAGCAACAACATGATTATAAAATGATGTACTGGATATTCTTAGTAATGATAGTGTAATCAGCGTGTTATTGTAACATTTTTACTGGAATATATTATCATGAAACGTTATATACCATAATAACTAGTACTAGAATATACTGACCCCAAATGGTTAAATGAAATGTACACAAATACATATATAATATTAAACAACTTTATAATGTAAACATTGTGGCGGCTACAAGGTTCTTCATTATAATCATATTGGTATGGAGCAGAAATATGTTATTAATATATATATATATTTAAAACTTAACTATCATTTTTTTAATTGGAGAATTTTTATAAAAATATACAGCTGGAGGATCACATTTACTCCTAGCTATGCAAACCCACACATGGGATATTGGGAAGAACAATACATTTATAATAACAATCCCTTTTAATGACTTTTGTAAAGTAAAATTAGTAGTAATAATTACCTCAACAACAGTTTGAACCTTCAATTGACCTCAAGCTTAGACCCCTCTAAAATTGAGTTCCTAGGTCTCAAGCTGTACAGTATTTTAACATGCATATTGCTGTTTGTACATTCATATTGGGGTATGTAATTGTTAATATAGTATGTACTGCTGCGGCTCATCTGAGTCTAACACATCGCCGGTTTTTCCCTGGCTTTTTCCTGGAATGCGACGCACTTCACCTGGAGCATGCCGCATTCATTTTGCGTTCTCAGCAACGGGTCATGCGCGGTTGGTTGCAATTCTTCGCGTGTCTGCCAGATGGCAGATATTCATGAATTGTAATGCCATGCGCTTCAGTAATGTGTCGACTTGCAGGTGTTTCGTTTAAAAAAGATACCACAGTGTGCTATTGTAACTTGGCCTTGAGACTGAAGGAAGAGGTTACAAAAATGTATCAATTGAGGCTTTTCATATTAAAGAAAGACAAAGACCAGTTTCGGTTACAGTATTCTCCAGAGACCCGCCGCCTGCCATGAGTGTTCAAGTGCAGCCCGTTTTCCAAAAACCCGACAGAAGTTACGCGTATTTGATATGGGCCGCGATTAATGCAACAGATGATAAGATGGCAACAGTTGTACAAATTTATCAGTATTTTATCGAAAACTATGACCTTTACAAAATTTCCCCAGCTCCTCATACGTGGAAGCGTGCAATAAGGAAAAGGTTATGTAGCGAACCCTGTTTTTATCGTATTGAGCCACAATTTGTTGGAGGGTATTGGTGTGTATCACCAGCTTTTTCCTGTATCTATGATCGCGCAGATGGCAAAAGGCGAAAGGTCGTGTTAAAACCAACAAAGAAATGACAGTCGCTGCCAAGCAATGCACCAGCACCAGCACCGGCTTCCAATAACGGTCCCACCGTCAGTGACAACCCTTGCTGTCTATCCAGAGAGCCTGAGCCGCATTTTGCGTGCAGTTTTGATCAAGCTTGCATGTACCTATGCAATCTCCAGCCTCATCAGCTGACTACAGGTGGACTAGTCCCGCTGCAAACTATCGACGTGGATGATCAAGAACACTGGACTGGCAGTGGACCGGCGCCGGCGCCAGCTGAATGGGAAATTCTATGGTGAGTATTGTTGCCGTATTATTTTCTGTGGTTTTTTTATTTTGACAATACAGTATGAATATCGGTGCGATTCAAAAGTCAAGCGATTCTCCTGTAAGCAATATCATTGGCTGAGCGGCTTCTACAGTACTGTACTGCAGATACTGAACAATTGGTGGAACGCTAGGCACATGCGCATTGGAACCTTCTTGAAATGCATATGCGTGTCTGTAACAGGGGACTTATCCCTGTTCAGGTAATGTGCCTCTAATCCAGCAGTGTGGTGGTTAACTGCTGGTAGTCAATTAACAAAATACCACCTGCCTGATTAGATGGCTTAGAAAGCCTGTCTTTTGAAACAGGAAGAGAGAACTCTTTAGCTGACACCTGAGCTGAACTTGGAGACACACTTGTCTTGAGCTCTGCCAAAAGATAGCAGACCTGCTTTCAAGACACAGGGAAAACTTCTAAACCTGTATGCTGACCAACCCTGGAGACAAGGGAGCTGAAGCAGGGACAGTGAAGATTTTCCCTCCAAACCACAAGGAACAGATAAGACTTTCATTCTTAAAAGACTGCTTATATCTGCTTATTGCATACTATGTGTTTGGGGTTGGGAGAATTGCTTAACTAACGGAGATGTGAATTAATTCCATAGGAGTTCGCTAGAAATACTCCCAAGTGGATAGAAGCTTTGTTCCCCCCCACGTACCGTAAACTGTCTACAGTTTAGTGGCCATTGTTATTGATTAGGATAGAATACTGTACCTGAAACAGTATGCTGATGTTTTCCGGCCGTACAGTATAAAATACATTTTTATAAACAGTATACTGTGTAATAAAACCGAAAAACATAAAAACTATGCATTTATTCTACATGTAATACAGTACTGTACATACAGTATGTGTCTTCTATACAGTGCCAGTACATACAGTACAGTACAGTACTGTATGTGTCTTCTAATTTTTTTAATACTCTTGTACTGAGCATGCCTACAGTATACAGTACAGTGTGCCTGGACAGTAGTGTACATTCTAGAAACACTGTAATTTTGTTACAGTAGCAAAGGAGCCAATGGAACAATTAAAACAAATCGACATGTTCTTTTATTGGTGGAGTAAGTACAAAAACATTTATTTACAATTACTGTACAATGTAGAAACAGTTTAAGTGCACAGCATTTCAACAGATCAACAGGTGTATGGTTTACTGCTACAGTTGTGAAAACATTTATGTCAGTCAATATGGTTTACAGTCACATGTTTTAAAAACAAATTCTTTATTCATAAAATATACAAAACGCAACATCTCCTTTATTAAAGAACGGCAAGTCAAAACATATACAGTGGGATGGTGTGCAAAACAGTCTAGTGTACCAGTGTTTGCGGCCCTCAGGGACTGGAATTGTGCAGGTCCTGTGTGTGTGTACAGCAAGTTAAAACATTTCTGTATAAATACAAGTTAAAAACACACAACAACATCTCCTTTATTTAAGTACAGCAGGTCAAAACATGTACAATACAGTTCAGCAACAACAGTATGGTCTTACCTGTGATTAAAAAAAATCTTTATTCATAAAATACAGAATACAAAACGAAACATGTCCTTTATTAAAGAAACATTTACATTACAGTGGGATGGTGTGCAAAACTGTCAGTCAGACCTGCACCACTACAGTCCTTGAGGGCAGCAAACAGAACCCAGTTTTCAGGACAACCTTGAAAAACGTGCCTGTTTGCTGCCCTCAGGTACTGGAATTGTGCAGGTCCTGTGTGTGTGGACAGCAAGTTAAAACATTTCTGTATAAATACAAGTTAAAAAACACACAACAACATCTCTTTTATTTAAGTTCAGCAGGTCAAAACATGTACAGCAAAATTCAGCACAACAGTATGGTCTTACAGTTCCCTTGATTAAACCAGAAAGTCCACCATATTGTCCGTCCATGGCCGATTCCTTGCATGGCGCAAAACGCCATTAATGCAGTCTTGAACGCCTTTCATTACAGGAACTGTAATTGCATTAAAAGCGCCGCATTTCGTCCAGAATGTTCTTTCTTAATTTGGCAGGAAGCGCCTTTTTTACGCGATTTCCTTCGTAGTTCACTCTGAAGGCCCAGTCGCAGTACAACGAGTAGGGAACATGGTGCTTAAAAGTAACAAGGCATACTTGTATGGTGCACCAGCACTCATCACCCTATACTTCTCCATGAGCGCTGGTGGCAGATCGCACAGGGTGATGTCGGGCACCGTATCATATGTGAGCGTATGTAGGTCTTCTGCGAGTGGGTGGGCGATGGTAGGTTGTCTGGGAGCAAGCTTTCCTCCGGTCTTGGTCGCCGTGTTGTCTCCTGGCATGGTCTTGACGGGGTTGACATGTCTTCCTCAACGGCATACATGTACACTACATCTTCTGGTGGAGGGGGTGCGCTTGGTGATGGAAGGGGGTCGATACTCCCATTCATCACATCCATGTCACCACCCTGCTCCCGCGTCGGGGAAACAGAGGCATTAACACCGAGCAAATGATGTATACCTGCTATGTCAGCCTCTATCTTCTCCATCCGTCGATCCATCCGTTGATCCATATTTTGCATCCGTTGATCCATATGTACTGCACCGACACACTTTATTCGAGCAAATACCCAGTATGTACCTGGCAGATACCTGGAATGTGCCGCTCCTCACCTCTGACAAGCCCCGTTGCGTTTGCCTTCCCAGCCTGGGTTCATGCCTGGCTGACGGGCGGCTGATCTGTTTAATGATAATGATTAGGATTTAATAGGCTGCAATGCTTGGCGTGTCTACCAGATGGCATAAATTCATGAATTGTAATGCAGTATATATATATATATACTCTGCAGTATTGCAGCCAGCGGGAATAAAATGCTTCAATCCCTGCCTGGAAAATAACCCAATGCACTCGGGCAGAAAACAGTCATAAACCTCAATACACCCGGGTATACCCGAATTCGTGGGACTAGCCGAGCTCGAATAAAGTGTGTCGTCAGTGTAGCATCCGTTGATCCATATGTATCATCCGTTGATCCGTATGTAGCATCCGTTTGGCTACATTTAGCATTGTCTCCAGAAGCAGATCTATCTTTGCCAGCACAATATAGTTCCCGGGGAGATCCACACTTATCCCATTCAGCATCAGGTCTAACGAGCTGCTTTTTGTGCATGGCGTGTAGACATCTGGGTGGATGGGTGCAACGGAGGATGAGATGGGGGTTCAATGGAGAGAAGCGGCGGCGTCGACGAAGAAGGGTGGAAGAGGTGACCTGTGGATATCCGGTAGAGGAGAAGCGGCAGCGTCGTCGAAGAGTGATGGAAAAGTGACCTTTGGATTTCCGGGCGAGAAGCAGAGTCGTCTAAGAGCAAAGGAGAAAGTGACACATGGATTTCATAGGCAGCGTCGTCGGATAGAACTGGAGAGGATAGCCTGTGGGTTTCCGGGAGGGCGGCGGCAGCGTCGAGGACGAGGGGTGGAGAAGACGGGCTGAAGATTTCCGGGACAGCGGCGGCAGAGTCGTCGAATCGTATGTGAGGAAGTGGTCTGTGGGTTCGATGGGTTGGCTGCCAATCGTTTTGCGTCGAGAGTACATCACCGTATATCTTCTTGACATAATAAGGCTGACGTCTATGAAAACCCTTAGCCTTTGGGGTCAGAAGAAGGTTTTCTTTATTGGCCTTAGCCTGTCTCTTTTGCCTTGGCGTGGAAACGGCAACCGCCTTTCGCTTTTTATGCTTGACAGGCACAGCAGAGGCAAGTGGGTTCCTGCGTCCGTAGAATTGGGGTTGATCCATGGAAGCAGATGGTATAATGCAGTATCTGAACAAGGGCAAGTTCAGATAAAGATCATCGAGTGGTGGGCTATGCAAAGTGTGTAACCTTTTATGCATGGCAGCGAGGTACAGGTGTTGAAAGTGGGAGTACTCTAATGTGAGTCATTACTGTATAAATACACCATCCATTTTGTGGATTCACTGCACATTGAATACACATCGACTAAACATCGAATATACATTCTTGTGTTTGTATTTCTTTCTTCTCGCAGCAATGGTTGTTAAAAAGATTTCCAAGGATCTCAGCATGCAAATTAAGGAGATGTACACGAGCGGACACCGAATTGCTGCTATCCAACGCTGTTAGCTACTTCTGGCCTCGTTGTGCCATCAACCACCGTGAGCTATCATGCACACGGAAAAAAACGAGAACGCAAAAGGGCACCAAGGGTAACTAACGCGTAAGTATATTTATAAAACTTTTTAAAAAAATTAGATCAAAAAATGTACTGTATACCTACAGTACTGTTTCTAATATTTTTGTTATTTCTGTTGATTTATATTACAACAGTATATATATTTTGGTCAGAGAAAATGTGGACCCCGCACACACAGGATAAATAAATGTAACTAAATACCGACTTCAAGTAAATATTAAGTAATAAGTCAGTGGTGCTATATGGGCCAAGTTATGTAGTATGAGAAAAAGAGCAAAAAAGCCCCACACAAAAGCACTCTAGTATACTGTTATAGTACATATATCAAAACATCTTTATTGAATAGCTGTCACAAAACAAAAATAAAAGAAAGCAGAGAATAGTTTAAAACAAGGCATGGATCCCTTGTGCGTAAGTCTTGACACAAACCTCCAATAATCAATTCCAAAACATGGAAAGAACCGTCTCACATCAGACAGATAGTGTGATCAAGTGTCCCTGACAAGGTGATATGCTAAATACAGACAATAGAGCTGAAAAAACAAGAGGTGGCCGTGGCCAAATGTCCAAATCACAAAATGTCATAGCATGCTCTCCCTAAGGAATCTCTGAGATAGTCTCTAATGATGCAGTGCATAAACATGTGATGAAGCCAAAGATATAAGGCCTAGAGAGGCACACTTCAAATAGCCTGTATACTCATAGTCTAAAAGCACCTAAACGTAAGACATACAGCAAAATCATAGAGGAGGCAAGGAGCAAGAAACTCAAATCATAATTACGTGTCCCTAGGGTTGGACAGACCAAGGTATCCTGCCTACACCACCCACTCCTACGCGTTTCAGACAGATGCCTTCTACTGGGAGTGGTGAGGTAGGCAGGATAACATGCACACTTAAAAAGGATCTGTAATAAAGCCCTGAGCATCAACACCTGATGAAAATCTACAGTGTGCCTAATAAGTAAATGACTAGCAGGAGTGTGCATAGTAAACATACTCACTGCGTGTGTCTTAAGAAGCATCATAGAGAGGGACCCAATCAAATATGAATATTAAAATGCCCTCCCCCTCTGGAGAGGGCACTACTGGCAAAACATCCCCAGCAATGCGGTTGCGCCTGCGCGTGACATCATCAGGAGTTGCCCGATGCGTTGCTGTATGACTCACAGCTAACTCACATCAGCCAATAGGTATCCGTACCCTGGGGGCGCCCTCCCCAACAGAAGAGGGCATTGCTGGCAAATAACTCCCCTCTCATAGGGACGCGCATGCGCATGCGCATGACGACATGGGGAATCGTCCGATATATCCCCATGTCGCTCAGTGCTAGCGTACATACCGGCAAGTGAATAATGCGTTTCAAATGCGCATGCGCGGCTCAGTGGAGATAAGCCCCCCGTGGCAGGACGTTCCCTAAATAATGGAATTACGTCATGCGCATGCGCAGTATACACATATCAGTCCTGTCCCATTAAAGAGACAGAAATAAAGATCGTGCAGCCAAGGGGAGTGTATATGGTGAATGATAGTAGCACAACTCATACATAATTTCAAAGACCGATAAGCCACAAAATTGTGGACAAAGTGAACACCAAATGAGTATAAATCACATAAAGAAAAATGTGATCAAATAATGCAAATAAAAATACAAAGAAGCATAAGCTTATGCTCAGAATGACATCAATAGCACTGATCAATGATAGAAAAAGTTGTCATATAAATACATGCAAATACACTCATATCTATACTGAAAACACATGACACAGAAGGTATCATGAAAACATCCATAATACAGTGAAAGTACAACATTACAGCTAAAGAGAAAACAAAAAAATAGTAAAGCGTGGACATAAATTCTCATCACTGAGAAGTCTGCAACCTAATTCAAGTATTGAAAGGTGACAAGACAATTGTTTACAGACTGGTGGGGAACATAATGTCTTATCCACATGTTTGTCCAAGCTGTGATGTAAGATATAGGTATCCGCTAATTCCAACACTGACTCTTTAAAGTTCACTAAAACAAGTTCAAACTGTGAATTGATTCCATAGATATCTGTCCTTGTTGAAAAAATGAAGCTGGAGATGATATTATCATTGAGTTACTTGCATCTTCATCAAAGTGTATAAGTTGTGATAGTCTCTCCAAAAGACCGTCACACAGGTAGGGATGTATATCAGAATATGATCAATCTTATGACGTTCGCACCCAAATTCAGATGAGGATGTACAGTATGCCAATCTTCAAACGACGTGAATACATGCAAACCCAGGATCCTATAGGTAGACAGAGGGAGGGAGGGGATGAGAAAGAAAGGAGTGTATGAGATTCTCATCAATATTACACAGGATACTTATGTGTCTCACAATAACCACCCAGCTAAATATAAGACATGGACTTGTTGAGCAGAGTATGGATGAAAGGGTCTACAGGAACATAGAGAAGCCCAGGTAGTCATTGAGACCCCGTGGGATCATTGAGTCCATTTGGACTATCCACCTGGACTCTCTACGCAAAATAGCCCTCTCCAAATCACCACCTCTCATCCCTAAACTAACTCTCTCTATCGCAAACGCCTTTAGATTAAAATCAGACTCATGTACCTGAAGAAAATGCCGGGCTACCGATGTGATTTTCTTGAAGTTGTTAAGGTCTCTCGAGGCATTTTTGATGTTCCTCACATGCTCGAGGACTCTAAACCTAAATTCCCGTGTGGTCATCCCTGTGTAGGGGAGACCACAAGGGCAGGTGATACAATAAATTACCCCCTTGGATTTGCACCCTAGAAAGTCTTTGATTTGGAAGGTGTTTTTATGTAAGAAATCGGTGAACACATCCGCCTGGTACATGTGTCTGCAGGCAGAACAGTTCCTGCATTTAAAGAAGACATTATGTTCCCCACCAGTCTGTAAACAATTGTCTTGTCACCTTTCAATACTAGAATTAGGTTGCAGACTTCTCAGTGATGAGAATTTATGTCCACGCTTTACTATTTATTTTGTTTTCTCTTTAGCTGTAATGTTGTACTATCACTGTATTATGGATGTTTTCATGATACCTTCTGTGTCATGTGTTTTCAGTATAGATATGAGTGTATTTGCTTGTATTTATATGATAACATTTTCTATCATTGATCAGTGCTATTGATGTCATTCTGAGCATAAGCTTATGCTTCTTTGTATTTTTATTTGTATTATTTGATCACCTTTTTCTTTATGTGATTCATTCTCATTTGGTGTTCACTTTGTCCACAATTTTGTGGCTTATCGGTCTTTGAAATTATGTATGATTTGTGCTACTATCATTCACTATATACACTCCCCTTGGCTGCACGATCTTTATTTCTGTCTGTTTATATCGGACGATTCCCCATGTCGTCATGCGCATGCGCGTCCCTATGAGAGGGGAGTTATTTGCCAGCAATGCCCTCTTCTGTTGGGGAGGGCGCCCCCAGGATATGGATACCTTTTGGCTGATGTGAGTTAGCTGTGAGTCATACAGCAACGCATTGGGCAACTCCCAATGACGTCACGCGCAGGCGCAACCTCATTGTTGGGGATGTTTTGCCAGTAGTGCCCTCTCCAGAGGGGGAGGGCGTTTTAAAGATTCAAACATGATTGGGTCCCTCTCTATGATGCTTCTTAAGACACACGCAGTGAGTATGTTTACTATGCACACTCCTGCTAGTCATTTACTTATTAGGCACACTGTAGATTTTCATCAGGTGTTGATGCTCAGGGCTTTATTACAGATCCTTTTTAAGCGTGCATGTTATCCTGCCTACCTCCCCACTCCCAGTAGAAGGCATCTGGCCGAAACGCGTAGGAGTGGGTGGTGTAGGCAGGATACCTTGGTCTGTCCCCCCCTAGGGACACGTAATTATGGTTTGAGTTTATTGCTCCTTGCCTCCTCTATGATTTTGCTGTATGTCTTACGTTTAGGTGCTTTTAGACTATGAGTATACAGGCTATTTGAAGTGTGCCTCTCTAGGCCTTATATCTTTGGCTTCATCACATGTTTATGCACTGCATCATTAGAGACTATCTCAGAGATTCCTTAGGGAGAGCATGCTATGACATTTTGTGATTTGACCATTTGGCCATGGCCACCTCTTGTTTTCTCAGCTCTATTGTCTGTATTTAGCATATCACCTTGTCAGGGACACTTGAGCACAATATCTGTCTGATGTGAGATGGTTCTTTCCATGTTTTGGAATTGATTATTGGAGGTTTGTGTTAAGACTTACGCACAAGGGATCCATGCCTTGTTTTAAACTTTTCTCTGCTTTCTTTTATTTTTGTTTTGTTACAGCTATTCAATAAAGATGTTTTGATATATGTACTATAACGGTATACTAGAGTGCTTTTGTGTGGGGCTTTTTTGCTCTTTTTCTCATAGTATATATATTTTGTATATTTATATTTATATTACAACAGTATATATATTTTGTATATTTATATTTATATTACAATAGTATATATATTTTGTATATTTATATTTATATTACAACAGTATATATATTTGGTATATTTATCTTTATATTACAACAATATACAGTATATATTTTATATATTTATATTACAACAGTATATATATTTTGTATATTTATATTTATATTACAACAGTATATATATTTTGTATATTTATATTTATATTACAACTGTATATATATTTTGTATATTTATATTACAACAGTATATATTTTTTATATTTATATTACAACAGTATATATATTTTGTATATTTATCTTTATACAGTATTACAACTAAGAAAGAAAAGGTGATGTATATTAGCACTAATGGGAATTAAACCGTATGCCCTACTCGGAGGGTGAGCCCTAATGGTGAAATAGGCAGCCTGATAATAAACTGATAGTACATTCAGAATAGACAGCATAAAACAAAAAGAGATACCGGCGCCTAGTGAGTCCAAATGATGGAATCCTGGTTCCCCTGAGGAAGTGTGTTTAGACACATGAAACGCCTAGGGCCATTTTATTGTGAATTAGACATTAACAGTGGACAAGCAGTACAAGCGCTGAGTGATGTGGCTGAAAGTTAGAGGGACAAGGAGGTGCACATTGCCATTTCCTTTGGCTTCGTTGGAGGTTACCAGGCCTTGACGCCACATCCGATGACGTCACTACCGGTTCCGGCACACGACAGAGACGTCATTTCCGGTTTTTGTCAGCTAGGAGATACGGAAGGAATACACGGCCTCCAGGACACTCTGCGGACCCTCTATACGTGGCCAACAGCTTATATCAGTCTACTGCGATTTACTATCTGCCATCCTGTTCCACTTCCCATGCATGAAGTCCTATCTGAGTACCCAAAGATTTAGAGACTGTTGATCATCTTGGGACTTGAACTATTTCTACTGGATATCAGGATTCCATCATTTGGACTCACTAGGCGCCGGTATCTCTTTTTGTTTTATATTACAACTGTATATATATTTTTTATATTTATTTTACAACAGTATACAGTATATATTTTGTATATTTATATTACAACAGTATATATATTTTGTATATTTATATTACAACTGTATATATTTTTTATATTTATATTACAACAGTATATATATTTTTTATACTGCTGCATATTAATAGAACAATATATTGTATCCTGTTGATCTACTGTCTCTAATATTTTTACTTACCGGATTGTTTTTCTTTACTTTGTAGGGAGACAACTCTTCTGGTGGACAAAATAAGTGAGGAGAATGATGAGAAGAGTGCATTAAGGGTCAAATACACTCTGCAGGAAAAACACAATCTCACTGTATCGGAGACCAGCATAAAGAAGATGAGACGCAGCATTGGATGGAAATATGTACGTGTGAGGTTAGTACTGGACAGTAGAGGAGGTAAAAGTGTTTTTTAGGAAACTGTACTGTACCGCTAAAATTATTTATGCTTGTCATTACAGAGCATACCCCATGATAAGGGACACAAACAAAATCAAAAGAGTGGTCCAGGCCCAGGCATGGATCGACAGTGGAGAAACTTTCCAGGATTGCATCTTCACTGACGAGTCTACTGTGTCGCTGGAGAGATTTGCAAGCTTTGCATTCCACAAAAAGGCTGCATATCTTTGAAGCCGCGGCCAAAACACCCCGTGAAGCTGCATGTGTGGGGTGCCATCTCTAGGCATGGACCAGGATGCATTGTCATCTTTGAAGGTAAAATATATGAAATATAATGTAGCCTTATGCACTGTACTTTACTAGTGTAGCCTTACTATATGCATTGTACTGTACTATTGTGCAGTTTTTTGAGCACTTTTCTTTTCTTGCTATAGGAATCATGAATAAAGTTTTCTTCCAAGACAACATTGTCCCTGAGATAGTGCAATACATCACACGCGAGTTCCTGGATGGTCACCGCTTTTATCAGGACAACGATCCGAAGCACACCGCGTCAACAGCGCATATCCTTGAGCGCGGTATCAACTGGGTGAAGACGCCAGCGGAGTAAGTGCAGTAACCGTGTCTCATTTTTTCCCCACTGTTTTTACTGTGTACTGTATCTCTTAAACTAATTGTCCTTTTTTTCCAATGACAGATCGCCAGACTTCAATCCGATCGAAATGGTCTGGCATCAGCTGAAGGACCATATCCGGAAAGTGGCGAAACCCTCCAATAATGACGAGTTGTTGAAAGGCATAATGAGTTTTTGGAACGATGTACTCACCGTGGAACGCTGCAATAAATATATAGACCATATTGCCACTGTGTTGCCCATTGTCATCGCGCGTAATGGGCAAGCATCAGGAAAGTAGTACTGTGCTGTAGTATTGTAAGTACAGTTTGATACAGGTAAGTATGGCACAATTTTTTTCTTTCCCAATAGTCAGAGTATACAGTAGTTACAGTTTTTTCTTTACAGAGAGAGCAGCACCAGCCATCAGGTTACAGTACATAGAATTTAACAGTAGTCAGAGTATACAGTAGTTCAAGTATAGACTAGTTTGAAAGTACTACAGTAACTGCCTACTAACTGCTCAATTTTTTTCTTTCCAGAGAAAGCAGCACCAGCCATGTACAGTAGTACTACACATCACACAATGCCATAATACAGTGCGCACATAACTGCACTAATTTTTTGTTTTCTTGTCTTTTCAGGAAAAAAGGATGGACTAGGGGAGGGGGGGGGGTTGTGTCCTGTCTAATCTGTTTGTACAGTCAAATGTACAGTATATAAACAGCAGTAATGATGTACACAAAACCTCTACTCTCTCAATGAACTACTGTACTGTACACAGAATGAGGAACAAGATAAAGACGGAAAAAATAATATTACTATATATATATATATATATATATTATACATTACAGTATATATTATTAAATAATATTCTTATAAATGTGCATTATTCATGTTTCCCCATGTTTTACAAATGTTTTCTAAATGTTTATCCACTTTCAATCTGCCAGAAAAACTTAATAAAGACTGCATTATGTATTATTCATGATTATTTTTATATTTGTATTTTTTGGTTCCTGATAAAATAAAATAAATATTTATTCACATTCCTGCTAATCATAATCATTGACAACAACCACAACCCCCCCCCCACCCCTACAGTACACCAATGAATTAAAATAAATGACAAAACAACATGAATCAGTTAATGGTTTTTTTAACTTTCAATTCTCACAATGCTGTGCAAATCAGATTTACATTTCAAAATCAAGAAGGGATTTTCCAAAGCATTACCGTAAATAAAGCCTCAAAGGGTTGACGGGGGGTGGGGTGAGTCATGTGCAGTAATCAGCTAGCTCCCATCTCAAAGAGGATTAGACGCAGGCACACTGAGGCTTTGTAGCTCGGCTTTGGACGGATTAAGAACACAATGGCAATATTCAGAAAATTAACGACTCTGTGGAGAGAGGGGGTTGGGTGACTCATGCGCAGTAAGCAGCAAGCTCCCATCTCTAAAAGGATTAGAGTACACGTAGGCTCAGTGAGGCGATTGACGCTCGGCTAGGGACGGATTAAAAACATAATGACTAACTTCAGAAAATTAACGACTCTGTGGGGAGAGGGGGTTGGGTGACTCATGCGCAGTAAGCAGCAAGCTCCCATCTCTAAAAGGATTAGAGTACACGCAGGAGTAGTGAGGCGATTGACGCTCGGCTAGGGACGGATTAAAAACACAATGACTAACTAACTTCAGAAAATGAATGACACTGTGGAGGTGTCTGTCGATAAGAGTTTGTGTGTGCGTGGGGGAGGGATGAAGGATTAGTTGTGCAGCAGTTCAAAGAAATAACATACTGTAGAGTACAGTAATTTCAAAAGGCAGTTCATCATAATACTGTAATTTGATCCCTACACCCCCAAATAGAGTACATAAAAAGCACACAAATCAACCATGTGCAGGTAAACGCACAGATTTAATATCGTAATATCAAGATTGTTTTTGCAGGCTTGTGGATAAAATAACAGTTAAAAAATCATAATTAAATTTTTTTTGGGGGGGCACTCAAGCGAGCAGTGGTTGGTAAAGTTACAGGCACATGAGCAGGAATAAACTAGCTCCCATCCGAAAGAGGATTACACACAGGCGCATAGAGAGGTGATGCTCTGTGCAAATCAAATTCGAGAAGGGATTTTCCAAAGCGTTGCCGTAAACAAAGCTTTTAAACTCCCATCTCAAAGAGAATTACACGCAGGCGCAGTGAAGCTTTGTAGCTCGGCTATGGACGGATTCAGAACACAATGGCAAGATCCAGTACATTAACGACTCTGTGGAGAGGGGGGGAGGATTGGGTGACTCATGAGCAGTAAGCAGGTCCCATCTCAAAAAGGATTACACGCAGGCTCAGTGAGGCTTTGTAGCTCGGCTATGGACGGATTCAAAACCCAATGGCAAGATTCAGAAAATGAACGACTCTGTGGAGAGGGGGGGGGGTTGGGTGAGTCATGCGCAGTAAGATGCTAGCTCCCATCTCAAAAAGGATTACATGCAGGCGCAGTGAGGCTCTGTAGCTAGGCTATGGACGGATTAAGAACACAATGGCAAGATTCAGAAAATTAACTACTCTGTGGAATTTCAAATCCTTGAGCTAGCGTTTGTGGGGGAGGGGGCTACAGGGTACAGCTGCATGAAGTTCAAAGCTAAAGACATACTTTAATTTCAAAAGGCAGTTCATCATAATAATACACCCCCAAATACAGTACGTAAAAAGCACACAAATCAACCATGTGCAGTCAAACGCACAGGGTCTCCGTCAAAAGCTACAACACAGATTGAATATCATAATACAGTAAGATGGTTTTTGCAGGCTTGTGGAGAAAAAAAAATTACAATAAAAAATTGTTTTTTAATTTTTTTTGGTCACTCACTCAGGCAAGCAAGCAGTGGTGGGCGAAGTTAAAGGCGCATGCGCAGTAAATTCCTGCTGTCAAGCAGGAATGTGATTGAAACCAGACACACGATCAAAGGAATGGTGTGGGAGAGATGTACTGCAATGCAGAGAAGATAAAAAGTTGAAATACCCTGAAGTGCAGTTAATTATCCTGAGCGAGGGGAGAGCGCTGTATATGCCGAAATGTGACACTGTTACAGTACAGTACACGCCTATGCGTTTCAACAATTTTCAAATGAGACATACTGAGGCATACTGTACTGCAGAACAGCACTGCAAATGCATGTATACTTTAAATATGCAAATTTAGAATTACTGCGCGCGCACACACAGACTGTGTACTGACATAGGTTGTACTGCGAAGTTATTAGACTTCCAAGACAACAGCTCGCAAACGCCCCCCTGAGTTTTTACACGGCATTGCAGTATAGCAGACAGCGGGAATAAAATGCTAATATCACGTGCGCAAAAATAACACAGTTCACTCCGGGCAAAAATGACAAAAAAACGCACCTACCGGGATAATCTGAGAGCCGCGGATCTAGCCGATTTAGACTCAGTTCGGCCGCCACTGTATACCATAGAAGATAGGAACACAGGGCACACCATGGTGAACATAAAATATATTGTACAGTACAACTGAAGCAAGTAAGAACTTACATATGATATGTCTGTAGTTCATTGGGTTCGTAAAAACGATGTGTCCGTGCTGCCTTGTTGGTGACTAGGGAGTTGGGAGAAAGTGTAGTATTCAAGGCATTAGATCCCGTGGGCTGGGATCAGCTGGTGCCTCTGCGCTGATTTGCCTCTTTCGGGTTTGCGTAGCCCATATGCTGCAGTCTGATGCATCTATGCTGCCTGATTTTACAGTGTCTTCCTCGACACAAATGGAGATTTAACAGGACAACTCTGCTGCACTACCACAACGCGTTTCACACACTAATGTGCTTCATCAGAAAGGTAGTTTGCTGCATCCAAATCAGACAATATATACTGTCTAATACAGCAAAAGTCAATTTGGCTACATTGATTAGTACAGTATGCTTCAATTTAAAAGCACCAATCATGGCCATGGGTGCCCTACATAAGCAGTGATCACTTTCAGGACCATGCAAGGCTCAGATAAGTGTGGTAAAATTACCTAAGTTGTAAAGTCTATATTCTATATCTTTACTGTATAAAGATAATGCTGTATGATCTGTTATGGGTGCTAGAAGATAGCAAGAGCATATATAAAAGTATTCCTTAAAAAATAAAATATTAAAACACAACATTTAACAATTCCAACAAATAGAATACAACATGATTCCAGTACATAATCATAAAATACACACGAGTATAAGGAAATGTTTGTGAAAAAAAAAGGAGGGGGGGCGAAAGAGGAGGAGGGCGGAGGGTTGGGGGAAGGAATGGGGAAGGGGAAAGAACTAGAAGGAAGGAGGTGTGACTGTGAGGGGGTAACCAGACTCACTAATAAAGTCAAGCCCACTAGGTTGCCCCATATCCATGTTTTGGGGTCCTGGAGTGTCAGCTCTTGGACCTTACTGTGGTATATGTACTGCGGTTACTGTATGTAAAATATGCGACAATAAATAAAGTTGATGTTTTTGCCTTTCCAGGAGTGCCAGTAAGCAGAGATTACTAGGCTATGAGTTTCATGGTGGGTTTTGCAGAGAAAATCTTTACAGATTGTGGCTAAGTAGCGGGGTTCCAGAGTTGCTGGATACCCCAAAAATGTAGCAGGGTATCAGGTAAGTTTCTCGGATACATTGAAGCTCAATGCCCCGGTCAAAATCCTACCCTGAAAACATTCTTGCAGCTCACTGCCAGGAGTCCCTGCTTCAGCACAGACCAGAAAGGTAAAAGGGGCATAGAGGATCAAGGTATTCACAGAATGGTACAGGGGTCCCTAGTATAAGGGGGGGGGTGTCCAGTTCATGCCCAAGGCACCCTGAACTTGGTATAGGGGTTCAGGTGGTGCTCCAGCTATCTGATAAATCTGCGAGGTTTTTTTTTGTGTAAAAATGTAATATCAATTTTTCACTATGGCAGGGATGTGGCTAGTGAGAATAGAGAGTAGACATTCTTATTCTATCCCTGACACCGAAGAAAGACTTAAATTTTTTTAGCAGGGCACAATATAAAAGTATTTTTTATTAAACGGGTCTATTTAAAATGTATTATGCTTTGTGCACTGTAACATGAGCAAGGCCTTTTCAAACCCGGGAAACTGACAGACCGAATGGCTACCCAGTTGGTACCAGCAGGTCTGGTCTAGTTCCGGACTTGAAAGCAACACTTACCCCCAGAAGTGTGAAAACCATTAGAGCAGGATGGTTGGGTGAAGTATCCACGTCCTGGGATGAATACAAGCCATTCCGGCAAGTACTGTAGTAACCTTCCTAGATGTAGCGGCACCTAGTCCCACGGGTGGCTTCTGAATAATAAGTGGCTATGGTGGAAAACTCATGCATGCCCTCATTCCATTCTGAACAACTCACTGGCCGGCTCTGGCAGACTGGCAGGCAGCTGATTGGCTGGTTATAAAATTCCCACACTTGGATTGGCTGTAGTATTTTATGAATTAATCTGAAATACTATAAGAAACCCAGCAGCCAATCCAGACCTCAGATTCTATGCGCCAAGACAGCGGCGGCAGATTTGAAACCACCAAAAGATGCTCTGTGATGATTAGCAGT
This sequence comes from Ascaphus truei, assembly GCF_040206685.1. Taxonomy (NCBI): domain Eukaryota; kingdom Metazoa; phylum Chordata; class Amphibia; order Anura; family Ascaphidae; genus Ascaphus; species Ascaphus truei. Next base: position 216,924,531 of record NC_134485.1, read on the forward strand.
GTCCGGCTTCAGAGATTTTCAAGTCAGGAAATGTTCTAAGTCCAGCTTTCCAGGGACAAGTTCTCAGAATAGAACGTAGCGGTCGCGGCTGTAATTACAAGCCGAAAAGAATATCAGGGCAGTTGGTACTATCTCCCGGTCAAGGAATTTCAGCAGCTCCAGGCGTCTGGCAATTCATGTCGAATTTAGGTCCTCAGGCAGTAAGCGCCGAAAAGCCATTTTTCGCCATTTTCTCGCCAATATTGCCTCTCCGATTCAATAAGGGACGATAAGCTCAAAAAATCGGCATTTTTTATTGCCGAAAAATCTTTTCGTCAGCCGGGTACCGATAAGCCACTTTTTGGCACTTATCGGCTCTTTTTGAAATCCGCTCAATTCTAGTAGCCCTGATCAGCTTTTCGCTGCTGATCGGTACTCTAGAATTGAGATTTGCACGCCAATCCGTCCCGCCAACAATGTTGGCAAGTTGGTGGTGGAGAATAATCGGCAAGGTCGACACTTAGAAAAAATCAGGCCTTTTTCCTGCCTGGAATTGATTCCAGCACAGAAGCCACCCGGCATGCATCCAAGGCACGAAAAATGCATTTACAGACCACTTCATTACCTTAGCGGCTAACCGCAAAGGCAATGAAGGGGTTAAGCAGCCGTGCCAGGTTTATTGTGGGTAGCGGGTTGAGAGAAGGGGGTTTTTGGCCCTTGGTGGCTGTTTAGGGCTTGCGAGGGGTTTGCGGGTGGACTTAACCCCTTCGTTACCTTAGAGGTTAATACCGCTACGGTCATGAAGGGGTTAAGCCCTCCCGCTAACCACCCGTAAGCCCTAAACACCTACCATTGGGGCTAATACCCACTTCGCCCACCCCGCTACCCAATATAAAAAAATACACACACAACAGCTCCACAATAATTTTTTAAATATATACAGTGTTCGACAAACCTATACATTTGCACGCCCCGGGCGAGTGGATTTAACATTGTGTCGAGCTCCTATTGGCCCAAGCAGCACACATGTGGTACTAGGTGGCGAGTAGATTTTTTTTGTTAGGCAAGTAGATTTTTTGGTGATTTGTCGACCACTGAATATATATATATATATATAAATATATTGTGACAAACGGCTTACTCCGGGGCTCCGCCGTCTGTCTGGGACTGTTAGAACACGGTCTTTTAGGGTAGGTTAAATGACGAGGCGAAACGTGCTGTTCCTTTAAACAGGCTATGCCTGGTTTATTCAGTCCCAGGTACTGAGACTGCCACAGTGCATACAACAGAAACACATTAAAACAAAAAGCTGCTCACCTGAGCGATAACTTAACTTAGATTTTCCCTAACTCAGGGTGGAAGTGGCTTTTCCACTTCCAACAACAAAATAAGGAACTTTGCAGTTTTAGACAAAAAGAGCAGAATGTTTTAACCTGTTTGGGGAGAGGCTTTTCCCCTCTCTGCTTTCAGCAGCCTTCCTGTCTCCAGGCTCTTGGGGGAGAGGGGAGAGGAAACAGGAAATCTGTCTTAAGTACCTGATTTCTAATAAGCAGGGCAGGTGACAGAAATCAGGCAGCAAACAAACTCTGGTTTGGATCCCTCATCCCTCAGTTCCAGCACTTGCCAAACTGTGGGATGGAGTGCATGTATTATGAGGCTGCCCTGTTCTGCCTAAACAGGACAGAAACTGTTCAGTATCCTGGGAGCCCTATATATGGAATTTATTACCATCCCCTGGTTTCTGTCACATATCCTCCCACCCAGCTCAGACCCCAAGGGATGAGCGACCATGGATACTAGGGAATGCATCCTTAACAACCCGTCGGCATTGGCATGTTTGTGCCCTGACCTGTGTTCCACAGAAAATTTAAAGGGTTTTAGGCTTAGGAACCACGTGGTCATTCTAGCATTCTTCTCCCTGTTTTGACACATCCAGGTGAGGGGTGCATGATCTGTGACCAACCGGAATTTTCTCCCCAACAGATAGTATTTGAGCGTCTCTACAGCCCACTTTATTGCGAGACACTCTTTCTCGACTATGGAGTAATTTTTTTCCTGGGGATTTAGTTTTCTACTTAAATAAAGGATGGGGTGCTCCTCACCCTGAGACTCCTGGGAGAGTACAGCCCCCAGCCCTACCTCAGATGCGTCGGTTTGGACTACGAACTCTTTGGAGAAGTCAGGTGTGACCAACACTGGTTGGGCACAGAGAGCTTCTTTCAGGCTTCTAAAGGCCTGTTCGGTTTCGGGGGACCACTTTACCATTAGCGGTCCTCTTGCTTTTGTGAGGTCGGTTAGTGGGGTTGCCTTAGTTGCAAAATTGGGAATAAACCTTCTATAGTACCCAATTAACCCCAAAAGGGTCCTTACTTGTTTTTTTGTAACTGGCCTTGGCCAATTTTGTATCGCCTCTTCTTTGAGTGTTTGGGGTTTGAGTAAACTTCTGCCAATAGAATACCCCAGATACTTGGCTTCCGCCAGACCAATAGTGCATTTAGAGGGGTTAGCAGTTTGTCTAGCAGATCGAACTGCGTCGAGCACAGCTTGGACCTTTGGAAGGTGGGATTGCCAATCTTCACTATGGATTACCACATCATCCAGGTAGGCGGCAGCATACCGAGCATGTGGTTTTAAAATTTTATCCATCATTCTTTGGAATGTGGCGGGAGCTCCATGTAAGCCAAAAGGCAGCACCCTACTGCACCGACACACTTTATTCGAGCAAATACCCGGTATGTACCTGGCAGATACCTGGAATGCGCCACTCCTCACCTCTAACAAGCCCCGTTGCATTTGCCTTCCCAGCCTGGGTTCATGCCTGGCTGATGGGCGGCTGATCTGTTAAATGATAATGATTAGGATTTAATAGGCTGCAATGCTTCGCGTGTCTACCAGATGGCATAAATTCATGAATTGTAATGCAGTATATATATATATATATATACTGTGCAGTATTGCAGCCAGCGGGAATAAAATGCTTCAATCCCTGCCTGGAAAATACCTCAATGCACTCGGGCAGAAAACAGTCACAAACCTCAATACACCCGGGTATACCCGAATTCGTGGGACTAGCCAAGCTCGAATAAAGTGTGTCGCCAGTGTATATATATATATATATATATATATATATATATATATATATATATATATATATATACAGTATATACACACACATGATGAACCAATATACAAATAAATGTACAAGGGTTATCAAAACCATACTGTCCTACAAATAACACTTCTCCATACAGACACACTACATTACAATGAATTTCCTTTAATAATCCTAACTGATCTTACAATCTAAATCATCAAATGACAAAGAAAAACCTCACATTCCAATCAATACATTGCATTTACATTGTATAAATGATGCATAAAGTCTATACACCATATACATCCTGCAAATGAATGTTAACAATGTCATTGCAAGCAAAATACAAACACTTCCAAACAAGTCAACTATTTTAACCAATCGAGTAAACAAAAATAAATTAGCAATCATTATTTACATCCCTAAACAATTGACAGTCCGTCCTGAACAATGAAACAATTAACCAATTCACGCCTGGAGCAGAACAATTCAGCATGTGAAAAAAAATATAAGTACCAACCAGAATACAAACTTTAAAACTAAGGCTAGCCCTGACCTCCCTCAAACACACAATACAATATCAACAATGACATCTATCTAATTTTAAAATACTTTAAACTCACAATAAAGCATAGCTGCATAGTCAAATTAATTTAAAACACATCAAATCAAGCTTTTAAAACAACATCATTTCTTACCCTGTATGTATATATCTCTCTAGACATATATACATACATACCATACAGTGTCAAGAAATGATATACCACAAAAAAAAAATACACATGTTAAAAAAGCTTTAAAAAAACTTAACAAGTTAAAGAAAATACATTTCTTTAGTTCACTTACCATTACTTGCCCACACCGACTCCCGTTGCGCAGCTTACTCACGAACCAATCCACCAGGCACAGGAACCCATAAAATAAAAAAACATAAAATAATAAACATTAAACTAAAAATCCAAATCAATCCACGGGTCTTCTATTTGTAATCCATCTTTATCTTCATCTGTATTCTTCTTTCTTCTATCTTCTTCCGGGCGGGGTCTGCTTTCCATCTTCGGCCACGCCCTGGTCTTCTTTCTTGTCCGGAGGTACTTCCTCCGCGGCGTCTGGCTTCAAAATGAGACGACATAGGCTTTTAAAGGCCTATGAGGTCACATTTTCGTCATATGGTTCCCACGGCCCTGATTGGGCCGTGAAAACTATGTGTTTTGGCCGATAAAAAAAAAATGATGACGTTACTTAAAGGCAATGAAAGCACAGCCAATCAGAATGGCTTTGCTTCAATTGTCTTTAAGATGACGTCATGAAAAGACACATGGCCGCCCTCACATGGTATGGTAGCCAATCAGAGCGTGGAACTCCATCCCTACTCTGATTGGCTCTAGTATACCATGTGACAGAGGCTTGGGGGAAAAAGGATGTGACGTACTACAGCCAATCAGAGTAGGGATGGAGTTCCCACGCTCTGATTGGCTCTAGTACCATGTGACAAGCTTTCAATGATGTCACATCCTTTTTCTCCCCAAGCTTCTGTCACATGGTATACTAGAACCAATCAGAGTAGGGATGGAGTTCCCATGCTCTGATTGGCTACCATACCATGTGAGGGCGGCCATGTGTCTTTTCATGACGTCATCTTAAAGGCAATTGAAGCAAAGCCATTCTGATTGGCTGTGCTGTCATTGCCTTTAAGTGACGTCATAATTTTTATTTTTATCGGCCAAAACACATGGTTTTCACGGCCCAATCAGGGCCGTGGGAACCATATGACAAAAATGTGACGTCATAGGCCTTTTAGGCTTAATTTTTTTAAAAGCTTTTTTAACATGTGTATTTTTTTTGTGGTATATCATTTCTTGCAAATGTATGTATGTATGTATATATGTCTAGAGAGATATATACATACAGGGTAAGAAATTATGTTGTTTTAAAAGCTTTCTTTCATGTGTTTTAAAATAATTTGTCTATGCTGCTATGCTTTATTGTGTGTTTAAAGTATTTTAGAATTAGATGGATGTAATTGTTGATATTGTATTGTGTGCTTGTGTTCAGGGTTAGCCTTGGTTTTAAAGTTTGTATTCTGGTTGGTACTTATATTTTTTCACATGCTAAATTGTTCTGCTCCAGGTGTGAATTAGTTAATTGTTTCATTGTTCAGGATGGACTGTCAATTGTTTAGGGATGTAAATAATGATTGCTAATTGATTTTTGTTTACTTGATTGGTTAAAATAGTTTACTTGTTTGTAGGTACTGTGTTTGTATTTGGCTTGCAATGATATTGTTCACATACTGTACATTTGCAGAATGTATATGGTGCAAAGATTTTATGCATCATTTATACAATGTAAATACAATGTATTGATTGGAATGTGAGGTTTTTCATTGGCATTTGATGATTTAGATTGTAAGATCAGTTAGGATTATTAAAGGGAATTCATTGTAATGTAGTGTGTCTGTATGGAGAAGTGTTATTTGTAGTACAGTATGGTTTTGATAACCCTTGTACATTTATTTGTATATTGGTTCATCATGTGTGTGTATATACTGTATCTCTCTCTCTCTCTCTCTCTCTCTCTCTCTCTCTCTCTCTCTCTCTCTCTCTCTCTCTCTCTCTCTCTCTCTCTCTCTCTCTCTCTCTCTCTCTCTGTATATATATATATATATATATATATATATATATACACTATATATAGTTGCATGATGAAGCCACTGTACAAATTCATGGGTGAAGGGTGGGTATCGGGCCAGTGTGGCTTAACCCCTTAATTACCTTTGCGGTTATTATCCGATAAGGTGTTTAAGGGGTTAATTGATATCTGAATGTAATTGCAATGTATTGGCTTTGTTTTGGCAATGTATTTTGTGGACAAGACAAGAATGTTGCTGGCGACGGAGACTTCTTCTTGATGAGGTCAGTAGCACTTTATTATTTATTTGAATATGCTAGTTAATGTTTTTAATAATGGGCAATGAATCTATTATCCATATCTGGATAATAGTTATTTTGCACATTATTGTACTGTAGGTGTTGGGGGGGGTGTATGTATTGAATGTATAGGCCAGGTTTATTTTTTTTACATTCAGGGTTTGTTCCGTGGTCCCACGTGAGACCTCTGGAGACCACCTGTGGTTTTCTCGGGTATCTCACGGGTATCAGGCTGGTGGTTCCATGGGTGACACATGCGGGGATGAAGCGGTGGCCTCACATCTGTGGGGGCACCGCGGACCCGTAGTCTGCGGGGATGAAGCTGTGTGGTCCCACTTCTGTGGGGGCACTGCCGACCCGTAGGTGCGGGGATGAAGATGTGTGGTCCCACTTCTGTGGGGGCACCGCGGACCCGTAGTGAGCACCCGTGAGTTCCCCAGACCCCCGTGGGTACCACCCGAGGCCCCGCAGACACCTGTGGGTCTGATCCGGGGCTCCCAGACATCCTTGGGCCTACCATGGGGACCAAATTGTGGCCCACTGTGCCCAAGGAGACCACCTGGGGGCCATGGTGCTGGCGGGATCCACCAGCAGGCCTCCAGAACCTGTTTGAAAAGGGCTGCTGGTACCCTGTAGGTCTGTCAGGTGCCCCGCCAGCCCACCGGGGACTCGCGTGGGGCTGCTTTACGAACCCTGTTTGTAAAAGGATAAATCTTGTATTTATGGGGGGGCACAGGGGGTGGGTAATGTATTTAATAAATATAATAATGTTTATTGTGGGTCACTGTATTGTTTTTATTGTGGGTACTGGGGGTTGGGGGGGGGTTCCTCAACGGTTTGTGGGTAAGCCTCCCTTGTGGGTAGTGGGTGATGGGGTTAGGCCTCACGGGGTGAGGGGTTAGTGTGGGAGGGTATGTAGGCATCCCGAGTGGTGGGTGAGGGTGGGTTAACCCCTTAATGACTGTAGCGTTTAATAACCGCTATGGTGATTAAGGGGTTAGGGGACATTACTTTGGATGTTTTAATTTTTGTGTCTGTTTTGCAGAAGCGGAGGGTCCATGGCCAGGATGGGGGGGTAACGGTATGTGGGTAGTGGGTGAGGGTGGTTAGACCTCACAGTATGCACATCGGGTCCCCACCCAACTCCCCACATTTACATAAACTGCACTCACAGCAACACAGGCAGGGAGATTTAACAGACACATTAGGGGGAGGGGGCTTTACACAGATCACAGTCAAGGAGGTGGGGTTATAACCCACTCCCCCTCCCCACATTTACATAAACTGCACTCACAGCAACACAGGCAGGGAAATTTAACAGACACATTAGGGGAGGGGGCTTTATACAGATTACACTCAAGGCAGGGAGATTTAACAGAAACATTGGGGGGAGGGGGCTTTACACAGATTACACTCAAGGCAGGGAGATTTAACAGAAACATTAGGGGGAGGGGGCCTTACACAGATTACACTCAAGGCAGGGAGATACAGGGGATGTACTGTACTGTATGTTGTTTATTGCAATGCTTCAATGTGTGTACAGTATAATGTTTTTTACAATTTGATAGATGTAATCCTTGGTATTGTAAGGGTTAGAGTTGGTTTTAAATTTTGTTTTCTGGTTGGTACTTATATATTGATTTTTGTTTACTTGATTGATTAAAATAGTTTACTTGTTTGGAGGTACATTATTTGTATTTAGCTTGCAATGATATTGTTCACATTCATTTGCAGAATGTATATGGTGCATAGATTTTATGCATCATAAATACAATGTAAATGCAATGTATTGATTGGAATGTGAGGTTTTTCATTGGCATTTGATGATTTAGATTTTAAGATCAGTTAGGATTATTAAAGGAAATTCATTTTAATGTAGTGTGCCTGTATGGAGAAGTGTTATTTGTAGTACAGTATGATTTTGATAACCCTTCTACATTTATTTGTATATTGGTTCATCATGTGTGTGTATATACAGTATATATATATATATATATATATATATATATATATATATATATATATATATATATATATATGCAGTGGTTGACAAATCACCAAAAAATCTACTCGCCACACAAAAAATCTACTCGCCACCTAATACCAAACGTGTGCTACTTGGGCCAATATTTACTCGCCCGGGGGTTAAATCCACTCGCCAGGGGCGAGAAAATGTATAGGTTTGTCGAACACTGTTTATATATATATATATATATATATATATATATATATATATATATACACATATATATATTTATTTATATTCATGTATTTATTTATTTAGATTTATTTATTTATTGTTGGGCTGCTGTGCATGAATTTTTTTTCTTGTGGGTAGCGGGGGTGGGTGAAGGGGGTATTTGGCCCTTGGTGTGAGTTTAGGACTTGCGGGGGGGTTGCGGGTGCACTTAACCCTTTCACGACCGTAGCAGTTAATACCGCTATGGTCGTGAAGGGGTTAAGTGCACCCGCTACCCCCCCGCAAGCGCTAAACAACCACCGTTGGGGCTAATACCCCCTTCACCCACCCCCGCTACCCACAATAAAAAAAAATCACACACAACAGTAGCACAATTAATAAATAAATCTAAATAAATAAATAAATACATGAATATAAATAAATAAATTTAAAATACATTTTTATTCATATTGTAGATGTGCAGGGGGTCTCCGGAGCTGAACCACTTTGGTTTTATGTCTGGGGACCCCCTGCTTCCCGAGATACAGGCCCCTTTATGGGGTGCCGGTATCCCTCTGCTTTGCTTACATGCCGCGGTCACGTGATCGGGACCTTTAAATGCAGAGGGATACCGGCACCTCATAAAGGGGTCTGTATCTCGGGGAGCAGGGGGTCTCCGGACCTGAAACCAACGTGGTTCAGCTCCGGAGACCCCCTGCACATCTACACTATGAATAAAAATGTATTTTAAATGTATTTATTTATATTCATGTATTTATTTATTTATTTAGATTTATTTATTTATTTTTTGGGCGGCTGCTGTGTGTGAATTTTTTTTATTGTGGGTAGCGGGGGTGGGTGAAGGGGTTATTAGCCCCAACGATGGTTGTTTAGGGTTTGCGGGGGGTAGCGGGAGGGGTTAACCCCTTCATGACCGTAGCGGTATTAACTGCTACGGCCGTGAAGGGGTTAAGTGCACCCGCAACCCCCCCGCAAGTCCTAAACTCACACCAAGGGCCAAATACCGCCTTCACCCACCCCCGCTACCCACAATAAAGCGGGCACGGTGGGTTAACCCCTTCATTGCCTTAGCGGCTATCAGCTATGGTAATGAAGCAGCATTTCTGTATTTTTAATAATATTGTGCAGGAGCAGGGGGTTTCCTGAACTTTGATTTGTGGCTCAGGGAACCCCCTGCTCACTGTACAATATTATTAAAAATTTAGTTATGCTGCTTCGTTACCATAGCACATAGCCGCAAAGGTAAGGAATGAGTGTTTATTTATATATGTGTTTTATTCATACTGTAGATGTGCAGAGGGTCTCCGGAGCTGAACCACTGTGGTTTTAGGTCCGGGACCCCCTGCTTCCCGAGATAGAGGCCCCTTTTGGGGGTGCCGGTATCCCTCTGCTTTGTTTACATGCCGCGGTCACGTGATCGGGACCTTTTAAATGCAGAGGGATACCGGCACCTCATAAAGGGGCTGTATCTCGGGAAGCAGGGGGTCCCCGGACCTGAAACCAACGCGGTTCAGCTCCGGAGACCCCCTGCACATCTACACTATGAATAAAAATGTATTTTAAATAATTTTTAATGTGCCGATGTTTGCGCAGAGAGAGCAGCGGATCTCTCTCTGCTGCAAACACATCTCGCCCCCGCCGGCCTATAGTATCATTGATGTGCATATACTGTACAGTACTGTATGTGTACAGTACTGTATGTTAGGGGTTATAGGGGTTGTTGTTATACAGTATATATATATATATATATATACTGCATTACAATTCATGAATTTATGCCATCTGGCGGACACGCGAAGCATTTCCGCCTATTAAATCCTGAACCATTATCAATTAACAATTAACACATCCACCGTGCGTCAGCCGAGCATGACCCCTGGCTGGGAACGCGGCATGCTCTGGTGAACAGCGTGGCATTCCAGGAACAAGCCAGGGACAAACCGGTGATTTGTTAGAATAAAGTGTGCCGCTACAGTATATATATACCCCCTGAGGAAGGTCCCATTCTGTAGGACCGAAACGTTGGGTTTCTGGATGTATTTTTGCTTTCACTAATACACTTTGATTTTCAACATTGAGTGCTGTCTCTTGTTTACCAATCCTTGGAACGGTAACGTATAACTATATATATATATATATATATATAATATATATATATTACACCAACAACCCCTATACCCCCCTAACATACATATATATATATATATATATATATATATATATATATATATATATATGCACAGCAATGATACTATAGGCCGGCGGTGGCCCTCGGGTGTTCCCCGCAGACCTGCAGTACAAATTCTGTGCCCCCTCCCCCAAAATAAAATCCCCCCCATAACACATACAGTATAGTAATGTGCATTATTACTATTATCCACATATGGATAATAGTGAATTTGTCCATTTAAAATACATAAAGCACAATAAATACAATAAATACATACATACATACATACATATAGCACTCAACCATGTCCGGCTGCCACGATGAAGGCCATCCTTATCTTCATCACCGTCCATGCCCCCCTCCGATGCAGCATAACATAAACAAGAATAACAAAAGCCAATGTAATGTCCCCTAACCCCTTAATCACCTTAGCGGTCATTAACCACTATAGTCATTAAGGGGTTAACCCACCCTCACCCACCACTCGGGAGGCCTATACACCCTCCCCCACTACCCCCCCCCATGGGTGAGTGCTATATGTATTTATTGTATTTATTGTGATTTATGTATTTTAAATGGGCAAATTCACTATTATCCATATGTGGATAATAGTAATTTTGCCCATTACTATACTGTATGTGTTAGGGGGGGGGGTGTATTTATTTTAAAGTATTTATGTGTATTTAAATTTTTTGGCGGGGGCACAGAATTGGTACTGCAGGCCTGCGGGGAACACCCGAGGGCCACCGCCGGCCTATAGTATCATTGCTGTGCATTCCAAAAATGTAATATATGTACTGGGGGTATAGGGGTTGTTGTGGGCACAGGTGGTGTATGTTGTTTATTGCAATGTTTATTGGGGGCAATTGTCTCCAATAAACATGCTATTATGCCTTAACCCCTTCATTGCCTTAGCGGCTATCCGCTATTGTAATGAAGCAGCATTAATGTATTTTAATAATATTGTGCGGGAGCAGGGGGTCTCCTGAGATGAACCGCATTGATTTCTGGCTCAGGGACCCCCTGCATCCCGAGTTACAGGCCCTGGTATGGGGCATCGGTGCCAGTGTCGCCACCATCTTTATAGCATCCAAGACGCGATGTGGACACTATCAAGATGGTGGCGATACTGGCACCCGATGCCCAAACCGTGGCCTGTAACTCGGAAGCAGGGGGTCGCTGAGCCAGAAATCAATCTGATTCAGCTCAGGAGACCCCTGTTCACTCACAATATTATTAAAAATACATTAATGCTGCTTCATTACCATAGCAGATAGCCGCAAAGTTAAGGAATTATTCTTTATTGATATGTGTGTTTTACTCATAGTGTAGATGTGCAGAGGGTCTCCGGAGCTGAACCGCTTTGGTTTTAGGTCCTGGGACCCCCTGCTTCCCGAGATACAGACCCCATTATGGGGTGCCGGTATCCCTCTGCTTTGTTTACATTCCGCGGTCACGTGATCGGGACGATGAAATGCAGAAGGATACCGGCACCTCATAAACGGGCCTGTATCTCGGGAAGCAAGGGGTCCCCGGACCTGAAACCAATGCGTTCAGCTCCGGAGACCCCCTGCACATCTACACTATGAATAAAAATTGATTGCAAATATTTTTTATTTTGCCGATGTTTGCGCAGAGAGAGTGGCGGATCTCTCTCTGCTGCAGACACATCTCGACAGGGGATGGTGTATCGCCAGGTTATCGGCAGACAGATTGTCTCGCCACCGGCTACTCGGCGTGTTGCTTTCGCAGTGATTCGCCAGGGATTCAGCCCTTCCTGTATACTGCGAGAACAACACGCCAAAAACATGCCAATTTTGAACCCCTGCCGAAAGTGCTATTTCGGTGCTTACTGCATCAAGCCCTTAATTCCAGAACTTTTGCGGGTACATCCCAGTAACCTAAAGACTGTGTTTTATGGACTATTTGAGTTAGGAAAGGTTAGTTTTTTAACCAAGATCCCCCAGTAAGTGTGTTTCCTCTTGTTATTTGTAATTCTCTGTGTGTACGTCTGTTTCAATTTTTTTTACTTCTTGGTTTTGCTCAATGAATGATTCCGGTATAAATGTGTAAATTACCTTGTCTCCCATGACAGGGGGGAAAGGGGGTGGGGATAGAGGGAAGGGGGAAAAGGAGATGGGGGGGAAAGAGAAGGGGGAATTTAGGGTTGACATTGTGGATAGGAACTTCAATGTTATTGACAAAATATGTCACAGCATAGAGGAGACAAATTCCTACAAGCTATGTATAACAGGTGAACAACCAAATTTGAAATATACATACATAATGATCAGTGATTATACATTCATAAACCCTCAATTTTATAAAGGGGTTAAGATTTATATTATCATTTAGCCCCCCTGGGAATTTACTCTGCAGTGTAAAGATCCAGTATTTCTTTCTTCTAGCAATATATCCATTATTCTTTCTAAACCGATAAATCGTAGCCCTTCTGTGCCGCATGCATGGAAATCCCTAAAGTGTGTCAAGAGGTGAGTCAGTGGTTTTGAAGACTCCTCCAATTTGTGGCTATTGAGAATATTCCGAAGATGTTCCATAATAAATAGTTTTAAATTGCGTTTTGTTCTGCCTACATACTGCAGTCCACAACTGCATTGTAGAACGTACACCACATATGTAGACAGACAATCAATACGCTGTAGCTTTTAATATGGTACTCTACACCTGTGATATGGGATGTCAGAAATTTCTTGGGGATCATTTTAGTGCAGATTTTGCATCTCATGCATTTATAGTTCCCAACCAGGCCTAAGGTGTCTCTTAGATCTTTTTTGGGTATCTTATTTGTGCCCGTAAGGCTTATTATTTTATTCTGCCCAAAATAATATTGTAGCTAACAATGTAACACACAGTCTTAGGGTAGGGGAAAGAAAGGGAGGGGCTCTTGCTGCAATCTATAGTTTGCAAGTGGTGCCAGGGGTATAGGCAAAAGGGACAACAGAAACTTGCCAAAGCAAGTGAAAAAGACCCCTTTAGGTACAGCACCCGTCAAAAAATGTGGGTAAATGTTGTTGATAGTTAAAATAATGTTGACAACATATTTAAAAACATTATTTTAACTATCAAGACCATTAAAGGTTACATTTTAATTTCTTCATTTACCCACATTTTTTGGCGAGAGCTGTACCTAAAGGGGTCTTTTTCACTTGCTCCGGCAAGTTTCTGTTGTCCCTTAACTATGTAACATCCTTGAATGCTACTGCAGACATTCTAGAATCTAAACAACACACCCCTTACTTGTAACACAATTCAACAATTTGCATACTTTAAATCTATCAAACGAATACTATCACAACACTGGCATATCTTGCATATGGATCAAACCTTGAAAAGGCTTTTTCAAAAAAAATCCCAGTAGTTTTCACAAAATCACAAACACTAAAAACCATCCTTGCTCCGAGACTCCATAAGGGCCCAAATAAAACCCCCCAAAAAGATCTAAGAGACACCTTAGACCTGGCGGGAAAATATAAATGCACAAGATGCAAAATCTGCACTAAAATGATCCCCAAGAAAATTCTGACATCCCATGTCACAGGTGTAGAGTACCATATTAAAATCTATATTGATTGTCTGTCTACATATGTGGTGAACGTTCTACAATGCAGTTGTGGACTGCAGTATGTAGGCAGAACAAAAAGCAATTTAAAACTACGGATTATGGAACATCTTCGGAATAATCTCAATATTCAGAAATTGGAGGAGTCTTCAAGACTCACTTTAGCGACGTCCATGGATGCAGCACAGAAGAGGTGCAATTTATGGGTTAAGAAAGAATAATGGATAACATCAGTGCAGGGGAGCATGATCTCTATATTGCTAGAAGAGAGCAATACTGGATCTTTACACTGCAGAGTAAATTCCCAGGGGGGCTAAACGAAAAAATAGAACTCACCCCCTTTTTAAAATAGAGGGTTTATGAATTTATAATCACTGACCATTACTTATGTATATTTCAAATTCGGTTGCTCACCTGTTATGTATAGCCTGTAGAAATTGGCCTCCTCTATTCTGTGCCATATTTGATCAGTTACATTGAAGTTCCTATCCACAACTTCAACCCTAAATTCACCCTTCTCTTTTCTCCCTCTTTCCTCCCCCTCCTCCTTTCCCCCCCTTTCCATCCCTTCCCTTCCCTCTATCCCCCCTTCCTTCTAGGTCTTTCCCATACCCCACCCCCCCCCCCTGTGCCCTCCTCCACTTTCTCCCCCCCCCTTTTTTTCACAAACACTTCCTTATACTCGTGTGTATTTTATGATTATGTACTGGAATCTTGTTGTATTCTATTTGTTGGAATTGATCAATGTTGTGTTTTATAATTTTTTAAGGAATACTTTTATATATGCTCTTGCTATCTTCTAGCACCCATAGATCATACAGCATTATCTTTATTCTGTAATGATATAGAATATAGACTTTACAATTTAGGTAATTTTACCACACTTATCTGAGCCTTGCATGATCATGAAAGGGATCACTGCTTATGTAGGGCAACCATGGCCATGATTGGTGCATTTAAATTGAAGTATACTAATCAATTAAGCCAAATTGACTTCTTCTGTAACAGACAGTATATCTAGTCTGATATGAATGCAGCAAACTACGCCTGACGAAGCACATTAGTGTGTGAAATGTGTTGTGGTTGAGCATCAGAGTTGTCCTGTATAAACACTGTCTGTGTCGAGGAAGACACTGTAAAATCAGGCAGTGAAAAAGACGTCAAAAGACACGGGTGCCCAATGCTAAATTCAATTGACAAAACATATATGGTAATAAGTATAAAGTTTAAATACTTCAATAATAATAATAATTACTTGGTTATTTAGTTAAACACTTTGGCCAAAGCGTTGTAAGCCTGCATACCAAACGTCAAGATATAACCAAAAATGCAGGTCCTGCACTACACTGTGAACCCTTTCCTTTTCCTGTATGAGGGGAAAGAACTATAGTAGGTCCTGTTCTTGAAGCAAAGTGAAAAGACCTCCCAAGTTAAAAAGGTGAGGAGGAGTGAGCTCTGGGGGGGAGGTGCCACCTACCTCCATTACAGCTGTTACCAGTCAGAAATTGATTAACACACATTCCCAGCTAACTCAAACTCCTACACCCACCACATCATGAATATATCCCCATACCTCCTGCACTCCCTCTGCCTCCTGTGCTCCCCATATCATACCTTCCGCACTCCCTCTGTCTCCAGTTCTCCACATGCCTCCAGCGGTCCCCATACCTCCCGCACTCCCTCTGCCTCCAGCGCTCCCCATGCCTCCCACACTCCCTCTACCTCCAGCCATCCCTCTGCCTCCCGCACTCCCCATGCCTCCAGCGGTCCCCATGCCTCCCACACTCCCCATGCCTCCTGCGCTCCCCATACATCCACACGCCCTCTGCCTCCAGCTCTCCCCAGGCCTCAGTGGTCCCCATACCTCCCGCACTCTCTCTGACTCCAGTGCTCCGCATGCCCCCCACACTCCCTCCCACTGTCCCTCTGCCTCCCGCACTCCCTCTGCCTCCCGTGCTCCCATACCTCCCGCACTCCCCATACACCCCGCACTCCCCATACCTCCTGCACTCCCCATACCTCCTGCACTCCCCATACCTCCCGCACTCCCTCTGCCTCCAGCGCTCCCCATGCCTCCCACACTCCCTCTACCTCCAGCCATCCCTCTGCCTCCCGCACTCCCCATGCCTCCAGCGGTCCCCATGCCTCCCACACTCCCCATGCCTCCTGCGCTCCCCATACATCCACACGCCCTCTGCCTCCAGCTCTCCCCAGGCCTCAGTGGTCCCCATACCTCCCGCACTCTCTCTGACTCCAGTGCTCCGCATGCCCCCCACACTCCCTCCCACTGTCCCTCTGCCTCCCGCACTCCCTCTGCCTTCCGTGCTCCCCATACCTCCCGCACTCCCCATACACCCCGCACTCCCCATACCTCCTGCACTCCCCATACCTCCTGCACTCCCCATACCTCCCGCACTCCCTCTACCTCCAGCCATCCCTCTGCCTCCCACACTCCCTCTGCCTCCCGTGCTCCCCATACCTCCTGCACTCCCCATACACCCCGCACTCCCCATACCTCCTGCACTCCCCATACCTCCTGCACTCCCCATACCTCCCGCACTCCCCCTGCCTCCAGCGCTCCCCATGCCTTCAGCAATCCCCATGCCTGTGTGTCTGTGAGTTTGTGTGTGTGTGTGAGTGTGAGTGTGTGTGTGTTTCTGTGAGTGTGTGTGTGTCTGAGTGTGTGTGTGTGTGAGTTTGAGAGTGTGTATTTCTGAGTGTGTGTGTGTGTGTGTGTGTGTGTGTGTGTGTGTGTGTGTGTGTGTGTGTGTGTGTGTGTGTGTGTGTGTGTGTGTGTGTGTGTGTGTGTGTGTGTGTGTGTCTGAGAGTGTGTGTCTGAGAGTGTGTGTGTATGAGTGTGAGTGTTTGAGTGTCTGTGTGTTTGTGTACCTATATGTGTGTCTGTGAGTGTGTGTGTCTGGGAGTGTGTGTGTGTGTGTGTGTGTGAGTGTGTCTGTGAGTGTGTCTGTGTGTGTGAGTGTCTGTGAGTGTGTGTGTTTGTGTGTGTGTGTGTATGTGTGCGTATGCGTGTGTCTGAGAGTGTGTGTGTCTGAGAGTGGGTGTGAGTGTGTGTGTGTGTGAGTGTGTGTGTCTGAGAGTGTGTGTGTGTGTGTGTGTGTGTGTGTGTGTGTGTGTGTGTGTGTGTGTGTGTGTGTGTGTGTGTGTCTGAGAGTCTGAGTGTGTGTGTGTGTGTGTGTCTGTTAGTGTGTGTGTCTGTGTGTCTGTGGGTGTGTGTCTGAGTGAACACACCCAGCCACCTTGTCACCCTCTCTCTATCACCCTCTCTCTGTCACCCTCTCGCTGTCACCCTCTCTCTCTGTCTCCCTCTCCCTCTGTCTCCCTCTCCCTCTGTCTCCCTCTCCTTCTGTCTCCCTCTCCCTCTGTCTCCTTCTCCCTCTGTCTCCCTCTCCCTCTGTCTCTCTCTCCCCCTGTCTCCCTCTCCCTCTGTCTCCCTCTGTCTCCCTCTTCCTCTCTCTCCTCTCCCTCTGTCTCCCTCTCTCTCCCTCTGTCTCCCTCTCTCTCCCTCTGTCTCCCTCTGTCTCCCTCTGTCTCCCTCTCCCTCTGTCTCCCTCTCCCTCTGTCTCCCATTCTCTCTGTCTCTGTCTGTCCCCCTCTCTTTCTGTCTTTCACCCTCTCTCTCTATGACCCTGTCTGTCACCCTCTCTCTCTGTCTCTGCCTGTCACCCTCTCTCTCTGTGTCATTTTCTCTCTCTCTGTCTGTCTCTCTGTCACCCTCTGTCATCCACACTCTCTCCTCTCTGTCGCACCCACACACTCTCTCTCTCTGTCACCCACACTCTCTCACACTCTGGATCTGGATATCTTATTTACCCTGTATATCTTAACTGCCCTATAACTACACCGAAATAACCTACTGTATACTACTTTCTTCCAGATCTGACTCTCGAACTTCACACGGGAGACATCAGAATCCCCCCTAACCCAGAAGACAGGTAGGGAAAACCTCCCCTCCAATGTATAACTGTAAGAGGACAAGTGCAGAGGTATGTAATGGAGACTTTTTAAGGTGAAATTAAATATGGCTTTTATTGCGCCTGTTTCTTTAACACGAGAAAATCATCCAAACATATGCAAATAAGGGGTCAAATAAAGCTTCTGTTCCACTTGGGAGTATTTCTAGTGAAACCTATGCAGTCCTCAACTCCCTTTAGATTAGCATGTCTCCCAGCCCCAAACATACACTGGCAACACGTTTTATTGAAGCACGGCTAGCACCGCAAGCCGGGGGATGCCCCGGCATGCTAGCCGCACTCCCTCAGCGTGCCGCGCATCACTGATGCGCGGTCACGCGTCATCGGGTGCCTGCGCCCCCTGTACGCGCGTCCAGGGCTCCCCGAGGGAGCCCTGGTGTCCCGCGATGTGGGGGACGGCGGCAGGGGGTTCCGGCGGACCCGGCAGCGGGAGGGAGAAAGCCCCGATCGGAAGGCGCTCCTCCGCTGCTTCGGCGCGCGCCCGGCACCCTCCGGCGCGCGCCAGGTTACTGCTGCGGCCGAGAACGGGCAAATGCTCGAATAAACTCAGCCGCAGCAGTATATCTTGATATGTGCAGATATACAAAAAGTCTTAGAAAGGAAAGTCTTATCTGTTTCTTGTAGGGGAAGGCTTCTTTGTTCTTCTGGTGTCCACACCTTTGGGCGATAAGGCAATGTCAGGATCCAGGTTTAGAAGTACTTTACCCTGTGTCTTGCTGGCAGCCTCTTCTGGGAGGCTCAAGACGTCTGTCCCTATGGTCAGTCCCACAACTTGTGAGACTCAGGAACAATCTCACTTCCTGTCTCAAAGGCAGGCTTTTCTAACAAACCTAATCAGACAGGTGGTGTTGGTTAATTGACTACCAGCAGTTAACCACCACAGTGCTGGATTAAAGGCACATTTCGTGAACAGGGATAACTCCCCTGTTACATACCTCCCCTGTTTGTGGGAAGCTCGGGCTTGCCACGGCCAAAGCCCATCCTTCCACTCTCATTCGAGATATCTCTGTGACTTGAATGAGAGTGGATGGAGGAAGAGAACCCTCAGTCCCACTGGGATTGGAGCCCTTTCACCAGTTTATTCGTGTCTCCTCCCGAAGGTGCTTGAGATCAGCACTCCTCAGTCGCTCGAGGAAGACTTTTTCAAAGTATAGTCTTTTTACTGCATGCGCGGTCATGAGATTTCCCTTGCGTCAGGTGCTCCTCTTATTGTAGGCAGACTGTATGGCAACAGTTGCAGAGCGTTTAAAAAAGCCCTTTCAGTTTTCCGCTCTTGAAGCTGTCACTCTGCACTTTTTCCACTCAATGGAGTTGCTAGTTCAGCTTCTTTGGGATTGAGTTGCAATTCCACATCCACTTCCAGAGAATGTCCCATCTTTTCAGCTTCATCAGCTAAGGATTCTTCTGGTTTTGATTCAGCACGTGTACCTTTTTTTGTTGCCTGTTGGGTGGCTGAAGATTTTGCTAGTGCTTGTTTAGGTGGTTCAAATTTTGCAACTTTGTTTTTCAGACGAGCGGTATTCCCAGCTCTCACTGTACCCTTGTCTTCATGGGTTTTTCTGGCTGTGGGATACTGACGCTTGGTCAGGGTCAATACTTGTCCTTGTAGAACTGTGATCTCATCCGCGAGAGATCCCTGTTTTTTGAGTGCGTCTTGCAAGTCTCTTCTCAAGGAATTTTTCTGCACACTTTGCTTTCTCTGAGCTTGCTTCCACATTTTCATTGTATTGTGAAGCACTGTGAATTTCTTTGCTCGGGCCACAGTTACTTGTCTTAGTTTCTGGACCTTCTTGTGCCGAGTTACCTGGGCTCTAAGCTTGGCCTCTAGCGATGCTTTGGTGATGCTCAGGATAGCCTTCAGTTTCTTATGCTGCTTTGCGGGGACATACTGGGTAATCAGATGTTCCAGCAGCACTTGTACTTCTTTAGCAGCCTGCAGATTGTCTTCCTGCAGAGTTTGCTGCTTCTCCTCTGCCTTCTGGAGGTGCATACGCAGACCTTGCAGTTGGTTCTGCAGTCGGTGCTCTGTTTCAAACTTCTCATCTTCCAAAAGTTTATTTATTTCTTTAAGCTCTTGCAGCTTTTCATTCTTTTCCTTGACGTGGTTTGTGAACTCCGAATTTCCTTTTTTAATCTTAAATTATCTCCTTTCTCAGTCTCTGTACTATTCAGGGCCTCCTTCCAGTCCACCTTCCATGTTTGCACATCTGTTTGGAGGTGGGCTGTCTCCTGGCTTGAGACATCCATCTCCAGGTTTAGGTTCTGAAGCTCCTTCTGAGAGACTTTGAGATCTAAGTTAAGATGGAGAATAGTTTTCTTTGAAATGTCCAGCTCCTCAGTGAGACTTTGAAGTTACTTTCTGGAGACTTCCAGTTCTGTGCGGCAGCTGTTGATCTCATGATGTGAAGCATCCAGTGCTCTGCTGAGTATATGAACCTCCTTCTGAGATACGTCCACCTCTGTCCGGACACTTTTGACCTCATGATGTGAGGCATTCAGCTCTATGCGAAGAGTGTGAACCTCTTGCTGAAAGACTGTCATCTCCTTCAGTGCCTCCTCATACTTCCGCTTCAGCGTAGCCATCATTTTATCAGATTGGCTCTGCTTTTCATCCACGCCTGTTTCTTTAACACAAGAAAATCATCCAAACATATGCAAATAAGGGGTCAAACAAAGCTTCTGTTCCACTTGGGAGTATTTCTAGTGAAACCTATGCAGTCCACAACTCCCTTTAGATTAGCATGTCTCCTAGCCTCAAACATATATCTTGATATGTGCAGATATACAAAAAGTCTTAGAAAGGAAAGTCTTATCTGTTTCTTGTAGGGGAAGGCTTCTTTGTTCTTCTGGTGTCCACACCTTTGGGTGATAAGGCAATGTCAGGATCCAGGTTTAGAAGTACTTTCCCTGTGTCTTGCTGGCAGCCTCTTCTGGTAGGCTCAAGACGTCTGTCCCTATGGTCAGTCCCACAACTTGTGAGACTCAGGAACAATCTCACTTCCTGTCTCAAAGGCACGCTTTCTAACAAACCTAATCAGCCAGGTGGTTATTTGACTACCAGCAATTAACCACCACACTGCTGGATTAGAGGCACATTTCCTGAACAGGGATATCTACCCTGTTACAATAACATTGCGGGAATGAGGGTGTAACGGATAGGGGGACTCACACTCCTCAGCGTGTCCCCGTCACCTCTGTTCCCACAACTTCTAGCCCTCCCACTTCCCTGCGGCCTCACTCTCTCCCTTCCTTTCCTCGCGGCTGTTCCTCTGCGGCGCGGTTGGCATACCCGGACGCGTGTTCGGGTCACGTGCGCGGCTCTCGCAATGTGTGTGCGCATTCCCGGTCACTCGCTCCCCTCTGTGGCACCCGTGTCCCTCAGCGTGCCTCTATTCCCCCAGCCTCCACATTACCTTGCTCCTTCGCCTCTCCTTCCATCTCGCCTTCACTGCCGAGCGCCACCGCGGCGGTGCGTCTCTCGCGCTCTGTGACAGGCGTGGTGCACGTGCATAGTACTCTTACAGAGGGCGCGCGCACCCGCTCCAGTTATCTGCCGCCCCTTAGCTCTAGCTCCACCCCCCATGGCTTACAAGCTATCTCCCTTGATTATTTCCCTGTCTCATCCCCTGCTTTCTCTGGCTTATCCCTGCAAGCTCCCACTCTAGCCTCTGCTCCTCCTCTCTTCCCTATTGGTTCTCCTTCCTTTATAACCCCACTCTGTCCTCTTACTCATTGCTCTGCATAGCTTTCCTGTAGCTCCTGTGTGTGCAGTGTCTATGCCTAGCTCCCTTGTTTGTTTCAGCGCTGGTTCCTGTTCATGCCCCTGTTTGGATTCCCCTGGCTTGAGCTTGTGTACTGCTTTGGATTTGACTACTCTGCTTTCTCCTGCCCTTGAAACTTGGTTTACAGACTACACTACTCTGCTTTCTCCAACTCTTGAACACTGGCTTACGGACATCACTACGCTGCTCTCTCCAATCCTTGAACTCTGGCACACGGACATTACTCTTCGATCTCTGGCACCCCGGACTCTGTAAGTGTACGTTAACCCTTTCTTACCAGGCCCGGCAACGCATTACCACACTCCGGGCATGCCCTCACTGCTGTGAGTGCGTGTTATACCCTTACCCACCTCAGTAGTGGGGACTGGCCAGGTCTGCGGGCATACAGGCGTTACAGAGGGTAGCTGGACATTGAGGGACTTTGGATCAGGTAAGATCCCAGGCGGGATTGCTGCTTTAGATATTGTGGAGCGGGGGCATCCAGGCACTGGTTAAGGGGTTCAGTAAACTAGTTTTTCACATCTGCCTTTTTTTTTCTAGATCTGACACACACACACAATTATGTAACAAGGACTAATTATTATAAAGTATAAATGTAATACAATAAATAAACTGTTGTGTAAAAATGAATGTTGTTCTTAATAGGAATTTATTCAATTTCTTTTTTAAAAAGGACGGCTGGGGATAGGGCTAAGGGTGGGCTGGGGGCATTGCTAAGTAGATATTTAAGTTAGATTTTTGGGTGATTTGTCGACCACTGTGTGTGTGTGTATATATATAATCAAAAAAGAATAGACGATACCGTTCTGTGGCTAACAAAATGCTTTTATTCTTGCGAGCTTTCAAGATACAATGATCTCTTCTTCCGGTGATGTTACAATGAATGAAGCTAAAAAAAATGCGGGTTTAAACTTAAAAACAGTGCATAATGGTATGTGATCTGTGATGGAAGACAATCCCTCCCGCGTGCAGTTTTATGGCTAGAGGTGATATCAGATGCTCCTTTTTGAATTTGCTGAGGAAGATGATGTCACTGTCCAGTTGTGCCTGTTTTTTCAGTAAATCCTTTAGCTTCATTTGAGTGCGGTACAATGTGGTATCTTATATATATATATATATATATATATATATATATTACAGTATATATATATATATATATATATATACTGCTGCGGCCAAGTTTATTCGAGCATTTGCCCGTTCTTGGCCGCAGCAGTAGCCTGGCGCGCGCCCGAGAGTGACGGGCGCGCGCCGAAGCAGCGGAAGAGCGCCCTCCGATCGGGGCGCTCTCCCTACCGCTGCCGGGTCCGCCGGGTCCCCCGGAACCCCCTGCCGCTGTCCCGCGATCGCGGGACACCAGGGCTCCCTCGGGGAGCCCCTGGACGCGCGTGCAGGGGGCGCACGCTCCCGAAGACGCGTGACCGCGCGTCTATGACGCGCGGCACGCCGAGGGGCGGCCACTAGCAAGCCGGGAAATCTCCCGGCTTGCGGTACCGGCCACACTTTAATAAAGTGTGTCGGTAGTGTATATATATATATATATATATATATATATATATATATACCTTTTGCTTCATTCATTGTAACATTGCCGGAAGAAGAGATCAGTGTATCTCGAAAGCTCGCACAAATAAAAGCATTTCGTTAGCCACAGAACGGTATCATCTATTTATTTTTTTATTATTGAAGCTCGGCTAACACGGTATTGATACCTCTACATATATATATATATATATATATATATATATATATATATATATATCATATGAACCAGCCCAAAGACCAGTAAAGAGACAGCAACCAGCAAGGAGTAATCCAAAATAAACTGTATTGAAGCAAACAGATACACGAAAGCAAACGTTTCGGTCTCACAGGGAGACCTTCCTCTGGTTGCCCGCGTCTCCTGTGGACGTTCTGTGACGCGTGACGCCCTAGGCGTGGTGTATAGCCAACAGAGAGTGGACACAGGAGAATCAGGAGCAGCAGACAACAGTTGAGAGGTGCGGGTGGCCATTTGTCCCATTATTTGCATGCGGTGTGAGTTGCAGTGCAGAGGACCAAGACACCACTCCCACAGCCCACCGGAGGAACTCTCGCGAGAAGGAGTGACGTCATCGCGTCGTCACGCATCACAGAACGTCCACAGGAGACGCGGGCAACCAGAGGAGCAGTGAGGATTCTTCGTGGCAAACAAGAAAGATCTGGGATAAGCAGAAAAATGGACACTATCCATTTTGAAGTACCGTGAGTACTGTAAGCACATTAGGTGCAGAGAGAGAGACCCACGTAGGTCTATACCAACGGAGTTATACCTCTAACCTAAGGAGACTGTGTGGAGCAGTTAAAAGTAGAGACACTGAGTGTGTTTATTACTGAATACACACAGCACTAATTTCCTAAGTGGTCACTGATCTGCACACCAAGGACTGTTGAGGAAATCTGCCTAGTGTTACTAACCCCTGAGGAGTGTGAGATGCTCAGAATTCTCAAAAGTTTTATGATATCTCACAAAGTGAGTTTTTTACCTATCGTTATTTTACTAATAATTTTATAATAAACTGTGTTACGCTATATTTGTGTTTTACCTCTCTTCCTGCATGTGATATTATGCACGAGATTGTACTTGCTGTGGACGACCAGCTGTTCCAGATTCGTCATAATTGTTCCAGATCCCAGAGTGGATACAAGGCTTGATTTTGTCCTACACGCTGTGAGTGCATATCGTACCTTCTGGTGGCTAAATTGTTAGAACGTACTAACCTATGTTTGTTTTTCCTGTCTCCAATTACGCCTAGGTCATTCTTTTTGGATATATATATATATATATATATATATATATATATATATATATATATATTATAATGATAAGACTCTTTGACACCAAAACCAAAGGACTTAATGTGGACATGGGTTTTCTCACACCCTACCAAAATTGTCTGTAATTATCCTGCTTGCCTCAACTCTTATCCACACTTTCTCTCCCTCCCCCGCCCCCCCCCCCCCCCCCCCCCACAGCATCCCTTCCCCTCCCCACCTTTCTTTGACACTGTCTCCTGGCTTCAAACACTTAACACCCTACCTTATCTACAGTAAATATCTGTTTTTTTTTCTCTCTCTCTATACACTGTTTTAGCCATTGATTCCTGTGTAAATCAGTATTGCTTGACCTGAAGAAGAGAGGAGAACTCTCGAAAGCTTGTCCTATGACATAAATTGTTAGTCCAATAAAAAAGGTATCACCTAATACTGAAGAACTCATTTATTCTGCACTATCGCAACTGGACTAACACGGCTATTTTCTGCTTTATATATATATATATATATATATATATATATATATATATATATAGACAGAAAAAAGACTGCGCTCAACAGGTAATAAAGATCTGAATGTAGTTAATAAACAGTATTGATTAGCATAATTGATTGACTATACATAAATTAAATTCTAATAGAATAGCTGAATTATTACTGGTATTTTCTAAACATGCTAAACTAAAATCAATGGGTGTAATTGTGGACCTGTATATAATTAAACTAAAATAGCTAAAACCCTAAATCACTAATACAAATACATGAAATAAGTGATATAATAATATAATAAAATACAAATATCTGTGAAAGAAAAAATATATATAAAAATAAAAATAAAAAGTGAAAATAAAAAATGAAAAATGAAAAAAGGGATTCAAAAATAGGATCTGGCAGCTCTCCACAAGGACCAACGACCTCCCAGGAATCTGCGAACAACAAAAAAAGAAAGCGCCCGATCCTAGTGCAATATGAAAAAAAACACTTTTAATACAATCGATTAGGTCCAACAAAAATACACTCACAAACAAATAAAAGGTAAAAGCATGTTATGAGTATACTCATTCGCCTCCACGTGCTGCTGTAACTCCGTTTGTAGACTGCTCTCTCTTGGGTGAAGTGTCTGCTTCTCCAGTAGCCCTTATCGGTGCAGGAACTGTGAGAGTCTCTGGAACCGTGACCCGGAAGTAGGATCAAGTGCCAGGATGGTGGGTATATGACCCTGAGGTTTGGTGTAGACTGGCAAGGTGTTATTTCCCTATAATGTCCACTTGTATGAAGTACCCGGTTCCTGTACCTCTACTGGCAAACCGCTCCCTTCAAGGATAGAGCTCCGGTCTTTCCCGTAGTCCTCCGGTGGGTATAGGGGTTGGAACTGTAACCCGGAAGTGTAATCGCCCCCTCTGTGTAAACCGGATGCGGAGCAACGGATGTGCGACCCCGCTGTTGAGGTCTTATTATACCGGCAAAGTTCCAAAGTCCTGACACAACTGTGCAATGATAAAAGGCAGCAAAACGGCAGCGAACGAGTAATAATAAAAACTGGTCTAGATACCAATAAAAAATCCTCCCCTTTGCTTGACATGAAGAAGAGAGGAGAACTCTCGAAAGCTTGTCCTATGACATAAATTGTTAGTCCAATAAAAAAGGTATCACCTAATACTGAAGAACTCATTTATTCTGCACTATCGCAACTGGACTAACACGGCTATTTTCTGCTTTATATATATATATATATATATATATATATATATATATATATATATATATATATATATACTGTATATATAAAAAAAAATATATATATATATATATATATATATATATATATATATATACAGTGTACATACATATATATATAGTAGGAGAACGTAAAGCCCCAAACAAAAGCACTCTAGTATACCTTTGAAGTACAAATTCACAAAATCTTTATTAAATAACTGTCACAGAACTAAAAATAAAAGAAAGCACAGAAAATTAAAACAAGGCATGGATCCCCTGTACGTACAAAAACCTGACATAAATCATCCAGCAGTTAATTCCAAATGGGAACAAAACCCATATCAATAGTGACAAGAAATACACTCTACTATGCCTGACATGGTTGACAAAATAGTCCAGACAAAAAGCCAATTTTGAAGTGGCTGAATAATAAAATCACATACTATCAATACATTCTTATTCCCACATAGTATCAGGGAATGTCTCTGGTGACACAGTGTATCAATATGTGATAAGGCAACACAATATACAGCCTTATTAAGCACACCTCAAAGAACTTATGCTAATGTCATACATCACCACACGTCAGGCAAACTGCAAAATCATGGAGGAGACAAGGAGCAAACGCTCAGAACATGAGTACGTGTCCCTAGGGGGGGACAAACCAGGGGGTCCTGCCTACTGCACCTGCTCCTATGCGTTTCGGCCAAGAGCCTTCTACTGGGAGTCCCTAGGGCATCTGTAAATGTTATAGTACAAACAAGAGCTTTATTCACAGCTGTTCATAATGTTCACCATACTGTATACTTTAACAGACAGACTTCACTTCAGACATTAACTGGTGTCAAACAATATGGTTACTCTTTGCTTCCTTCCCTGTTAGAGCTCACTCATATGCTGGGGAGCTAGTTATGTATGTTTCCCTTAGTATTGATTAGATTGGCAATCTCCTACATAGCTTCAATAATGCCCTCTCTCAGGTGGACCCTTGGTGAGGACACACACTATTCACTGAAATCACTGTCCCGTTTTGGTAAATGGCCTTCTTAATCTATACTTGTTGAATCCGTATTTTCTGAGCACCTTCTGTTGAGGCTGATCCAATTCTGCTCTCAAGCTACTACTCTGAGATCCCCTTCCGACTACCTGCTTACTCCTCTTCCTGCATGAGAACAATCTATGGGCACTAACTTTATAGGATAAGTTCCCTAACTGAAAACAATAAATGGTGACAGGACACATAACTATACACTTAAAATTATATATAGGACTATATATGAGGCCCTTACCAGATCTCCAAGGAAGCTGCTTCTAAAACATTGTTGAATCTATGTATACCCCTTCTATCTCCGTATGGTGAAATCGCTGGTCACCAGATATCCTAGGTCATATGGTGGGAAGGGACAATACCAGAGTGATCCCACTCATTTAACCGATTAAGGCGGTTAACCCCTTATATTAACTAGTAGTCCCCAGAAGGGGGCTACATGGGTATTTCTTCACAATATTTACTTTGTTTACGCCACTATATGCATTTCAATATATATTTTTACATATTACCAGCACAAGTTCAAACTAAAATAATTTCATAACCCACAATGTTCTTAGCATAATGCTTTTTTATCTACTTGTCTTTATATTTGTATTGTGCTCTTGTATTTGCCATACAGTATAAAAATGTGTTTAAATATATATTCAAGCATAATATAAGCTGTGGGCATCATTGAGAGATAAGGGGAATAATCACCCTCAAATGTGGCAATAACACTATATTGCAGCTCACTGAAGAAGCAGGTAATTGACTTAGAAATGCATTAGACAGACACTACATTCTCTTTTAGTTTGTGCCCTTCCACCTCTTCAACCAGCCATGAGAGAAGCACACAGGATGCTGTGCTGAAAAGCATCCAACAGTGAAGAGACATGGAGGACATTGTGGACAGAATGTGTGAAAGGTGATACACATCTTTAATGCAATATGCCAAGAGTGGCTTTGTGTGTGCATAAATTATAATCTTTTATGACTAATACATTGTGACTCTACACTACTGGAGTTCTCTGTGCACTCTTTTTATTTCAGAAATAACTTTATACATTACTAATAACTGATTACATAATGTTTCTTGATAGTGCTGTTTTCAGCACAAGTCAATAGTAAATAGAAATGTGGGAATCTTGTAGTTTGCTATTTATTTTCTCTAACCTTACACACATTCTTGCAAAAGTTTCTCAAAAGCTACACTTTTTCTAAAATGGGTAAAAAGTTGCCCAAAATGTAATGTTAATGTATCTTATATATTCATGGTCATATGCATATTGGTCATATGACCCTGCATATTTCGATCCCCATACCTAGGAATTTATGTAGGGTGAAACTTGCTTTACACTTGCTAATATTTTTTCCTCAACAAAACAGCCAGTTTCACCAGATAAGCAAACTTGTGTAGTAAAAATTTCAGACACTGTACTCTAGCTGTTAAAAAAATGACAGAAAAAACATTAACAGTATGCAGAATGGAGTAGAGGTAGCTGCAATGTTCATGTAATGAGCATAAATACCTTTTAATGCACAAAAGCTCTGAACTAAAGTACCATTTTAAGAATGCAGATGAATTATTTTAGATAACAGACTTAACATTTCTTCCCAATGTCAGTTAGTGGCAGGCACTTTATTATTGCTATGCTTAAAAATATTTAATGACTCATACAGTATGCCCATTTCCTTCACTGATTCAGAGAAACCACAAATGCATAATAGTGTTTGAAATAGCACAGCATCTTCTTATTCAAAATGCTATACAGAATTTACAGGAACATGTCTCTGTTTATATGTTTGTGACAATCAGAAATGCATTATACTTTTGATTTTCTGTGTGTGTACTTGATTTTGTATGTACATAAGAATGTGTGGAAAGAGGATAGTATCTGGAGGCGCCTAAAATAACAATTTGTACAAGCCTGTTTGCTGATGGATTGTTGCTCCTCGATGTGCTTTAATGAAAAGAAAAAGCACAACACATAGCGTAATACACTGGCGACACACTTTATTCGAGCTCGGCTAGTCCCACGAATTCTGGTATACCCGGGTGTATTGAGGTTTGTGACTGTTTTCTGCCCGAGTGCATTGAGTTATTTTCCGGCAGGGATTGAAGCATTTTATTCCCGCTGGCTGCAATACTGCACAGTACATATATATATACTGCATTACAATTCATGAATTTATGCCATCTGGTAGACACGCGAAGCATTGCAGCCTATTAAATCCTAATCATTATCATTTAACAGATCAGCCGCCCATCAGCCAGGCATGAACCCAGGCTGGGAAGGCAAATGCAACGGGGCTTGCCAGAGGTGAGGAGAGGCGCATTCCAGGTATCTGCCAGGTACATACCGGGTATTTGCTCGAATAAAGTGTGTCGGTGCAGTACAGTTGATGATCGGACAAACAACACTTAAGACAACATATAACAGCTGAGAAATAGATTGGTGAAATTACACAATAAAACATTTAATAACAATTAATAATATTCCATATTACACATGGACATGTAATAGTATGGACAAGTAAAATGATTGAAGTGCTCCGCAGCACCGATGGTGACGGTTGCAATGCCAACCAGATGCTCACCAGATGGAATAGGTAAGCAGGTGGTGGATAATTTAGAGAGTATCCCCTCTCGTTTCTGTAAGCTGGTTTCTGCTGGCTGGCGTCTCCGTCAACGCGTGTGTGTTGGTCTACATGCAGGATCTCCCGCGGCACGCAAAAAGGTAAACAAATAATTTTTTTTAAGTCCTGCTTTTTTTAGCACTAGCCTTTAGCTGGTGAGCTTTATTCAGCGCAACTTTCACGTACGATAAGTTTGTGTTGCATAATGAATCCCGCAGAAGGGCAGGATTCAGCGCAAACAGCTCATCGTACGAGCAAAGTTGGACTTTGAAACATTTCCAGGAAAAAGTCAGTTTTAGAGCGCAAAGTGCCTGTTTACGCGGCTTAGTGAATAGCGCTCGGCGGAACTTCACGTTCTAAGACCACTTTGCGCTCTTAAACCGACTTATCACTGCTTAGTGCATAGCCCCCATATTCTTTATTGTAATACAATCATATGCATTTCATGTGCAACAGACAGGTTCAAGAGCTGACACTCTAAAACCACAAATATGGATCAGAGGTAATCATCCGGGCATACTACCTTTGTTAATGGCCTGGTTACCCACTTACCATCACAATTATCGAACCAAGCAATTCCTGCGGAGAGCATCGTTCACGCACCCCTTCATGGCCAGAATCTGCTGCACTCTCTATGCAGAGAATCCTTCTAACTTTGAGAACCTAATGGGTCAGTTTCAGACTTCCAAGACGTCCCAGAAATAATCCAAAGGGGAGAGTAAAGCCACTCCATCTAAGAAGTCCCCAGTGTCCTTAGGGACAGACCCCCTCGACACCTAGGAATTCGGCTCCTAATTCTGGCTGCAGAGTGACCCAAAGCAGCCATTGCTTTAACTGCCACCAAGAAGGTCACTTTTCCCGTGACTGCCCGTAGCCAGATTCTTCCACCCCTGGGGCCATGGCCTTCACCGTGCATTTGGCAGAACAGCCGTCCACATCCTCGGATAGTGCCCCTGCACCTAGTCTTGAAAAGGAGGCCCCATCGCATGCCTATAGTCGAGTAGGACCCGCTGCCAAAGTAAGAGAACAAGGGGAGGGCATCTACTTTTCAGTGTTGTTGGAAACTGGGTCACAAGTGATCATCATCTACCGGCTATTCGATGACCTGGGTAGAACAGGATAGAGATAATCCTCAAAGGTGCCTCAGAGCTAAATGAAACAGCCACTGCCAGTGAAGTGTACACGTGTGTGAAATAAGGATATTTAGACAAGCAACTAGTCCAGCTTAGGGCATCAATTGTTGCTGTTTAAACTCACGGTTTGTGGGGGAGCGATGGTGCGGGAGTCCGGTAGTCTGCAGCTCAGGAGTACTCGTTGCACCGCCGACCCCGCTATGACCGAAGTCAAGTGGGGCGGTCACCTGACCGGCGGTGTTTTCCCCGTTGATCGTGAAAGCTGTGTAGTAAGCTCCACGCCGGCTGAGCTCCTGGTGTGTTCAGTGAAGCCGCCGTGTCCGGCGTGTGGGCAGCGTTTTCAAAAGCGGTCAGCTGATGCGCGAGTTTCCCCCCCGTGTAGGCAGTAACTCGGCGTGCAATCCTGCATAAGTGACAAGCACGGTCCTCCAGCAATAGCGGGAGATGAAGCGGAGCACAGCCGCGAAAATAGCAGAGTACAGCGTAGATGGTGACTTCAAAAGTTTATTCAACAAACAGCTGATGGATCATCTGACGCGTTTCAGCCCTAGGGCCTGAACGCGTCAGATGATCCATCAGCTGTTTGTTGAATAAACTTTTGAAGTCACCATCTACGCTGTACTCTGCTATTTTCGCAACTGTGCTCCGCTTCATCTCCCGCTATTGCTGGAGGACCGCGCTATTCGATGACCTGCACCTAAAGCATCTGCCTATGCAATTGACAGAAAAGATGAAATTGTGGGGCCTGAATAGTGAAGATTACCCCATTGACGGCATAATTCAAGTGCATTTGGATACACCGCAGCTCAATACCAACAAAACCCATCCCGTGGAAGTGGAAGCTTTCATATGTCCGAGCCCCGGGAACACTCACATTCCCTCATCATATTGGGGACCAACGTGGATGTCGTGAGAGCCCTGATCCGGGCCAACTATATCTGCAAGAAGCCGGTGAATTACCCCTATCATATTTGCGGATTCACCCTGTATTCAAGAAGAATGCTATATGATCTCTTCTCAAGAAGAATTTGGACAATTTTTCAATCTTGAGAAGGGGCTGACAGAGATTCCACCACGGGGATTGAGGCACATGGCCGCTGTACATAACTACCTGGGACGCAACGAGTCTGACTGGAACTTTTCGCTAGAGACCACGCCCAAAGAGGGTTCATGGTGGTGCCTGAGATGAAAAAGTGGAAGTTTTCACTTCCTCGGTGATTCAAGGTGACCATCCAGAACATCTCACCTTATCCTATACGGTTTGATGGCGGTCAAGCACTGGTCGGTTATACCAGGTTCTCAACTAGAAATCCTGACTCATGTAAACGTAGCTACCATGCGAGAAGCCCCTACTGGATTGCAATTTTGCAGACTCAAAGGGTATCAGGAACGTCTTGGTAGTAACAGGCTATTACACCCACTACACTCAAGCGTTCCCTACCAAAGACCAGAAACTCTCACAGTAGCGAAAGTACTGTGGGAGAAGTATTTAATCCATTACGGATTACCTAATTGGATGCACTCCAATCAAGGGAGAGACTTTGAGAGCAAGTTAATAAAAACATTTTTTATAACTGCTCAATATCGAGAAGTTTCGTATGACTCCCTATCACCCTGAAGGAGATGTCTTCAACCAAACTCTACTGGACATGCTAGCCACTTTGAAGGGTTACGAGAAGGCCAAATGGAGCAAGCATGTCGAGCCGTTAATGCATGCCTACAATTGCAGCAGGCATGAATCCACCAGGTACACACCCTATTTGATGATGTTCGGCAGAAAGGCGCGAATACCTGTAGACATTCAGCTCCAAGTATCCACTGCTGAACATGACGCACTACAAATAAGTCCAACGGCTCCAAGAAAACTTCCTGTAATGGAGTGCTCACCACAAACAAGGTGTGTGTAACGCGTAACTCACCACAAACGAAGCATGACCGCGGTGCTGAGGTAGGGAATTGAGTAACGCTAACCCACAGCCACGCGGGCGCGCCTAGGATGTAGATTGGTCATGTAAGCCGGGTCAGGAGCATTGAGAGTAGAGTAGTTGAGGGTACTTGCCGGGTCAGGATCGGAGAGTAGCGGATCGTTGGAGTACATAGCCAAGGTCAGGATTGGAGAGTAATGGATCGTTGGGGTACTAGCCAAGTTCATGACTGGAGAAGTTAGAATGTTCATACGGCAGCCGGGTCAGGAGTAGAGAGGTGCGGAGTCCAGAGAACGTAGCAGGGTCAGGCAGAGACAAGAATCAACAGGCAAGACAAAGCAGGATAAACAGGAACTGAATGCAGCAAGGCACGGCGTCACACGAGATTATGCTCAGCAATGAGGTCTGGGTTGAATAAGTATTTAAAGAAACCTACAGCCAATGGAGAGCCAGGGTGGAGCGGAAGAATCGAATCCCATAGGCTGCTGGGGCACCCTTTTGTGCCCTATGACACAGCCAAATTGGAACAGAGGCAGAGCTACACGTCGTGCGCGTCACCGACATGAAGGCTGCCGACCCGGTCGTGCACCACTTGCGCACCACACATGTCCCTCTGCTGAGTGTGCCCGAGTTCTGGAGGCGGAACCAAGTGCGCGCGACCTGCGTGCGTCAAAGAGGTCAGGGGGAGGAGACTGGTGTGTGTGACACTCCCATGCCGGGCCTGCCCATCATAGGGGCGGAGCCTAGGATGAGCGTCAGAGGGGAGGCTGGATGAGCAAACCTGCCGCACGCCAGTGCGAGGGCAGGTGCCAGAGGCGGAGCCCACGGGAGGGCAGACGTACCGTGCATGGTCTGCGTGTGTGTAACGGGACCGTGGGATTGCGCATCCTGAGTGTCTGTTGTGGCAGGAGTCTTCGGGTAAGGAGATGGTCTCCAGTCGCCAGGATGGTGAATCATCACACATTTCATGGCAGGAGTTCACGATTCCCTATATCATAGTTGCATTTGGCCAGAGAATTTTTTTTCGAAAAGAAAGCACAAGGATGCAACCTGGACCGGGGATTTTTTCTCTGGTACAGGAGAGCACCCACTCCGACATCCAAAGCATCAACTTCAAGCGTTAAAGGAAGTTTAGGATCAGGATGAGCAAGAACAGGGACGGACATGAACGCCTTCTTGAGAAGCATGAAAGACTGAAGCGGAGAAGGGGACCAAGAAGCAGGGTCCGCTCCTTTCTTGGTCAATGCCGTGAGCGGCATTCTAAAGAAGAAAAATTCTGGATAAATCTGCGATAATAATTTGAGAGTCTATGAAATCGCTGCACTGCTTTAAGTGTGGTGGGTTGAGGCCAATCCAATACCGCTTTAACTTTGGCGGGGTCCATGGTGAGACCAGAATCAGAAATGATATATCCAAGAAAAATAGTAGATGCTTGTTGAAAATGACATTTCTCGAGTTTGGCAAAAAGTTGATTCTCTCGTAAGCGAAGGAGTACTTGTTTAACATGATTAACGTGTTCTTGTTTGGATTTAGAGAAGATCAAGATGTCATCAAGATAGATGATTACAAAGGAGTTGAGAGGATCCCTAAAAACTTCATTGACAAAGTCCTGAAACATGGCTGGGGCGTTGCACAGACCAAAAGGCATGACCAGGTACTCTTAATGTCCATCTCTGGTATTGAAAGCAGTTTTCTATTTGTCACCTTGACGGATCCTGAAAAGATTGAAGGCACCTCGTAAATCGAATTTAGAGAAGATTATGGCTCCTTGTAATCTATCGAATAGTTCAGAAATGAGAGGGGATAGCGTTTTTTCACAGTGATTTTGTTGAGTCCCCGGTGGTCAATGCATGGCCGTAAGGTTCCGTCCTTCTTCTTCACAAAGAAGAATCCAGTGCCAGCAGGAGAGGTGGACTTACATATAAATCCTTTCTGTAAATTCCTCAGCAATATATTCCTTCATAGCCTTGGTTTCGGGCATTGATAACGGGTAGGAGGTTCCCCTGGGTGGCGTAGTACCCGGAAGCAGATCAATGGGACAATCGAATGGACGATGTGGAGGAAGATCCTCAGATTTGACCTTATCAAACACGTCCCGGAACTCAGCATATTCCTCTGGCAATTGTATCCTTGCCTTTGTCTCAGGCACAGTGGTACCCCCAATACTACTTGCCTTCATGATGCAGTTCTGGTGCAGAAAGAGCTCCATTGAATGGGTTCCTTGTTTAGCCAGTCCACCCGGGGGTTGTGAATCTGTAACCAGGGAAGGCCGAGGATCACGCTAATGGATGGTGTGTGAATAACGTTAAGTTGTATCTTCTCCAAGTGATTACTCTCAGTTTTAAGATGAAGTACCTCCTTCTGAAGTGAGACAAAGGCCTGATGAAGAGGTCTTCCATCAATGGCTTCAAGGGCAATGGGACATCTTTTACGCCTGATAGGAACCAGATGGCGTTCCGCAAATCCTTGATCTATGAAATTACCACCAGAACCTGAATCAAGGAAAGCAAGCGTAGAAACTTGGAAGCCCTCCCCAAAGAGAGTGATAGAGAGAAGAATGCAAGAAGGGTTGTCAGCAGAAATAGGGGAAAGAGAAAGAGTTCCCAATGTGACACCCCCGGGTCTCATGGGAACTTTGCGTTTCCTGACTTTTGGGGACAAAAATAGGCAAAGTGTCCAGATGTACCACAGTAAAGACATAGGGGGCTATGCACTTAGCTCCGTGCTTTCACGCTGGCCTGAAAGAAAATTGCACTTCCGATAAAAAGTGAAGCCGGAAGCGCGATTCACTAGGGCCTTGAGCCCATTTTCTATCGGACATGCCAAAAACTGGCTTATCGTGCGTGCAATGTTTTTTCCCTCTGCTAGCGCACTGAAACTTCACGTACGATAGCTGATAGAAAAAAAAAGCCGCCTGTAACATTTGCATGGAGCAGATACCTTAGGGCCGGGTGTATCGAACACCCTCCGGAACCCCATGGTGAAGGCTCTGATGTCCTGTGTGAGGTTGGATCTTCGCTCCCAGACAGGAAAAGTCAAGACAAGAGTGTTGTCTGTAAGAAGAGAGACAATGTATACCACCTTGGCGCATGAGGAAGTGAAACGGGACGAATTCATTTTGAATTGAATAAAGCACAGGTTAAGAAAGCCCCAGCACTCAGCGGTTTGGTGTAGGTAACCGGGGCTCTTGAGAGATGTGTGAAGAGGACATAGTGGTAGACTCAGGGGCGGTAGGAGCGAGAGCGGAGCGGAGCGAGAGTGGAGCGAGGCTCTTGGAGAGAGAGAGTGAGAGACCTGAAGTTTTCCTGAAGGGAACACATGTTTTGATCACTTAGGACTCTTCCTACCTCAGTGGGGTCGAAATTTGTGTGGCCGAGCATACTGTAACACGCAGCTCACCACATACAAAGCGCGACCATGGTGCTGAGGTAGGGAATTGAGTAACGCCAACCCACAGCCACGCAGGCGTGCCTAGGCTGTAGATTGGTTGTGTAAGCTGGGTCAGGAGTATAGAGAGGAGAGTAGCTGAGGGTACTTTCCGGGTCAGGATCGGAGAGTAGCGGATCGTTGGGTACGTAGCCAAGGTCAGGATCGGAGAAGTTAGAATGGTCATATGGCAGCCGGGTCAGGAGTAGAGAGGTGCGGAGTCCAGAGAACGTAGCAGGGTCAGGCAGCGACAGGAATCAACAGGCAAGGCAGGATAAAGAGGAACTGAATGCAGCAAGGCATGGCATCACACGAGATTATGCTCAGCAATGAGGTCTGGGTTGAATAGGTATTTAAAGGAACCTACAGCCAATGAAGAGCAGGGTGAAGTGGAAGAATCGAATCCCATAGGCTGCTGGGACACCCAGGTGTGCCCTATGACCCAGCCAAATTGGGAACGGAGGTGGAGCTACGTGTCGTGCGCGTCACCGACATGGAAGGCTGACGACCCGGTCGCGCGCCACCTGCGCATCGCGCATGTCCCTCTTTTGAGAGTGACAAGTTCTGGAGGCGGGACCGAATGCGCACCGACCGGCGCACATCACAGAGGTCATGGGGGTGGAGACTGGTTCACGTGTCACTCCCACGCCGGACCTGCCCATCATGGGGGCAGGGACGGAGACTGGGACGAGCGTCAGAGGGGAGGCTGGATGAGCGAACCCGCCGCACACCAGTGCAGGGACGAGGGCTGGAGGCGGAGCCTGCGGGAGGACAGACAGACCGTGCATGGTCCGCGCGCGTAACGGGACCATGGGATTGTGCATCCTTAGTTTCTGTTGTGGCAGGGGTCTTCGGGTGAGGAGATGGTCTCCTGGTTTGTGCTCAGCCAATTTGCCAGTGTAGCAGCGGAGCATATAAAGGGACATTGTCCAATGAGTTTGGAGCATACTTTACTCAGTATGGCTGGAGAGATTTAGCACAGGTGTATACACAGAAAGAGGAATCAGCAGCAGGTGGTATAGGCAGAAGAGCAAGGAAGGTTTTGCGCATGTGTGCGAGTTCCACGCATAGCAGGTGCGAGCTGCGTGACGGTGGCGTCACTGCACAAGTGTAGTCTGGAGGCGGGGCCAGCCGAAATGGCATTTAGTGCAGCGTGTGGTCAGCGCGTACCCCTAGATGGAATGCTGGTATTCGCCGGCAGGCGAGATGTGCTGCAGGAGGCAGGAGAAGCGGAACACCCAGTGGCGGGTTGGGGTAAGCGAGAAGCGTGCCGAGCATCACGGATCCTGACACCTGCATAGAGCATATCAGTTGGTGGAAAAAGCCACCGCTAGGCTGAACGAGAACAACAAGCGAATGTATGTCCATAAAGTACACCATCGGGAACTTCGGTCCAGAGACGCCGTTCTCCTGCGGAATTTAGGCATGCCAGGAAAGCACAAGTTTGCAGACCACGCGAGAAGCGTCTTTCGAGGTAGAGTCACAGATGCCGGGCCTCCCTGTATATCGCATCCGAGATTCAGAAGAAAGGGTAAGGGTCTGGCATCAGAATCACTTGCTACCTATTCCTCAAGTGGGGGAAAGTGAACCTCAACCAGCCTTAATAGCAACGGCCAGTTAACGGGAGGAGTCCAGCGAAATCCCGGATATTGTAACGGAAAATAATCAGGATCTTTTAGAAGGAACCACTGCCACCACAAATGGAGACTGGTGGGCACCACCAGAAGTATTAGCAGTAATGGGCATGTCCCCCATGTACCCTCCCCAGCGGCTTCAACAACCTAACCACTCGACCCAAGGATTCCAAGTTTCATTCTTACTTGAGACTATGTAGTTCAAGATTCCCACTTTATTAGAGGGCCAGAGCCTCAAGCCGATGATAGCCTCTCCACCCAAGAAGACGTTGAAGAAGAGACTCACAGGAGTCAAAGAGTGAGATGCCTTCCAACAATAATGGAATTTGATTCGTTAGGGGCACCTCACTATGAGTTTCAGCAGCTGTCTCGGAGCAGGTTTGCCTCTGTAATGACCATGCTCTATGAACTGTTCAATCTGGTTTAGATGTGTTGTAATCTTCCACAGCAAGGGGAGCGCTGGATGTTGACAGCGTGGTCATGAAAAGATGAAGAGACATAACATAGTGTAGACTGTATATATATCTGATATATGTAGGACTGTAAGATAATAGCACTCACACTTTTCCCCCCGAACTCAAGCACAGAGACTCTTTCTCTCTCTGAAACGAGCAACCTTCGGTTGTGATTCCCAACACGTTAGTTTATCCGTGAGGTAATTTTCTTTCCGTGTCACATGAAAAGGATGAAGACTACCATAGTGTAGTATGTCTATAAATATATTTTCAAAGCGAAATAGCCAAAATACAAATGCATTCACATTTTAAAATACATTACAAGAAGTGGTACGAAATCCTGATTCTCTGGGCAGACAGTCCCCGGCGCGTGTATGCTCGTTCACGTCCGACACTTCCGGTGTGCATTGTGGTAAGGGCGGATGTGACGTCACGCTCGATCTCCAGTTGCCAGGATCTCTCAACAGGAAATGGGCTCAGATTCAACGCGTTTCGTCAATAGACTTCATCAGGAATCTTAATTACCATTGACCCTCCTTGGTTTATATACAGTAGGGTCAACCTATCATGTTTAATGTCAAACACCTGATACCAATATAATACAATATGCTGACTTTAATCAACTCTACATTACTTTTTACATAGCTCAGCATTATTGGCTCCTTGCTACCTATGTGTTACATAATATTTGAATATAAAAAACATTGAGATACATTTAAAATGATCAGAAAAAAAGGGGCTTTATAAGAATCTTTAAATCACCACTCACATACATAGTGGTGACCCAAATTAAACATACTAATGAATTAGTAAATTAAAAAACATACATTTTTAATAGCAACATAATAGCAATCTAATTATCAACTCAATAAAAATCAACTCAATAAAAAACACCTATAGTAAAATATATAGCATAAATAAATTCAATGAAGCACAACAAATATAAACCTAAAAGAGGTGACAAAAAAGACAAAATGAGTAAACACATTCTTAATTAAAACTCAAAAGGGAATCTACATATTCCCCTAATATAACATTATTGGAATTTTTAATGAAGACATTTTAAACAAACGCACCAATATCTATGCTAACATTCATACCCGATGGGACTAATGTCCCTAATTTAAATATCCAATAGGTCTCCTGTTGGGCTAAGCGTTGGGTCCTATCCCCCCCTCTCCAATGAGCAGGAACATATTCAATACCCTTATATGTTAATGACCTTGGGTCCGAGTTATGATATAGACTATAATGTTTAGATACTTGATGTGTTAACACACTTTTCCTTATGTGACCCAGATGCTCCAAAATTCTTACCCTTAAGGGTCTGGTTGTACGCCCTACATATTGGAGGCCACAAGGGCACTCCAATATGTATACCACAAAGCTGGTTTTACAATTAATATAATTCTTAATAGAAAAGATCTCTTTATTTACATTTGATTTAAATTTTATTTTTTCTACACTTTTCTGAACGCATGCTTTACATGCAAAGCAACCATAGAATCCATTTGGTTTATTTAACCAAGTGGGATCATGTCTATTCTTCTCTGTTCTCATCATTGTAGGAGCTAGTTTTGCCTTCAAATTAGGAGCTTTACTAAATATAACGCTTGGTCTCTCTGGTAGATGTTCTCTTAGTAGTTCATCATTCTTTAGAATATGCCTGTGTTTGGTCACAATTTTCTAAATTTCTATTGCCTCCTTATTGTATTCAGTTGTACATAGTTTCTGTGGAAGATTGCAATCAAGATATAGACTCCAGAACAGTCTATTGAAGGGTTTTGTTTGTGCTGCTTTACAATTAATTTCTATTTCACAATTGGTGGTGGTAATTTATTTATATGACTGTTAATTAATAGTTCACTGGGTTCACTTTTATTATTGGTCATTAAATAATTTATACACTATATATTATATTTTATATATAAGATTGATGCACTAGCACTTTGTTTAATTAAGTAAGGAGCGCCCGATTACACACACTTTTTGCACTGGTTTACGTTTGTTCTAGTAATTAGAGGCTGCACCTGAGAGTTCTAGTATGAAGAGTCCTACTGTACATCTAATATTTTCACTTGAAGATTTGAAACAGATATTGATATTGAATCATTATTATCCACGGAAATACCACCAGATTTAGATGAGAAAGATATGATTGATTTGGAATGTACCAATTTAGAGACAATATTGTTTAGGGATACACGAAAATGGTGTGATAAAGCTGTTTTGGAGAAATATTTAGAGGTCAATAGAATTCCTCGAGGATTACGTATAAAAAAGAGTCCATTATGCCCCATGTGTACAAGATGCTGCATTCTTCAATAAATTTTTCCAAATTCTGCGCTCAATATCCCAAGGCAGCATAATCCTCGCAGGTGATTTCAATATAGTAATACAAGCTTCCCTAGATAGATCAGGGGGAAAGGACTCAGACAACAAAAAAGCTCACTCCTCCCTACTTAAAAACCTAAAAGACAACCAATTAGTGGACATTTGGAGAGAGACACACCCGACGAGTAAGGATTATACTTTTTACACCCATCCGCACACAACATATAGCAGAATCGACTACTTCTTCATTTCGGGTCAACTGGTCCCTATGGTCGCTCGTTCTGAGATCCATGATATTTCATGGTCCGACCATGCACCTATAGAGCTACGGTGCACTAAAATTCAGGCCTTTAGACCAGGGGCGAACTGGAAACTAAATGAATCAATCCTAAAGATACCCGCACTCTGTGATGCTATAGGTCAAGATATTGATCAATTCTTTAAACTTAACACAGGCTCTGTGGAATCCCATATTACTCTTTGGGAAGCTCACAAAGCTACACTGAGGGGTCTACTAATCAGCATCACCGCTAAAAGAAAACGGGAGAGAGACGCTAAAATTATTATTCTCCAAGTCAAACTCCACTCTCTACTAGTATCTCACAAGTCTCACCCAAACAAACAAACACTTCAGACATTAAAAGATACCAAAATTGAACTAAACATGTTATTAACTTCCAGGGCCGACAACTCACTAAGCTGGTCAAAGAGGAAGTTTTATGAAAAAGCTAACAGGCCGGATACGATGCTAGCCCGTGCGCTAAAAGATAGACAATCTAAGTTTAATATCCAAGCTTTACGCTTAAAATCTGACATCCACACATCCAACCCCCAAAAGATAGTAGAAGAATTTGGCTCTTTCTATAGCTCCTTATATGATGGGAAGAAAGTGGCACATAACAGCAAAACGAGCAAGGCTCTAAGAGATTTCTTAGCCAGCTCAAAACTAGAGAGATTAACAGAGAGCGAAAGCAACAAGCTGTGTACTGACTTCACATTGGAAGAAGTGTCACAGGCTATCAAAGAACTCAAATCTTCAAAGGC
This sequence comes from Ascaphus truei, assembly GCF_040206685.1. Classification (NCBI taxonomy): domain Eukaryota; kingdom Metazoa; phylum Chordata; class Amphibia; order Anura; family Ascaphidae; genus Ascaphus; species Ascaphus truei. Next base: position 216,966,409 of record NC_134485.1, read on the forward strand.
ACTAGGTCCGGATGGCTTTTCAGGGCTCTACTATAAGAAATTCTCAGAATTACTTGCCCCAAGGCTGCTCCACATGTTCAACGCTATCTTAGCGGGAGCCCCAATCCCCGGAGATATGCTGCGGGCGTCTATATCTCTCATACATCAGCCTGGGAAAGATCCGTTGCATTGTACAAGTTATAGACCTATATCATTAATCAATACGGATATCAAATTATTCGCTAAACTCCTGGCCAACAGATTGAGTACAATCCTACCCAGACTAATACACCCAGATCAAGTCGGCTTCATAAAAGGAAGGCAGGCAGCGGATAATACCCGACGATTTATTGATCTGCTAGAATTGGCAAATAAAAATAACACCCAAAGTATGCTATTAAGTCTGGATGCAGAAAAAGCCTTTGATAGGATTGACTGGCCATATCTTAAGGAAACGCTCGCAGCATTTGGATTCGGGGATCAGGTGAGCAGAGCAATTATGTCTCTATACTCAGGCCCAACAGCCAAGGTTATACATCAGGGTTTCCCCTCTCTCCCATTCCAGATTCAGAGCGGCACGAGACAGGGGTGCCCTTTATCCCCTCTCCTGTTTGCCCTATGTATTGAACCTCTGGCGGCGCACATCCGAGACAACCCAGATATCTCAGGGTTAAACGTATATTCACAAACTCATAAGGCGGCCCTGTACGCAGATGATATCTTATTAATAATTTCAAAGCCCCTCACTTCCCTCCCAAACCTATTTGACCTACTTGACAGATTCTCCAAAGTCTCTGGATTCAAAATCAACCAATCCAAATCAGAAGCTCTAAACATTAATCTCCCTAGTCACACCGAGAAATTGTTAAAGCTCAACTTCCAGTTTAATTGGCAAAAGAAATCCATAAAATACCTAGGTATTCAAATTACAAAAAACGCTAAAAATATCTATTCCGCAAATTATCCCAACCTAATTCGTTCCTTAAAAAAAGACCTCTCCAGATGGGCCTCCAAGCAAATTTCATGGATAGGTAGGATACATAGCATCAAAATGAACCTACTACCCCGTATCCTATACCTCTTCCAAACCCTACCAGTGCCACTCAGACTGAAGGATATACTCTCACTTCAGTCTGAAATATCTAAATTCATCTGGAAGGGGAAAAAACCGAGAGTCAATAAAATAAATATGAAAAGATCTGTGTTAGCGGGAGGCTTGGCGGTACCATGCCTGTTATCGTATTATAAAGCGGCTCAATTAAGTCATATTATACAATGGCACTCCGACCCTAAATTGAAAAGATGGGTGGAGTTGGAAGGTGCTGCTAGTTCCCCATTGGACCTTAGCAGTTTAATTTGGCTACCTAAAAACTCAAGAAAACACATAGATCTGCCGCTCACCTCAATGACTAACTCGTTGTCGATCTGGGAAGCTTCCAAAATTAAGAACTCTCTTACATCAGTTAACTCAATAATGTCCCCCATATGGAATAATCCGAGGTTCGCACCTGGTCTAATAGGCAGTAATTGTTCAGTATGGAGATCAAAAGGATACAATAGGATCAAGGACCTAGAGGGTTTTGATCTTAAAATTAAAACATTCGAACACATCAGATCAGAACAAAATATCCCCCACTCAGAATTCTTTAAATATCTCCAGATAAGAGCATTCTACAACAAATTGGCCCCATACCCCCCCCCTGACTAAATTCGAAAAGCTCTGTCGGGCAGAAACCGATACTAAGGGACTTATATCAACGATATATAAAGAAGTAGTCGATCTCTCAGCATCACACCAACACACCCCTGCTTTTAGAAACCAATGGGAGACGGACCTAGGAGAGATTCTAGAAGAGGACGATTGGAACACCATATTTTTAGCCACAGCCAAAAGCTCTATTTGCACCACACTAAAGGAGAACGCATATAAAGTACTCATGAGGTGGTACCTCACCCCACTCAAATTATCTAAGTTCGTGCCAGGTTCCTCCCCCCTATGCCCCAAGCAGTGCGGAGGAATGGCCGACTTGTTACATATGCTGTGGTCTTGCCCACGAATAGCCCAAATATGGGACAAGATTAGAAATTGGATACAGAGGATTTTTGACCTCACTATTCCCCCAGATCCTTGGCTGTTCCTCCTGAACAGACCTCTAAAAGATCTAACAAAATTACAAAATAAATTAATTTCTCATTTTGCAATTGCAACGAGGTGTGAGATCGCAGCACTATGGAAACGCCCCGACATACCCCCCCCCCCCGACATCCCAAAGATTCGGAATCGATTATGGTTTATCTGCCAGATGGAAAAGTTAACGAGTCTGGTTAACGACACTGGTGACAATTATCTAAACGTCTGGCTGCCATGGTTAGCACAGACAGACATCCCCGGGGTTGAGCGTAACACAATTTGGCATTGATAATGGTAGATGCGTTCTCCTGTAGGAGTGAGCGATCTCAAAGATCCCGTTCTATCTTATATACTTCAACGCTCAGGCGCCAGCTTACTCATTCTACGACTAACAACTGGAGTATCTCTCGTGACCCGGTGATACCAACATCTAGTATTCAGTTACCTCCCTTCCCTATCCCCCCTGCCATTTCCTAACCCTCCTCCCCCTTCCCCACCTCCCCCCCCCCCCTTTTTTTTTTTTTCCTCTTTTCCCCCCTCAACCCCGGTTTAACCCCATTTTCCACGGCTCAGTAGGGCACGAAAAGTCGTGGAACCCCCACTTTATATACAGCACAATGTTTCAAAGATTGTATTTATTTTACTACGATGCACAAAGTAACTATGTAATGTATGTTTTATTGTATTTCTTACGCAAAAAAATATTTCAATAAAATACAAGTAATAAAAAAAAAAAAAAGAGTCCATCATTTGACTTAGACGATGGAGATTTCATCTAGGCATGGTATAAAATATTGGATAATTCATCCTTTGAATTGATGAAATTGATCATAACGCAACATAAGAAAAAATTAAGTGTGTACGATAAAGAAATTAAAGTTATAGAAACAAAATTAGAGCCCTATAATAGACATCAAGTCTTCAGAGACAATGATGTTATATTACAAAAACGTATAGGAACATTCCAAAAAGAAATTATTGCCAATAAACAGAGAAAATTTAAACGTGATGAGGAAGATTACCTTAGGGGTAATCAGAGAAACTGGCATGTGAATAGACAATCTGAACGTAATATGAAGAAAATTTATATTATAAATACTAATAAGGAAAGAGATTCCTCTAAATCATATGAAAACCGTAGAGATTCTACTTAATACAGTAGATAATTATTCTGAAACTATAAACCAGAGATCTAACCCTGTAGAGAGTGTAGGATAACGCCCCTATGGGAATAAAGCAAGGGAACATACGCAGACTGAAAGAGAGGGAGAAAAAACACATTACTCAAGAGATAAAAGACTTTTGAAGAGTTATCCTACGGAAAAAAGAGAGATAAAGGAATCTAACCAGAATGAAAGGGAGGAAGATAGAGCACATTATTCGAGAGATGAAAGGTTTATGAAAAGGTACCCTCAGGATAAGAGAGAAATATCACATCATGCGGATAATGAACGTCATCATAGTAGGAATACTTATGATAAATATAGCAACCATTTTTTAGGGGCATGGGAGTATTCCAATTCGTTGGAAACAACAAACAGGTTCTCCCCCCTCAAAGGGATGGATTCCCCCAAAGACCCAAAAAGAAAGAGAAGAGAGGGAAACGAGGGAGAAGGAAGAAGACAGTGAATAAACCTTTAGCAAAAAACATTTTTAATCTAAGTAAAGTAGTATTGTCTGAGTTTCAAAATAAAGTTATAAGCAAGGGACTCACGTTTGCACCAACTATTGGGCCGAATAGTTTCAAATTATTCATAGATGCACATAAATTTTAAGGAAGATGACAGTGAAACGACATTTTTTAAATTTAGAGTCTGAAAAAAGGAATGTACAGTAGATAATTCTAATTTTAATTTACCCCTTACAAAGAAGGAGAAAGATATTATACAAACTAAATTGAAACCTAGATCAACTTTCTACCCGAGCCATGCGAAAGGAGATTTTCTAAATGTATTTCATCAAATGTAATTAAAGATTTTGATAAACTAGTACAAGACAGTTCTACCACTAATTTTAAGAATAATCTAAATAAAAAAGAGAGGCATTGGAGGATTTAAAAAATAGGGAGGATATAATAATAAAAACAGCCGATAAAGGGGGGGGGGGGAGTTGTAATTTTAGATAAGAGCTATTACATTCAGGAAGCGAATAGACTGCTAGGAGATGAAAATACTTATACGATATTGGATGCCAATCCCACAGGGGAATTTTTACAAGATCTGCAGTTGTTATAGAATAGGGGTAAAGCATTGAACATATTAAATGATAATGAGTATAAATATTTACTAAAAGAGAAGCCTAAAACACCCTTGTTTTATTTCCTACCAAAATTACATAAAAATATAACACACCCTCCAGGAAGGCAAACAGTTATAGCAGTACACACAGTTTCCCTTAGGCATAGGGAAAGGGGGCTACACTTATAACACTACCCTCCATTCCCAAATACATACAACACTATCCCCACAACCAAATAGATAAATCACTATACTCCCTATCCCCAAATATGTACAACATTACCCCCACCCCTAAATACATACTGTACAACACTACCCCATCACCAAATACATGCAACACAGCCCCTCAAATCCCAAAATACATACAACACTACCCTCCAATCCCCAAATACATTAAACACTAACCCCATCCCCAAATACATACCACATTACCACCATTCAAAAACATACTGTACAAAACTACCCATCATCAAATTCATACAACGCTACACCCCAATCCCCAAGTACATATAACACTACCCACCATCCCCAAATACATACAACACTACCCCCATACTAAAATATATACAACATTACCTTCCATTCCCAAACACATACAACATTACCCCCCTTACACATCATCCCCAAATACATATAACCAGGGCTCGACAAATATAAAAGCACACACGCCCCACCATAAAAAGTAACTCAACCCCCTAAAAACTCTCTCACCACCCCCCCCCCTCACGAGTCTTACCTGTGGCGGGGTATGGTGGTGTGGTGCATCAAACAGGGAGTACACCTATAGCCCCACCCTCTCCCAACACTGCCCCCAATTTTCAATTTGGCCCAGTATCCGAAGAGGAGATTACACAAGCGCTCCTCAAAGCCAAACCAATTGCTTCCATAGTCAACTCTATCCTGTCTGCAGTCCATATCCCTAAGATCTGGAAAACTGCCATAGTTGTCCCAATCTTCAAAAGTGGAGACAAAAACACTGTCTCAAACTGCAGGCCAATCTCTCTTCTCCCAATACTATCCAAAGGAATGGAAAAAATGTGTCCACTCCCAATTAAGCAATTACTAAACCAAGACAAATTTCCCTAGCCAATTCCAATCTGGCTTTCGCCCCAAACACTCCAGCATAACTACCTTGCTAAATGTTTGCAATGATATCCAGTGTGGAATGGAACAGGAACAACTCACTGGTGCAATATTCCTAGATTTTGCAAAGGCTTTTGATTCTGTTGATCATGCTATCCTGCTTAACAAACTCCAGAGCTCTGGAATAGGGAGCATGCTTTAATCTGGTTTCAGTCCTACCTATCAGGTAGAGCCCAACATGTGTCCATCTCAGGCTCTAAATCCAACCCCCTGGATATCACCTGTGGTGTCCCGCAAGGCTCTGTTCTCTTCTCAGTGTTCATCAATGATCTTCCCACAGCTTGTATTTAAGCTTCAATACACATGTATGCAGATGACACAATCCTATATGCACACAGCAATATCCTCTCCGACCTTGAACACATACTTCAGTCTGACTTTTTGAAACTCGAAAGCTGGATTTCCCAAAACAAACTGTTTTTAAACACTGACAAGACTGTAACAATGGTATTTTGGACCAAGACCAATTTTTTTAATTTTACAGCGACTAAGCTCCAGAGCAGAACCAACACTAACACCACCCTAACTCCTGTTATTAGTTTTCAATACCAGGGCATACTGTATGGTTTGACTCCCACGTAACATTCGGGATGCACATTGATTCCCTGACATCCAAAATCTATGCCAAACTAGGTGTACTTTACAGGAACAAATCCTCCCTAAGTCTGCTGGTCAGAAAGCGTATTGCACAGCAGATGCTAATGCCAATTATCGACTATGGAGACATAGTATACGGCTCGGCACCCCAAACCCACCTTAGCAAACTTGACAACCTCTGCAATTCAATATGCCATTTTGTTCTCCAATGCAACTACAACACACATCACTGTGAAATGCTCAAAGAACTAGATTGGTCATCACTTGAGTCTAGGCGTAAAATTAATCTTTCCTGTCTTGCCTTCAAATTCTTTCTGTGCAAGCTACCCATCTATCTGAACAAGCTCCTCACCCCTACCACATGCAGCACTTATCATCTGAAATCTGACTCCAAAAGACTGTTCATGGTCCCAAAGCTCAACAAAGTATCCGCCCGCTCTTCCTTCTCTTACCGTGCACCCCAAAAACTGGAACAATCTACCGGAGACTCTCACATCTACCACCAGTTTAAGTTCTTTCAAATTTAAGGCTGTCTAACATTTTAATCTGGTCTGGAACTATCACATACGCCTATAATATATATTTTCTTTAACGTGCATGCAATGTCTTGTATATAATGTATACCCTGTTCACTTATGTAACTGTATATGTAACCATTTATTATTTGTCTTAACTCTATGTCCAGGACATACTGTACTTGAAAACGAGAGGTAACTCTCAATGTATTATTCCTGGTCAAATATTTTATAAATAAATACCTGTCTCCAATGATCTACTTCAGTAGGAACATGCCAGTGACTCCTCATGTACTTGGAAGGGAGTGAGTAATCTCAATCTTCATCTACGATTCATTTCCTCACCATTGTGGTTCAGCTGGAACATATTTATGGAGGTCTGAGTGTGGGTTTCGTTTTATATTGTGATTTATTGCTATAAGGGAAAACCTAGGAGCGGGATAGGCGGGTCATCCCTGTTCCCGCCTCGCAGCCTCCGCTGGTTCCCTCAGAGACTGCATGTTCACAGAGAAAAGAAAAACCATTACTGTCGTCTCAACTTCACTTCCACTTTACAGCCACTCCATTGGAATTGTTTCCTTTGTGAACAGACAATTGGTTAGTCTTATCATCTTTATATAATAAAATACAGTCATCACAAATATGACATGCTGACCACATATCTAGATGCATTGTTGTAGAGGTTTCTCCAATACCTTTGTTCCAAAAACCTACAACACCACCCCACTCATACCCAAATACATACACCACTACCCCATCCACAAATACATACAACACTATTGCCCACGCTCAAATACTTACAACATTACGCCCATCCCCAAATACATACAACAATACCCCTCATACTCAAATACATACAGTATAACACTACCCCATTCCCAAATATATACAGCACTGCGCCCCATCATTAAATACATGCAACACTATGCCTCATCCCCCAAAACATACAACACTATGCCCCATCCCCAAATATTTACAACCAGAGCTCGACAAATGAACTTGCCCACTCGCCTGGAGTGAGTGCATTTTAGCTGCTGGTGAGACATACTAGCGACGTGGTACGGCATCTCCCGGCATTCTCCTGCTGGTCCTCCTGCAACAGCTTTCTTGAACATGCCTGCGCAGCATCAAATTACGCCACGTTACCATGACAACAAAAATCCTGTTGTCACCTAACGTCCCATTGCTTGGCAACATGGGTCATTTGACGCCATGCAGCCCTGTTCATGGGAGTTGTTGCAGTAGGAGAACCAGGAAAATGCAGAGGACCCCACACAATGCCGACGGTAAGTCTCGTCAGCGGCTAAAATGAGGGGGGTGAGGGAGCGAAGGAGTCTCATAAGAAAAGAAAAAAACTTCTGCGAGTGGGCGAATGCCTTTTTTTATATTTTGTCGAGCCCTGCATACAATACCCCCATTCCCCAAATACATACAACACTATGCCCCATCCCAAAATATATACAACACAACCTCCATCTGCAAATACATACAACACTACTCCCAATCCCCAAATACGCAAAACACTACTCCCCATGCCCAAATACATACAATACTACTCTCCATCCCCAAATACATACAACACTACTCCCTTTCCCCAAATACATACAACGCTACCCCTATCACCAAACACATACAACACTCCTCCCTACCACTAAATACATACAACACTATCACCTACTCCCCAAATGCATACAATACTACCTTCCATCCCCAAATACATACAAAATTACCCCCCAATCCCCAAATAGATACTGTACAAATACATTCAACACTTCCCTCATCCCCAAATACTGTACATACAAAACCAATCCACAAATGCTCAATCCACAAATGCTCAATCCACAAATACAGTATACAACACTATTCCTATCCCCAAATACATACAACACTATCCCTATGCCCAAATACATATAACAATACCCCCATCCCTAAATACATACAACACTATTCCCCACCCTCAAATACTTACAACACACCCCCCATCTACAAATACATACACTACCCCCTCCCCAAATACGAACAACACTACCCACATCCTCACAAATAAATACAACATTACCCCCCATCCCCAAATACATACAACACTACCCCATCCCAAAATACATACAACACTATGCCCATCCCCAAATACATACAACACTACCCCATCCCAAAATACATACAACACTATGCCCCATCCCCAAATACATACAACACTACCCCTTCCTCCTCAAATACATACAACACCATGCGCCATCGCCAAATACATACTACCCTTTTCCCAAATACATACAACACTACCTCCCATCCTGAAATAGATACAACACATCCTCCCATCCCTAAATACATACAACACTATGCCCATCCCACTATACATACAACACAACCACCATCCGCAATTACATACAACACTACTCCCATCTCCAAATTCATACAACACTACCCCACCCCCAATCACATATAACACTAGCCCCCACATCCCCAAATGTATACAACACTACCCCCATCCCCAAATACATACAAAACCATGCTCCATCTCCAAACACATACAACACTATCCCTATCCCCAAATACATACAGTACAAAAATACCCCTCACCACTAAATACTTACAACACTATCCCCCCATACCCAAATAAATATACAGATGCAGCGGCAATTATTTTAACAAATCACACAGTGTTTACATTGGAATACCCATGTCATGGCGCGGGATTGCTTCCAACCGTACCGCCTTAAGATGCGAGTGCATAAAATTGCATTTTAGTGTTGTGGCTTTTAAACCTCCGAAATTGACCCAGTATCACAGTACTGTACACATTACAATTCATTCATTTATTGCATTTAATTGCACACTATCCATGAAATTTAAACAAAGCAACCGCGATAAACACGTGTGCCTGGGGCGATTGGCCGTGTTCATGCCGCGTGGAGTACAGCAGCGCACACAAAACGGCGCTGTGATTTCTTAAAATAATGGCTGCTGCATCTGTAACACTAACCCCAATCCCCAAATACATACAACACTATGCCCCCATACGCAAATACATATAACACTAACCCCCATTCCCAAATGCATATAACATTAACCCCCATCCCCAAATACATACAACACTACCCCTATCCCCAAATAAATTCAACACGACTCCCAACCCCAAATACATACAACACTACCCCTATCCCCAAATACATATAACACTTACCCCATCCTCAAATATATACAATACTAACCACCATCCCCACATACATATAACACCAACCCCATCTACAAATACATACAACACTACCCCCTCGTCCCCAAATCCATACCAGTACAACATTACCCCCCATTGCCAAATACAAACAACACTACCCCATCCACAAATACATTCAACATTACCCCCACCCAGAAATACATACAATACTATGCCCCACTCCAAATACATACAACACTGCCGTCCGATACCCAAATACGTACAACACACACATACCTTGTGGATGGTCTTAGGCCTCTGTGCCCCTGCTCTCCCCAGTTTCTGCATGTCTCTGGCCAGGCCAGCCTGTCACCTGCACCAGGCCTTTCTCTCCCACCGGAGCATGCCACAAGCTGGGCCCATCTGGAAGTTGGGCTCAGCTTAAGGTACCCGGTGGGGGAGAGGGAGGCTTGGCAGTACACCCTCAGCTACTGGGTGAGCTAGGGCGCAGTGGCAACCAGGGAGCCAGCAGCCAGATGCAGAAGATGGGCCTGACCTAACTTTCAGCGCCTTCCTGGTCCCCTGTATGCAGCCACCCTTTATTGCATTTGGATGACAGACAAGATGATTACTTTGATTGGCATATATATATATATATATATATAATGGGGGGTGGAATGACCTAGAAGGTCATAGAGTGTGCACTTGCACTATACCAATGTGAAGGGAGGGAAATCAAAATAATGTAACCTGTGTAGTATAGGAACAAAAACTGCAATAAAATGCGGAGGTGTGCTGGCAGGGAAGGAGTTAATGTTGGACAAAAAGGTGAAGAAAAGCTCCCTATATGCCGCACAAGAGAACACCTATAGCTAGATTAAAACTTAATATTTATTGATAAACAATTAAAATATATTTATTGCAGCAGTAACAATGTGAACCAAAGTGATTAAAATTGATAAATTAAAAACGGAGAGGTGACTGTGAGCCTAATACAAATTGGCAGTGTAGACCAGGAAACACTATTGTCAATCAAAGTTTCCCACAACTATATAATTATACTAGAGGTGGTAGTGATTCCAATACAAATTGCTGTCGTTTGAAAACTACTCCTAAATGAAGGTGAAGGGTGTAGCCTGAAATGATGTGTGCGCTCAAAATGTATTTAGTTGAGCCAGGTAGATAGAATTATAAATCAATATACACACACATTTGTGCCAGACCGTCAGGTTCAGAGTTTAGTGAGCCTGTGGGTCTGTCATGGTGAACAGTAACAGCTGTCTCAAGATCACAAAGTATGTGTCTTGTACTTAGAACCATGCAGAGATAAGGAGTAGTCAGAGTGTTGTTCTTCCTATTGAAGTCTCCGAAACACTCTGAATAGGATTAGGCAACAGACCTCTGCGATGTAGCCAGCGAACTAGGTGGTAGCGCTTAGCCTGCCCTACATATGTTTCACCTGTAGTGGCTTCATCGGGGGCAAATTCAGAGTGATTCCCTTACTTATTTATACACATAATTCTTACTCTATTGGTTAATTAGTTATAAGCTATGATAGGTCCTCTGAGCAGCCAGATGCAGAAGATGGGCCTGACCTAACTTTCAGCGCCTTCCTGGTCCCCTGTATGCAGCCACCCTTTATTGCATTTGGATGACAGACAAGATGATTACTTTGATTGGCATATATATATATATATATATAAAATCCCTGTAAATTATGAAACAGAATCTGTGTTCTCCACCGATGTTTACATTTTGAACAGAATTCAATGTTAATAAATATGTTTGTTTTCCATTTAATATTATTTTTCTTTTCATGTAATCCCCATTTTTTTACAAGAAGTTTGCTAATGTGTATCCAACCTAACAATGATGTAATATATGCAATTCACACATTATAGGCACCCAATATAACAGGTCTAGAGTAGAAAAACATACTTCATTAGATCCAGAAGGCATACGGTAACACAAGTCTCTTAGTTAGTGTAAATATAATGTCCCTTGGTGCACACCAATCTCTGAGTTTGTTTCCTTTATCAAAGAAGAATCCAGTCAACAAGCATCTACTGTAGGAACAAAGAAGAGCCTAAATGTATCTCTCGTAAATCTGTCATCAAAGCTTGCTGGTTGTCATGCAAGATACCATTTCTAGTATTTATGTCTTCTGAACCATCACATAATATGCTTGCTGCTCATAAATATGCAGCGGCCATAAATTTAACAAATCATGCGGTGTATACAGTACCTCGGAATACCCATGTCATGGCGCGGGATTGCTTCCAACAGTACCGCCTTAAGACGCGAGTGCAGGCGAGTGCATAAAATGGCATTTCAGTGTTCTGGCTTTTAAACATGTGAAATTGGCACAGTAGCACAATACTGTACACATTACAATTAATTAATTTCATTGAATTTAATTGCACACAATCCATGAAATTCAAACAAAGCAATCGCGATAAACACGTGTGCCTGGGGCAATTGGCCGCGTGGAGTACAACAGCGCACAAGAAAACGGTGCCGTGATTTCTTAAAATAATGGCCACTGCAACTGTACCTCTGACCATTCACCCATAGTCAAATTTTCTGTGTGCATCTGTTTTTGACTATTTTACAGCACAATCTTTCCATCACAACAACTTATTAAGCATCTGCTGCCTTGTTACCTTGAGAACATTCGGTACCCTATTCAAATGTGGAATGTCAACTGATAGTTGCTATGCAATCCAACGCACTCCTATCTCTGTATAGACACAGTTGTATTTTCTGATTTTACTTCATCAGCTGGTTCTGTTGTTTTTCTTTGAAAAAGATTGGATCTGTAATCCATACATGAGCTAGTCCCTTTTGTAAGCACTGCTTCTGTGGGGTAGCTACTATATATATCCTCTTTATATATAATAAATATACAATAATAATAATAATAATAATAATAATAATAATAAAATGAATCAAACACCTAACCAACAGAAGAATAAAAGAAATGTAACCCCTAACCAACTGTACAATTACATAAATTAAACAATCCTAAAATGTAATAAAAACAAGCCCTATAAAAACATAACAATTTACTCAAAACAATAAACAGAAATAGAAAACATAAAAAATAATTCCAAACAACCATTTGCAAAAAATTAATTGCCTGTCACTGTATTTATCTATACCCTAACTGGACTTTCCTAGGTAAAATAGCACATAAAATAAAGTCTTTATGTTGACCAGACTTGTCCCGAAATATCCTGGAACTCAAATCAACATGAAGTTCCTGACGCCACCGCTGAATCTGCTCTGGTACTGCCAAAGTCATTTGACAGGGAGATAGTACCAAATGTCCTGGTACTCTTTTTGGCTTGCAATCCCATGCACAACCACTACATTCTATTTTCAGAATTTGGCCCCAGAAAATTTCTGAAGCCGTCTCGCTGCTATTTCTCCAAGAGCACCTTATTGGTGATTTCGAATTTGCCGCTGCTGTCTTGGCGCTTAGAATATCAGTGAATCTCATTCGGATTGGCTGAGGGGTTCTTATAGTATTTCAGAGTTCATTCATGAAATACTCCAGCAATCCAAGCGTGGGAAGAATCCTACCAGCCTATCAGAGCATTTCCAGTCTATCTAAGACGGGCAAGCACGGATTTGGATTCTGATAAAGGCCAACCTGGTACCTCTGCCACTTGTCAGTCAGAAGCCACCAGCGGAGTTAGGCTCCTCAAAGTCTGGGAATGGGCAAATGATGGTCCGATGACGTCCAATCATCCCAGGACGTGAGTTCTTGAGGAGAACCCCACTGCCGAAATGGCTTTCACACCTTGGCAACATCTGAAACTTTCATGTCCCAGACCCGAGCATACTTGGTGGCACCGAGCTTGGCAGCCAAAAAGTCTCTCAGAACCGTGGACCTGGAAATCCCCAGCTCATAAAACACGCTTTTTTATAACATAGGAATAACATTAAAAAAGGATTAATGACACATAGTGTCTCTAGACATTTTTATTTTAAACACAATAAAGATCCTGCAAAATTAATAGTTACAGGGATAGAGCATATTGGACCCAATGAACATGAAGGGGACAGGGTGTTAAGACTGAGACAAAGAGAGACTTATTGGATACATCGGCTTAACACCATGTCCCCCAATGGGCTTAATGAAGAAATAGACATGGCTGCATTCCTGTGATCAAATAATTAATTAAATATAGACAGTCTTTTATTATTTTTTATTTTTTAATTATTAATTTTAACAAATGAATAAATATGACATGTAATTTTGTGTTTCAACTTTGATGTAATGGTGTTTGTTTTTAGTGTTCACAGAGATTTTAGTAATTTTTCTTTTCAAATTTATACAATAAAAATAGGATACTTTAGCAGTTTTAATCTCCCTTTACTATTTTGTTTTTTCCCTTGTTCAATTATTAATTGACTAAACAATTATTAATTATTCTGGTCCATTCTCAGACATGTATTCTTATGAGGATACTGGAAGCATACACCAATATGGCACTGATTAGATCAGATCAATTTATTGCGTTATAATAATCAGGGTTTCCCAACTCCAGTCCTCAAGGACCACTAACAGTGCAGGTTTTAAGGCAATCCTCTCATAAGCACAGGTGGCCCAATCATTGTGAATGAACCACCTGTGCTCAAGCCGGGGTATCCTTAAAACCTGCACTGTTAGTGGTCCTTGAGGACTGGGGTTGGGAACCACTGCGTTATATAATTAATTAATGCAGCACTCTATATATAGTAACAGAAAGCAACCAGCAATGACAGTGCCCCTGACGAAGAGAACACAGTTCTCGAAACGTGTAGGGCTGACATTGCTCTGGTTGCCAGTGAGCCTACACTAAGCTGCTGTGAAGACCCAGATTGCAGAGTTTCCTGACCTCCGTGTTTGGAGAGGGAATTGGAGACCGCCCGCAGTTCAGCCACCGTTCGATGACACACGCCGGCGTCACGAGTCACCTGACGCGGAAGTGTAACAGTTCGCCGTTCGAGAAGAGGAAGAGGGCCAGGACTCACACAACCCCGACAAACAGACGAGCAACATGCCTCTGTTCCTGCGGTCTATCTCAGTACCGAAGGGTGAGAAAGTGTTTGAAGACATGGAAGGGTAATAAAACAATAACAAGGAACAGCATAGAGGGAAAGGTGTGAATAAGAAGAGAGTCAGGCAGGATGATTACAAACAATTGTGATAGTGTGTGAGAAACCACATATCCACATTAAGGGGGTCATGCACTAAGTGGCAAAAAGGCACTTCTCACCCATTTTGCGCCAAAAATGCATACCACGATTCAGTAAGCCCCGAGAACTTGGCGAAAAGCAAAAAAAAACGGCAAGTTTTTTGGCGGTTTTTTTTCCGCCAGAGGCGCGGCGAAAAGGCACTAGCCATGTTTTTAAACCCGCTCAATTCTAGTAGCCCCGAATAGCTTTGCGCCGCGACTCGCCGCTCTAGAATTGAGATTTTCACGCCAATCTGTCTCTCCTCAAAAATTTGGCAAGTTGCTGGGAAGAGGCGGGGGAACAGCACTTAGAAAAAATCAGGCCTTTTTCCTGCCTGGGATTGATGCCGGGGGTCTCCGGAGCTGATTACCATTAATACCAGCACCGGAGGCCCCCGGCATGCATCCGAAGCAGGACAAATAAATTTAAAGCCCACTTTATTACCTTAGCGGCTAACCGCTAAGGCATTGAAGGGGTTAACCAGCCGTGCCTGGTTTATTGTGGGTAGCAGGGGTGGGTGAAGGGGGTATTTGACCCTTGGTGGCTGTTTAGGGCTTGCGGGGGGGTTGCGGGTGGACTTAACCCCTTCATTACCTTAGCGTTTAATATATATATATTACACCAACAATTTCTGACTGGTAACAGTCTCTGGAGGTTAGGTGGCACCTCCCCCCAGAGCTTGCACCACCTTTTTTTTAACTTGGGAGGTTCTAGCAACTTGCTGAAATGGACAGGACTCACTGCAGTTCCTTCCCCTCATACAGAGGTAACAGGAAGGGTTCACAGTTTTAGTGTTAGGACCTGCATTTTTGGTTTACCTTGACGTTGGTATGCAGGCTTACGACGCTTTGGCCAAAGGGTTTAACTAAATAGCCAAGTTATTACTATTATTATTCAAGTATTTATACTCATTACCATATATGTTTTGTCAATTTGATGTAGCATTGGGCACCCGTGTCTCCTGTTGTACGTATACATTTGCCACGCTCAGTAGCACTCATTTTGGCATCAATATATATTCATGATGTGGTGGATGTAGGAGTTTGAGCTATCTGGGAATGTGTGTTAATATAATATATAATCAGTCTCTTTATATACACATATATTGGTTCTCTGAGTGTATTCTTACACTCACATGGAGTACATACATGCACATTTAAGGTTTCCCCCTCTCTCTGTGTTCATTTCATATTTGATTGAATATATTATTTTTTTCATGAACTAATAGATATATCTAATACATGTTGTGTTTATTCTATATTGTATTAACATTTCTATGATTCATATTGGTATACCTATATATTTTCTTCTTTTTAACTTTTTATTTTATTTGGATTAATTGTTGATTTTGTCTATTTTAGGTTATATTTATATTAATTTTTCCTTTTATTTTATATATTTTTTTATAATTTTATTTTTATTTTTATATAGATTATAGATCTAGTATTATTATCAAGTCCATTCTCCTCAAGCTAATTATTGATAACATTACAATGGTTTTTTTCACTGTTCACTCAGTTGATTTCAGATATTTATTATATATAGATATTTTATGGTCTGTTTACCGCAGAAATATTTTGACAATTGCAAGCGTAGTAATTTTATGTATTATACATTATTTACAAGTTTATTCTGTGTAAGATTAAGATTGTTATGGTTTAAATCTACAGCTGCATACTGTATGTTTTTCTTATGTGGGGGTATCAGATTCATTCTCGTTATGCTAATTGTTTACACCTGATTTTTTAATCTATTTTTGCATAGCTAATTGGATGTGTGGGTGTATATATGTGTCTAGCACACCCATAGTCCATCCCCTGATGAAAACAGTTTAGCTGTTGAAACGCTTAGGGCCAGGTGTGCTGTGGATTCCTGCAGCGTTGATTTATGAGTTCTGCCTGACATTCTCCTGCTTGCCATCTCCGTGCACGGTGTGACGTCATCTGTTCGTTCCGCCACAAACATTGTCCCAGGTGGGAACCTAAACTATCTGGAGGTGTGTTCCCGGGGAAATAATACTGTGAGGAGCCTGATGACGTGAGTTCCTGCTGGCAGAGATACACGAGGGCTGTACTGGATACAGCGGTGTCACGGAGCAGAGTAGCAGAGCAGCAGCGCTTACAGAACCTTTGGAGCATGAGTATTACTCATACAATGCTTTTTTATCTTTTATGTTTGTGAGTTCATTTTATGAGCCTTTTATTGGGAATGAAACCAGTTTTTGCACAGTAATGCACTAGGATTGGGCGCTTTTTTCTTCTATTATATATATATATATATATATATATATATATATATATATATATAAACAACATTACCATTCTCTCGTCCGGTAAAGAAAGACTGCACTCGGTTCAGTAATCATGAAAATCTGTATTGGGCATCTGAATAGAAAAGATAAGTCACCCAATCCGACATTTCGGTCCTGGAATAGGACCTTTCTCAAGGGGGTGCAATGAAAAACTGACAGACAAGCATATATATACCCTCACCACATGTGACAAACACACCTGACTCACATTACCTACAATCCAAATATCTGCAAAAATCACCTGCCAGGTGTGTGTAATGAGCCGTCGCCATCTTGGAGGGGGTGTCTGTGAAGGTAATGACCTCACTGATCTGCCTTCATTCACTGCTACTATGTATCTACCCTATAGTTAGGTCATTCTTGCAGTTGTCTGCCTGCCAGAATGACCACTAGAAGGCGTACCTGCCCATTCCCAAGCTAAAGTCAATGGGGCATGCAGAAAGAGTGAAGGACAGCCACAGGCAGCAACAAAGCACAAATCAACCCAAAAAATGGAAATAATGATATAGCAAACTATGGGGGCACCTGTCTATATGAACCAGTACATTGAGTGCAAGCTGTGATGTTTGTTTATATATATATATATATATATATATATATATATATATATATATATATATATATATATATATATATATTACACCAACAACCCCTATACCCCCCTAACATAAAGTACATACAGTATATGTACGGCAATGATACTATAGGCCAGCGGTGGCCCTTGGGTGTTACCCATAGGTGTCCCAACGGGCCTGCAGTACCAATTCAGTGCCCCCCCAAAATAATTAAAAAACACATAAATACTTTTCAATAAATACACCCCTCCCTAACACATACAGTAATGTAATGTGCAAAATTACTATTATCCACAAATGGATAATAGTGCATTTGCCCATTTAAAATACATAAAGAACAATAAATAAATTAAATACATATTGCACTCACCCATGTCCGGCTGCCACGATGAAGGCCATCCTCATCTTCTGATACATTCTGATACATATTAGCCGCAAGGGTATGTGGGTAGGCCTCCCGCCTGGATAGTGGTTGAGGGTGGTTAGCCCTCACGGGGTGGGGTGGTAGTGGGGGAGGGTGTATAGGCCTCCCGAGTGGTGGGTGCGGGTGGGTTAACCCCTTAATGACTGTAGCGGTTAATAACCGCTAAGGTGATTAAGGGGTTAGGGGACATTACATTGGCTTTTGTTATTCTTGTTTATGTTTTGCAGCATTGGAGGAGGGCATGGACGGTGATGAAGATGAGGATGGCCTTCATCGTGGCAGCCGGACATGGGTGTGCTATATGTATTTATTGTAATTGTGCTTTATGTATTTTAAATGGGCAAATTCACTGTTATCCATATGTGGATAATAGTAATTTTGCACATTACTATACTGTATGTGTTATGGGGGGGGTGTATTTATTGAAAAGTATTTATGTGTTTGTTAATTATTTTGGGGGGGCACTGAATTGGTACTGCAGGCCTGCGGGGAACACCCGAGGGTCACCGCCGGCCTATAGTATCATTGCTGTGCATCCCAAAAATGTAATATATGTACTGGGGGGTATAGGGGTTGTTGGGGGCACAGGGGGTGTATGTTGTTTATTGCAATGTTTATTGGGGCAATTGTCCCCAATAAACATGCTATTAAGCCTTAACCCCTTCATTGCCTTAGCGGCTATCCGCTATGGTAATGAAGCAGCATTTATGTATTTTAATAATATTGTGCGGGAGCAGGGGGTCTCCTAAGCTGAACCGCATTGATTTGTGGCTCAGGGACCCCCTGCTTCCCGAGTTACAGGCCCCAGTTTGGGGCTTCGGTGCCAGTGTTGCTGCCATCTTTATAGCGGGCACGTCGCGTATGAGACGCTATAAAGATGGCGGCGACACTGGCACCCCCTGCTCACAGTACACTATTATTAAAATACATTCATGCTGCTTCGTTACCTTTGCAGATAGTCGCAAAGATAAGGAATTATTGTTTATTGATATGGGTGTTTTATTCATAGTGTAGATGTGCAGAGGGTCTCCGGAGCTGAACTGCTTTGGTTTTAAGTCCGGGGACCCCCTGCTTCCCGAGATACAGGCCCCTTTATGTAATTTTAAGACCAAAACAAAAACATTCACGGACTGCATGCAATCTAAGACATTTATGATTAAGAACTTCATAAATTGTCAGCCAATGGGAGTTATTTATTTAATTACATGCAAATGTGGCAAAATGTACGTGGGAAAAACGAGAATCCTAGAACATCTGGGAGACATTCGCAATAAAAGAGACAAACCAGTAGCCAAACAATTTAATGGAATTGAACATGTGTCACCAGGCGCAAGGGGAGGAGACTGGGATAAACGTCTCTTACAGAAAGAATGTCGATGGATTTATCAATTACACACTTAGAATCCACATGGTTTGAACGAAGGCTTTATTTTCTCAGCATATTTATCAAGTACCCATTCAAACTTCTTAGTTTTGAGAATGTGAAATATAAAAGAATATATATATATATACTACCTATGAACTATAAAATAAATTCACATTTTAGCACTGTATTATTTATTTATATATTTTCTATTTTTTTATATATTATTTATTTAATGTATTATAGCTAGACTAATATTTATTAATCTAGAGGGTTCACATTGACCATTAGGGGTGAACCAACCTAGTAAGTATCACTCCTACACAATCACACTATATGAAATTATCTATAAATCAATACATTTATGTTTTTAATTCTTTATTACACAATCGTATTGTAGGCGGACGCTCACAGAGGTATGCAAGGGAGACTGATTAGGGTGAAATTAAATAAGCCTTTTATTGCGCCTTTTCATTAACATCAGGAAACCATCCAAACAAGGGGTAAATAAAGCTTCTATTCACTTGGGAGTATTTCTAGTGAAATACTCTGCGGTTCACAACTCCCTTAGATAAGCATGTCTCCCAGCTCCAAACATATAGCATGAAATGAACGGATATAAAAAGTCTTGTAAATAAAAGTCTTATCTGCTCCTTGTGGTTTGGAGGGAAAATCTTCTCTGTCCCTGGTTCAGCTCCCTTTTCCTCAGGGTGTGTCAGCATTCAGGTTTAGAAGTTTCCCCTGTGTCTTGAAAGCAGCTCTGCTATTTCTTCTTGCAGGGCTCTAGACAAGTGTCCCTTCCTTGGTTCAGCCCAGTTGTGGACTAAGGAATCTCTGCTCTGTCTCCAAAGTTTAGCTCAGGTGTGAGCAAAGGAGTCTCTTTTCCTGTCTCAAAAGACAGGCTTTTCTAAGCAATTTTAATCAGGCAGGTGGTGTTTGTTAATTGACTACCAGCAGTTAACCACCACACTGCTGGATTAGAGGCACATTACTTGAACAGGAATAACTCCCCTGTTACATACCTCCCCTGTTTGTGGGAAGCTCGGGCTTGCCACGGCCAAAGCCCATCCTTCCACTCTCATTCTAGATATCTTTGTGACTTGAATGAGAGTGGATGGAGGAAGAGAACCCTCAGTCCTGCCCTTTCTCCAGTTTATTCGTGTCTCCTCCCGAAGGTGCTTGAGATCAGCACCCCTCAGTCGCTCGAGGAGGACTTTTTCTAAGTATAGTCTTTTTGCTACGTGCGCAGTCATGAGATTTCCCTCGCGTCGGGTGCTCGTCTTATTGTAGGCATACTGTATGGCAGCAGTTGCAGAGCATTTAAAAACAGCCCTTTGAGTTTTCCGCTCTTGAAGCTGTCTCTCTGCCCTTTTCCCACTCAATGGGGTTGCTAGTTCGGCCTCTTTGGGGTTAAGTTGCCAGTTCACACCCACTTCCAGAGAATGTCCCCTCTTTTGAGCTTCATCAGCTAAGGATTCTTCTGGTTTTGATTCAGCACGTGCACCTTCTTTTGTTGCCTGTTGAGTGGCTGAAGGTTTTGCTAGTGCTTTTTTAGGTGGTTCAAATTTTGCAACCTTGTCTTTCAGATGAGCAGTATTCCCACTGTACCCTTGTCTTCATGGGTTTTTGAGGCTGTGGGATACTGACGCTTAGTCAGGGTCCATACTTGTCCTTGTAGGACTGTAATCTCATCCGCGAGAGATCCCTGTTTCTTGAGTGCGTCTTGCAAGTCTCTTCTCAGGGAATTTATCTGCACGCTTTGCTTTCTCTGAGCTTGCTTCCACATTTTTATTGCGTTGTGAAGCACTATGAATTTCTTTGCTCGGGCCACAGTTACTTGTTTTAGTTTCTGGACCTTCTTGTGCTCTCTGCCAGGTCACCTGGGTTCTAAGCTTGGCCTCTAGCGATGCTTTGGTGACGCTCAGGGTAGCCTTCAGTTTCTCATGCTGCTTTGTGGGGACATACTGGGTCATCAGACGTTCCTGCAGCACTTGAATTTCTTTAACAGCCTGCAGATTTTCTTCCTGCAGAGTTCGCTGCTTCTCCTCAGCCTTCTGGAGGTGCGTACGCAGACCTTGCAGTTGGTTCTGCAGTCGGTGCTCTGCTTCAAACTTCTCACCTTCCAAATGTCTATTTATTTCTTTAAGCTCGTGCAGCTTTTAATTTTTTTCCTTGACGTCGTTTGTCAAATTAAAATTTTCTTCTTTGCGTTTTAAGTTTTTTCTTTGTTATCTTAAATTTTCTCCTTTTTCAGTCTCTGTACTATTCAGGGCCTCTTTGCAGTCCTCCTTCCATTTACTCACATCTGCTTTGAGAATGACTCCTGGCGTGAGACTTCCTTCTCTATGTTGAGGGTCTGAAGCTCCTTCTGGGAGACTTGGAGATCTGTATTAAGATTGACAATCGTTTCTATAGAAATGTCCACCTCCTCAGTGAGTCTGTGTAGTTCCTTTCTGGAAACTTCCAGGTCTGTGCGGCAGCTGTTGGTCTCATGATGTGAGGCATCCAGTGCTCTGCGGAGTGTCTGAACCTCTTTCTGAGATACATCCACCTCTATCTGGACATTGTTGACCTCCTGTTGTGAGGCATTAAGCTCTATGCGAAGAGCGTGAACCTCTTGTTGGAAGACTGTCATCTGCTTCAGTGCCTCCTCATACTTCCGCTTTAGCGTAGCCACCATTTTATCAGATTGGCTCTGCTTTTGATCCATGGCGGAAATAGTAGCATTTGCAGTATCTAGCTCAGTCTTGAGATCGTCCAATTCTGTCCTGGCTAAAGAGTAAATTGTGAGCACATCTTTTTGTAGCCTCACATTATTTTTCTGTAGCTCTGTGAAACCATCTTCCTTTTGTTTCAATTGTTCACGGAGCATATCACAGTCATGCCTGGCATTTTTCAGGGCATCTTCAGGGCTGGTCAAGGGATCGTAACTCACTGGTTCTGGCTCCACTTCCCTGGGATGGTTGGTTGAGGGTTCCTCACTGTTGGCACCGGACAGACATTTCTTTGGGGTACACGACTTCTGCTTTGGGCCCTCTGGATATTCAGTTAACCGCGGGACGAATTCTCCATTTTCTCTAGGCTGCAGGGTAACTCGGTCCTCCTTTTCCTCCACAGGATCTGCGGACATGTCTGTTCCTTCCACGGTAAGTGAAGAACCGCTTTTTTGTTTTGGATGACTCCGTCCCATCCGGAATACTGGGGTCTCCTTCTTTATTTGATACTTTAGCAGCTTCATTATATACGCCAGGCTTTTCTTGCAGTTGCTTTAGCTGACAGAAATATTGGGTGATCTGCTGCTACCACTCTTTCTCTTGTCGACCATATTCGTCATCATAGAGACTGGTCTTTTCGGTTCGTGCCGAGTTCAGGCACCCCCACCATTCTTGGGGTGTTTTGTGGGTGTGACTCGGTTCGGGTTCCCCGTAAGAGATGTCTTCCTCTTTATTGGACTGGAATGGCCACTCTTTCGTGGGGTAGGGTTCATTATAAGAACGCTGCATCTTGTCCTCCATTTTGGGGCTCACAGGTGTAGTTTTCTTCCTGACCTCAGGAGGCGCTATTGCAGCTGTTGCCACTGTATTTGCTAGAATCCCCAATTGTTGTAGTCCTACAGATGGGCATATTTTGCTTGTAGAGGTCGTAGCTCTCACAGGCATCTCTGTAGACTTTTCTTTCTTGGATAAGTTTTACAATATCAGCAGTAATGTGCACGCATTTTCTCTCATCAGGTATACAGGATGTGCAGTTGCTAGGTAAAAACGTCTATTTGCTTTACACCATTTACTTGCTAGGTTTAATCTCTCATTAAGTATGCTGAATGTGTAGTTGCTAGGAAAAAAACTTCTGGTTGCTTTACACCATTTACTTGCTAGGTGGAATCCCTCCACTTCAGCAACAGAATTTGGTTTTCTACTTTAGTTCAGTAATTTTCAGTCTCATCTATGGCATTCGCACTTCACACTTTGGGTGTCTGTTTTACTCCCAAGATACATAGATAGACTTTTTTACTTGCAGAAAAAAAAACATTCTTTGCAGTGGAATATTTATTTCACTCCCGGCAGGGTGACTCAACACTCAGCAATTGGCTTTGGAATACCTTTTACACAGTTCAGCAATTACTTTTTCCCCGGTAGGGCAATTTTACACTCGGCATTTGTTTGCTAAAAATTCCCCTGCTTCAGCACAGTCTTGTATCAATTTTCACACTTTTCTGCATATACTCCATTCACAGCTGGTAGCCCTATGCGGTGTGGCAACCTTTATTTGCAAAATCAGTACCGCTCGTGGGTCACCATCTGTATTCACTGCTTCAGCGAAACTTTTGAAAACAACAAACACCTATCCCTTTATAAGGGCTGACTCACTTCTTGAACCCTGACTATGGCTGGAAGGCAAAACCCCTATTTCAATGACCATATTACACTTTGTATTAGGCAAATAAGGTTTAGCTGCTTCAGCAGTCTCTCTCCTCTTGGGATTGGAGAAAAGAGTCCATCTGTGGTTTTGTAGGTTTCAGTGCAGTGTAAGTTTCCTGCCTGTGTGTGTATCTCTTTAACTCTGGTCTCTGCTGCATGAGATTTTTTTTTTATTTTTTTTAAGTTGCTCAGACTGTTTGTAGGCAAAAAGCATAAAAAAAAATTCACATAAAAAATCTCCGGTCCTTTTTAACTTCAAAGACTCCTCTCATCCCACTTCTGACATCATATGTAGGTGGACGCTCAAAGAGGTATGCAAGGGAGACTGATTAGGGTGAAATTAAATTAGCCTTTTATTGCGCCTTTTCCTTAACATCAGGAAACCATCCAAACAAGGGGTAAACAAAGCTTCTATTCACTTGGGAGTATTTCTAGTGAAATACTATGCGGTTCACAACTCCCTTAGATAAGCATGTCTCCCAGCCCCAAACATATAGCATGAAATGAACGGATATAAAAAGTCTTGTAAATGAAAATCTTATCTGTTCCTTGTGGTTTGGAGGGAAAATCTTCTCTGTCCCTGGTTCAGATCCCTTTTCCTCAGGGTGTGTCAGCATTCAGGTTTAGAAGTTTCCCCTGTGTCTTGAAAGCAGCTCTGCTATTTCTTCTGGCAGGGCTCAAGACAAGTGTCCCTTCCTTGGTTCAGCCCAGTTGTGGACTAAGGAATCTCTGCTCTGTCTCCAAAGTTCAGCTCAGGTGTGAGAAAAGGAGTCTCTCTTCCTGTCTCAAAAGACAGGCTTTTCTAAGCAATCTTAATCAGGCAGGTGGTGTTTGTTAATTGACTACCAGCAGTTAACCACCACACTGCTGGATTAGAGGCACATTATTTGAACAGGGATAACTCCCCTGTTACACATAAAAATTCACTAAGTTTTCATCACACTCATTCTACCAATCACATATATAGCACCTTAATTATGTATAATCTTATATATTAATATCACCCTTTTTATCCCTAATGCAATCTATATATTTCATTAATTTGCTTTGGACATCCATCTGGACAAATTCCAAGTCTTCCGTGAGATACCACAGCTTAGATAGCTTTCCCCAATATCTGTAACCAGAACCTGTAAGAAGAAGAGAACAAAGAGTTAAAATTATACATATGAATGCCATTAGCCATTCATTACTCATTCCAGCCCTGATTGGAGCATGAGAAGATACACCCTAAGCCATAGTGTGTATTTATCTAGGCAATACGATCGGGAGTTAGACTCCTCCTTTCTGAAGAAGCGTGTCCAATCACGCGAAACGCGTCATACGTCCTGATGTCACAGAGGGCCGACAGCTCAATCCCGAAAACACGGCCAGTATACTGGTGCCTAAGACACCACACCTTCTAGGGGATCTGTATACTGTGTTTGAGCAAAGCAACCCCTCAGACTATGTCAATAGAGGTCCGCCGTGACCATGATATTGAAGTTGCTGGGGAACTATTATGTTTTTAGGTCCGCCGTGACCTTTCCATATAGAAGCTTATTATTGGCATTGCGCACACGGAGAGTGCTGAGACTGCCAGCGCTCTATACCCTATAGTTGTATATTACATTTAAACCTAAAGTGGTACTGGTCTTTTTTTTCCCTACATAGACCAAAATATACATATATGTGCTTTGCGGATTATTCCATAGGTATGATATTGGGGGCTATTATGCCATTAAAACACTAAACTATACCTACAGACAAGGTTCATATATGTATATATGTTTTATTTATTGATGTACCTTGAATTTGAAACTACTCATAGGGATGTGCATCTAACCCAGTGGTTACCTATCACCACTATATACTGAGCAGTTATAATTATTTTTTGACTGATTATAATACTGAGCTGACGGTGTGGTTATATACACAAGTATACAGACACACATATTTGATGTGTTTTTTATAGTCTGAAATATAATATAGAGTCTCCTACCACCAATCCCTCTGTGAACAGGAATTTTAAACCTTTTATATGTTTCACATAGTCACTATAATTTTTCGTTGATGTAATAAAATGTTATTATTTTTGGTTTTAACAGTCCTCACCGATGTAAAAGCCTACAATATAAATACAAATGTATTTTACATACTAACACTATAGAGAGTGCAAAAAGAGGAATTATTTCTATCCTTCTTGGATAACTTTTGTATATGCCAATATATTTTTTCCTTATGCACCCTATCACTGATCAAAAAATGATCTTCAAGTTACAATAGGATGAGCGGTTAAAACCATCTAGCTAGTCCCACAGGTGAGCAATATCTTCCTTCTTCATGGTAGAGTTTAGATTGTCTGTGCATATTCATTCTGCCTTGAAGTTTTTGGCTGATTTTCCCAATGTAGCATCCTTGGTCACATTTGTTGCATTGAATCATATACACCACATTCCTGGAAGAGCAGCAGTATGATCCTTTAACATTGAGTGTTCCATGGTTGTGACTGACTGTGGGATCTTGGCATATATGTTTACAGAGTTTGCAACGTGTGTTGTTGCACGGTTTTGTTCCATTATCAGTGTCTTTAAGTTTGTTATGAAGTTTACTGTTGACTAATTTCTGTTTGAGGTTTGGTAGTAGCCTGAATGCAAGAATGGGAGGTTTTGAAAATATTTATTTTAATGTCATATCCTCTGCCTTCATATCCTCTGCCAGCATGGGTTGCAGATCTTTGATTATTTTGCGTATTCCCTCTAGGGTAGGGTTGTATGTGGCCACTATTGATAGGTTATTTCTGTCTGTATTGTAGCAGGTGTTCTCATGGGGCTTTTAGTACAGATGTAATCGTTTTGGCAATAGTCTTTGGTTTGTATCCTTTCTGTCTGAACGATTTGGTCAGGGTTGTGAGATGCCTGTTTCTGTCTTCAGTGTCAGGGCATATGCGGTGGTATCTTATTGCCTGGTTGTGTATGATATCTTTTTTTGTATGAGTGGAATGGAAGCTGGATTTGTGTAGGTAACTACAGCTGTCTGTTGGTTTCTTGTATACAGATGTGTGTAGTTTGCCATTTTTCAGTGTTACTGTTGTATCTTGAAATTTTACTAGATTTGCCGAATAATCAATTTTGAGTTTAATTGATGAATGGAATGAGTTCAGGGACTCGTGGAATTGTTTTAGGTTGCCTTCACCCTCTGTCCATATTATAAACAGGTTATCAATGTATCTGTAGTATTTGAGGGTTTGTGGGGGCATGTAGTTAGAAATCTTTGTTCAAGATTTGCCATGAAAAGATTGGTATATTGCAGTGCCATCTTTGTACCCATTGCAGTCTCCATTAGTTGTAGGTACATTTCCTTGTTGAAGCTGAAGTAGTTGTGTGTGAGGATGTATTCTATCAGTTTGGTAATTACATCAGTGCTGTATTTCTGATCCAGGGGAGATGTTGTAAGGAATTGCAAGAATGCCTCAATACCCTCCTTGTGGGGGATGTTGCTGTATAGGGATTCTACATCCATGGAAACTAGCAGTGTGTTGGATGGTAGTTGGTTGATGTTGTTAAGGTTATTGAGGAAATCTGTCGTATCTTGTATGAAGCTGTTGGTGCTTCTGACTAAAGGGTTGATGATATTCTCCACTAAGCCTGATATTTTCTCAGTGAGTGTATCCATACCTGTCATAATAGGTCAAAGGGGTTTCCTGGTTTGTGGATTTTGAGAAATATGTAGCAGATCCCAACTCCTGGGTTGTCAGGTATTAATTGCTTCAATTGTTGTTGCAGGTGTTTGGGGAATAATTTGATGAGATTCATGAGTTGCTTTGTATATTTCTGGGTTGGATCATGCGTGAGTTTCTTGTAGTATGTGTTGTCTGTGAGTTCTCTATTGCCTTCTTCTATGTATTTATTTTTGTTCATAAGCACAACTGCACCTCCTTTATCTGCTGGTTTGATGGTGATGTTGTGGTTGTTTCACTATTCCTTGATTGCAGATCTCTCCATGGGGGATAGGTTGTACATTTTTTTTTCTGCTGTGCTGTTGCTACTGAGGAAACTTGCGAACTGAAGCTGTGTATGTAGCCGTCTAGTTTGATGGTGCGTCCTGTTGGTTGGTGTGAAATAGGTGTTCTTCTTCTTGTTATATACTGCCATTATGGGCGTGCTCTCTTTTTTGTGGAAATATTCTTTCAGTCGTAAACTCCTGATGAAGTCTTCTAGGTCTGAGTACAATTGGATTTGATACAGTTTGGTGGAGGGACAGAGTGTTAATCCCTTGGAGAGAACTGAGACCTCAGGTTTTGAGAGTTTTTAATCAGACAGGATTACCAGCCCCCCCCCCCCCAAGCATCCCCTTCCCCCTCTATGCTGTTCGTTGTCACTGTTTTATTACCCTTCCATGTCTTCAAACACTTTCTCACCCTACCTCATCTACAGTACATCTCTGTTGTTCCCCCCCCTGCTCTCCCAAACACTGTTTTAGCCATACTGTACATTATTTTGTTAATCAGTATTGCTGACCTGAGCAAGAGAGGCAAATTCTCGAAAGCTTGTCCTTTGACATAAATTGTAGTCCAAATAAAAGAGGTATCAACTAATACTGAAGAACTCTTTTTTCTGTACTATCGCAACTTGACTAACACAGCAATTTCCATTTTATATATATAAATACATTTTAAATTATGGTGGGAGAAAAAGGTGACAAAAAACCTCCATCGTTAGCATATAGCGAATAATGAATATCACTTGTGAGCACATTCACATGTCTTAGGCTGCGTCCATAGGACTGCAGCCGTGCTGAGGCGTGTGGAGGCTGAGGGAAAGCGGGTGCTTTCCCTTGCCTTGGTCCGCGCGAAGTCCGGAGGCATGTCAGGGGGGGGCTGTGACGTCATGGAGCTGGTTCGCCCTCATTGGGTGAACCGCTCACGTGACCAACCCTGCGCTCCCTTTAGCACTTGAATTGAAAATTTTGCTAAGACTTACGCTTCCGCACACTCATGGAAGCGTAAGCGAGCCCCTGCTAAAGCCACTCTCATTGAGGCTGCAGGGGCTCACTGCCGAGCAGCAGCGCGCCTCAGCACGGGTCAGCACATAAGCGCTGACCATGCCCGAGGCCTTAGACAGGTCTGCAACCCTGCCTTTCACCATTATCACCTAGCAAACAGTGCTTCCACTGCAGCAAGGGATTTTGGAAATGGCATGAAAATGAGCAGACAATGTGTCACCTTTCCCCTGAAATACATTTTTACATGGAACCCTTATGCTTTGCTTAAAAGTTGTGTGACCAGTAGAGCATTTTGTCCCGTTATGTGGCTTCACTACCCTGATGAAGTCCCATCACGTGACGGAACATGTTGGGACATAGCTGACGTGGTGACGTCATCCCGATGTGGAAGAGAGAGTAGAGTTCTGTTTCTTCCCCTGCATGTAAGCAGTTGATCACAGCTGAACTTGGACTCCGAGCTGCTTAAATACACACTGTCTGCTGTTGGAGAGGGAAGCGCTGTCTACACAGCCACGTTTTTCACCTTGAAGATGCACTGATCTGAGGCAGGAACCCACGGATGTTACAACTTGGTTCCCCAAGAGTGCAGCTGTATGGTTCTGAACCGCACCCTTTCACGGTGACATCACCTTTAGAGATTACATGCTACTCTCTTGTGAGTGCAGGTCCTACGACCGTGAATATCTCTAGTTTTATCAATAAAAACCTAATTATACAGTATTATGCTATGGAGCTTGCACTACTTTTTCTTTTTTTTCTTTTAGTATTCTACAGTATGATGTGGCAACATCACCCTTGAAGCAGCAGCCCGCACCATCAAGATCAACTATCGCCTGTTTTTTGGACATTATCTTTTTCACTTTGAACTCTCATTGGTTTGAGTTATTATATACTTCAATTTTTATTGCACATAATGAATGGATATATGTACAGTTTTCCTTGTGTATATATAGCACATGGTATTCTTTCATTAGTATAAGCACCATTAGTGATTATTAGTGATTAACACTGTCTCGATCTAATTCTAAATTTAAAAGTACACAAGTTTACTTATTCACTCCCTTACACAAATATTACGACACTCTATAGCTCTCATTAAATCTTTTTTGTATATATATATGTAACGGCTGGACCCCCCTTGTCTGACCCACCCAATCTCACATTCACCCGTGTGGTCTAATCGGTCCCCATTACAAGGTCGTGTGTGGTGGTGCACCTGCAAGTAACAGGACTCCTGAGTCTCCCGCTTGATGGTATTAGGGGATGTCATCAGGACAGGTAGCTGAGGTAGTGGGTGCGAGTCCAACTTACTTCATGTGCAGCGTCTCCACCTCATCAGGATCTGTGCTTCCACAGGGAGATGGTCCTGGTGAGGAACTCCTTCTCGGTGGTGACTGCCACTGTTGAGTAATCTCACACTCACACAGTGGGGGTTTCTTTGAACAGGGCATCTTTATTTGTATGGTATGGGCCAGCTGCCCCTCACAGATAACAGCTCAGCCGCTCATCTCTTTGCAGCACTTCATTAGGAAGGTCCCTTTTCCCTAATAGAGCTGCTTTCCACCTTTACTCTCAAAGAGATTCCCCAGCTTCTCTGGCTGCTGTAATCTCCTTTCCTGAGCTGCTTTGTCTCTCTCAGCTCCTCTCTTGAGCTGCTCTGTCTGTCAGCTCCTCTAACTCTGTTCACTCTGCTGCGTATGCTCACTGACTCACAGCTAGCAGGAGACACTGCCACATTGTTGCAGACCTTCACGTGCCTCTCAGTGAACAGAACAGCACAACAACAGGAAACTGAACTTCTAACTTTAGGCAGTGCTGTGTCTTATATCACCCCCCAGAGAACAAACCTGCTCTGTACCACTAAGTGTGGGCACAATGCATGTTGTCACTTCCTTTGGGGACATATGACACCTCACCAGGGTTTGAGGGCAAACCTCCATTGATTGTTGCTGGAAATCCTGCATACTTACCAGGGTTACTGCCAACATGAGAAAGAGATATGTACACCAATCTTACACATGGCTACATATATATGCAAAAAAAAAAAAAAAAAAACAGGCGCACTCCTAGTGTAATAAAGTATAAAAAGTTTTTATAGGACTGTAAAATATAAAAAACGCACTCACAAACAGAGTAATATTTAAAGCTTGTATGAGATATACTCAATCGCCTTAGAGCTGCAGGGGTCCACGCCAAAACGTCCCGTTGGTGTCACCTCTGGTGTGTCAGTTGATATAGCAGGATGTATTGGTGCTTCAGGAACCGGATGATGTCAGACTCAGTGTCTCGGACAGAAACTCCCTCTGGCTACACCTCCTTCAGCTACCACTGCTCACCAACAGACAACCGCAGTACCGGAATGACAGCAGTCCCATGCAAATTTGCAATAGCCTCAGAATGAGTCCCCGTTCGTGTAGGATAAAGTCAGCTACAAACTCACCACTTTCCTCGCCGTTTTTTGATGTGACTTATTATAATTTTATTATGTCATATATTCCAGTTTACAATTTATTGTAGGTCAGATGCTTTATTTATAATTCGCCCTTTGGGTATTCATTGGTCAGATAGCCTTTATATCCAAATCTGTTGGATACAGCTAATCAATATCCAAATCAGGTATACTAAGGCGCTACTCCAATTTGTTCTTGTCTTTATATAT
The DNA here is from genome assembly GCF_040206685.1 of Ascaphus truei. NCBI lineage: Eukaryota > Metazoa > Chordata > Amphibia > Anura > Ascaphidae > Ascaphus > Ascaphus truei. The sequence continues at coordinate 216,998,121 of NC_134485.1, forward strand.
ATAGTAGGAGAAGGGAAAAGCCCCAAACAAAAGCACTCTAGTATACCTGTTCAAAGTACAAAATACACAATATCTTTATTAAACAACTGTCACAGAACAAGGATAAAAGAAAGCAGAGAATGATTAAAACAAGGCATGGATCCCCTGTGCGTATAGAACTAAGCATATATCCTCCAACAATAATTTCCAAATCAGACAAAAAGTGCACTCTAGTGTACCTGACAAGGCGAGTAATAAATGCAGACAAGAGTTGAAGCACGCGTGCCATAACAAAAAGAAATTCCATACAGCAACATGCTGTCCGCGCGCAAAGCCACGTGACGCGCACGTGCAGCAAACAGGCAGCGATCCTGTCAAAGGGCAGAAATGGTACACATAGAATGCGCACAGCAGCCAATGCATATATAAACATAGCAAGTGCTAGTAGCTCAGCTGTTGACCTCTCCCTCTATGGAGGGTCCCAACTTCACCAACAACAAGACACGCGTAGGAGCAGGTGCAGTAGGCAGGACCCCCTAGTTTGTCCCCCTCTTGGGACACGTACACATGATTTGAACTTTTGCTCCATGCTCCCTCCATGATTCTGCTGTGTGCCTGACATTGGTGATGTATGACTATTAGCTTTTATGGTTATGAGTTGTGCCTTTTCAGGCTGTATATCCTTGGCCTCATCATATAACCTTGCACTGTATCACTTGAGACTTTCACAGAGATTCAATTAGGAGTATATGCTTTGATTCTATGTGATTAGACCTTGGACACCACCATTTCTGCTTCAACTCTTGTCTGCATTTATTACTCGCCTTGTCAGGTACACTAGAGTGCACTTTTTGTCTGATTTGGAAATTATTGTTGGAGGATATATGCTTAGTTCTGTATGCACAGGGGATCCATGCCTTGTTTTAATCATTCCCTGCTTTCTTTTATCCTTGTTCTGTGACAGTTGTTTAATAAAGATATTGTGTATTTTGTACTTTGAACAGGTATACTAGAGTGGTTTTGTTTAGGGCTTTTCCCTTCTCCTACTATATTCACTGGCCCATTTAGCACCACCGATTTATCACTGTATATTGATTTATTAGTCGGTATTCAGTAACATTTATATATCTTGTGGATGCAGGGTCCGCTCTCTCTCTTATCATATATCACTACACTACTTTGTTAGTTTTCTGGATCCCAGCTCCCTTGATTTATAGCTATCTAGCTTTCTTTGTCACAGAACCTATTTTTAATGGATTTTGTGGCCCGTGAAGAGCGCCGCCGTGCTTACGCCAATGAGGCGTTTAATATTAACACAACAGGATTTGTACAAACTCCAGACTCTCAAATACCAGGGAGTGGTGATAAGATTAAAGTGTTGAAACAATTATCCCAAAAATGACTGCGGTCGTGGTGGAATAAGACTACACTTGAAAAGTATATATTATACCAGTTTATACCCAGAGGCCTACGGGTCCAAACGTTTCCATCATTTGAATTCACAGATATCACACTTAAACAAAAGTGGGAAGATAGCCTTAGCACCTGCTCCTTTGAATTACTTAAAATATTAATAGAGCATGACCAGGCCCGTGTAAGGGAACTCACCATACAAATTGAAACAATTGAGAAAGATCTCACTGAGACAGAAACCAGTCAATTCAAAAGAATTGAGAGTGATTTGGACAAATATGAGAAAGATCTTATTGCATTTAAGAAAAGCAAATTTGACCGTGATCAAGAAGATTACAAGACCAATACTGTATACAAGTGGCATAAGGGAAGGCGATCCACCAAAATAAAAGAGGAAACAAAAAATCTCAGAAACACACGAATTCAGTTTCCCTCTCATCTGGGGTATCCGCCTCTGACTTAGAGCTTTCAGACGTTGAGAGCGTACCTTCAACATCACAACATATTAACAAACTGCATTTTTTAGATACAGGAACCAAGACTGCAACCGTCGAAGGAGGACAAGGAGGGGATCAAAGAGAACTAAGGGGGAGGACAATTGTCACACAAAAAAACAAGTGAGTACAAAAATAAGAAGTACTGACAGTGAAATGACGATAATGAACTTGTCTAATATTATCCTCACAGAAGAACAAAACAACGTTTTACGACGAGGCCTCTCCTTTGCCCCGACCTCTTGCATGGACCACTTTGAGTGGACAAAAGACTTGAATTTATTTTGCAGAAAACTTCTTATATTTAAACATTTTTCTAAAGAGCATAGTAATAATGATGACAACGTGGAATGTATACAGCTAACCACACAGGAAGACATGTGTTTGAAAGATCTTGAATCGTTACTGGAGGACCAGGGTCTTGCACAGATAGAAGAAAAGGATGTTCTTTCACACCTGAAACCCCAGTCAACCTTCTGCCCACCTTGGCAGACCTGTCCACCAGTAGACGTGTATGTGAAAATGGTGCTGGAGGACTTTAGGAAGATCAAAACCCAGATGGGTGACACCAACATCACAAGAACAGAGATGAGGGCGATCCAGGGACTCAAGGCCCTACGGGAGGTGATCATCAAACCCAGTGACAAAGGCGGCAACATAGTCATCTGGCCTGAGGTGATGTATGAGAGGGAAGCACTTAAACAGCTTAAAAACCGTGAATGCTATACGGAAATTGATTCAGACCCCACAATTCGCTTTAAAGCGGAAATTGAACTTATTTTGAGGTCAGCAGTACTGGATGAGATTATTACAGAGCGTAATTGTCAGGCACTCACTTTGAGATTTCCTAGAGTACCTACATTTTATCTGTTACCTAAGGTACACAAGAGCCTCACCCACCCCCCGGGCAGACCAATTGTTTCTGGCATAGGGGGGCTGTGCGAACCCAAATGTAGATTTATAGACTCTTTTCTGCAGTTCTCCGTGGAGACGCTGCCATCATATATCAGAGACACGATGGATGTGTTAGCGCGCTTGGACCACATCACGGTCGATGAGAATACTCTTCTCGCGACCTGTGATGTGGAATCCCTTTATACATGCATCGATCACAACGATGCCTTGCGTGCTCACAATTCTATCTGTCGATGCAGAACGTCTCCACTGGACTTATGCACTTTATCCTGAAACTGTTGAGGTTTATCCTCACACATAACTATTTTATTTTAAGGAATAGGTACTATCTGCAGAAGAGAGGTACTGCGATGGGTGCCACATGTGCACCCTCCTGTGCTAACCTCTTCCTGGGTTGGTGGGAGAGGGAGGTTGTGTTTTCTGAGGAGAATATTGGCTTTACTCAGCATGTGTCGTTGTGGCTGAGGTACATCGACGACATCCTTATCCTCTGGCAGGGCACTGCCACGGGGTTTAGGGATTTCGTCGATGCCCTCAATCACAACGACATGAACATTAAACTGACCTTTAATTGCAGCCATACACAAGTGGAATTTCTAGATCTACACATTATTCTGGGGCCGGGTGGCACTCTTCATACGGACATTTTCCGTAAAAAAACGGCCACAAATGCCATACTACATGCCACCAGCTTTCACCCGGAACATCAAATTAAGGGCATCCCTAAGAGTGAATTTCTGCGCCTTAAGCGCAATGTGTCCACTGAGAAAGGCTTCATAGAAAGGGCAGGGGAGATGAGAGAGAGATTCCACAGAGAGGATATAGCCACCGGTGTGTGGAGAGGGGCTACAAAAATGCATTAAATACCCCAAGAGAGACTTTATTATGTCCGAAAACCAAAACTACCTCAGATCACAAAATTAGATTCATAGGAACACATAACAAACAGTGGCCCTTATTACGTCAAACACTTCAAAATCACTGGAACATCCTCATGACAGATCCTGATCTCAAAAGAGTACTGGGCGACAGGGTCACCATGACTAGTCGTAAGTCCCCTAATCTTAGGGACAAGCTAGTGACTAGCCACTTTGTCCCTACCACTCATTAAACTTTCCTTTCGACTGCTAGGAAGGAGGATTTTTTTTAAATGCAAGAATTGCTCTGCTTGCAGATACATGCGCCAGACGGATGTGTTCGGCGACCTTTCAAATAATAACACCTTTAAAATTAAAGATCATCTTGGGTGCAAATCCAAGGGTGTTATCTATTGCATTACCTATCCTTGTGGTCTCCCTTACATAGGCATGACCACACGAGAATTCAGGTTTGGAGTCCTCGAGCATGTGAGGAATATCAAAAATGCTTCGAGAGACCTTCAAAATTTTAAAAAATTACTTCGGTGGCTAGGCATTTCCGTCTGGTGCATGGATCTGATGTTAATCTTCTACAAGCATTTGCGATAGAAAGAGTGAGTTTGGGGATGAGGGGTGGCGATTTGGAGAAGGCACTTCTGCGTAGAGAGTCCACGTGGATCATCCAGATGGACTCCATGATCTCACACGGTCTTAATGACTACCTTGGCTTCTCTATGTTTCTGTAGGTCCCTCCTTATCTATACCCAGCTATACACTTAGATGTCTCCATCACATTTTTGTGGTTAGTTTGGGACATATAGAGATATGTAATTTTAGCAGTACGATGAGAATCTCATACACCTCCTTCTCTCTCCCCTCCTCCCTCTCCTTGTTCACCCACAGGGTCCTGGGTTTGTCCACAATCATTCCACTAGAAGACAGGAATACACATATATACAACCCTGGGTCTTCAACCTACTGGACCTATCTACTTCTTTTGTGCGATGTTATCCTGGAGAGACTAATCATCATATATCCCCGTGCTGATGTTGACTACTTTATGACAATACTATACCTATCCTTAACCTTGATACAACTAGGACATATCTAATGGATTTCTCTTACAGCTGGAATTATCTTGAATGACTCTTAAAAAATTAGCCTTTCCCAGCATAACAGCTGAGACTAACATTTGGTTCAATGACCATGCTCCTACACATATCTGTGATATTAATTATGCCACTTCCTTACCGTACTATTACAACGACATGTTTTATTTATTTGCTGTCCTTACGTATGAATTTCTACCATCACACAATATATGTGCTTTATGGGACAGCTATGTGATAGTGATTGAGACCACATTTGATAAGAGGGGGATTGTATATGTATCCCTTATACTTATGTTCACTGATGTGATATTTGTATATAATTTTCATGTTCTATCACATATTGATGTGCTCTGTTGCACTGCACTCTTTTTCCACTAGTTTGGTAACAATGCTTGTCTTGTTGTTGGTGAAGTTGGGAACCTCCATAGAGGGAGAGGTCAACAGCTGAGCTACTAGCACTTGCTATGTTTATATATGCATTGGCTGCTGTGCGCATTCTATGTGTACCATTTCTGCCCTTTGACAGGATCGCTGCCTGTTTGCTGCACGTGCGCGTCACGTGGCTTTGCGCGCGGACGGCATGTTGCTGTATGGAATTTCTTTTTGTTATGGGACGCGTGCGCATTGTAACGTACTCTGCGACTCACGCATCTGCCTAGATTTGACCCGGAGCAGAGTGTCTCGGTGAGACGCGGGATCATTCCCGATTGTGTTTTGGTCATGTGCAGTAATGCCTGAGAGGCGCAACTTGCCAGTAGTTCCCTCCTGTGCCCTACCGATAGGCACGCCCATTATACAGACCCGTCATAGAGCCAATCGACATAGTCATGTGGAGGGCGAGTGGCAATGACGTCACGCGCATGCGTACTCTACAGAGTGAGGAAGAGTCGCCAGTACTGCCCTCTTTTGAGAGGGAGGGCGCTTCTGGGATAACACCACACTTGGATCCCTCACTGTGACGTGTTACATATCTATGCAGTGAGTATACTTATCATGTACACCTTTGCTCATCACCTGTGTAAAATATATTTGGCTTATCCTAATCAGGTGTTCACACTCACGGGCCTAATTACACTTCCTTTTTAAGCATGCTTGTTACCCTGCCTACCTCACCACTCCCAGTAGAGGCTCTTGGCCGAAACGCGTAGGAGCAGGTGCAGTAGGCAGGACCCCCTGGTTTGTCCCCCTCTAGGGACACGTACACATGATCTGAACTTTTGCTCCATGCTCCCTCCATGATTCTGCTGTGTGCCTGACATTGGTGATGTATGACTATTAGCTTTTATGGTTATGAGTTGTGCCTTTACAGGCTGTATATCCTTGGCCTCATCATATAACCTTGCACTGTATCACTTGAGACTTTCACAGAGATTCAATTAGGAGTATATGCTTTGATTCTATGTGATTAGACATTGGCCACCACCATTTCTGCTTCAACTCTTGTCTGCATTTATTACTCGCCTTGTCAGGTACACTAGAGTGCACTTTTTGTCTGGTTTGGAAATTTTCTTTTATCCTTGTTCTGTGACAGTTGTTTAATAAAGATATTGTGTATTTTGTACTTTGAACAGGTATACTAGAGTGCTCTTGTTTGGGGCTTTTCCCTTCTCCTACTGTATTCACTGGCCCATTTAGCACCACCGATTTATCATTGTATATTGATTTATTAGTCGGTATTCAGTGACATTTATATATCTTGTGGATGCGGGATATATCTTATTAGTCGGTATTCAGTAACATTTATATACAGAGGCGGCACATTTTATTTGAGTGCGGCTAGCTCCGCAAGCCTGCGCCCCCTGCACGCGCGTCCAGGGCTCCCCGAGGGAGCCCTTGTGTCCCGCGATGTGGGGGACGGCGGCAGGGGGTTCTGGGGGATCCGGCGGACCCGGCAGCGGGGAGGAGGAAGCCCGATCGGAGGGCGCTCCTCCGTGTCTTCGGCGCGCGCCCGGCACCCTCTGGCGCACGCCAGGTTACTGCTGCGGCCGAGAACGGGCAAATGCTCGAATAAACTCGGCCGCAGCAGTATCTTGTGGAGATATATATCTCCAACGGTGGAGGTTTTCTGTTGCCTTTTTCACCCACCATAACTTAAAATGTATGATATATATATATATATATATATATATACAGTATATATATATATATATCCAGTTAAAATCAAACCAACACTGATGAGACCCATCAAGGTCAAAACAGCTCTCTGTGGGTGGTTTTCTGGGTATGCACCTTAACCCTGGCTGTGCTCAAAGCTGTGACCATGCAGCAAGCTTAAGCCTATAGGGAACCATGTTAAAAATTGTTTTTGAGGCAAAAAGTGACACTGTGTGCTCATTTGCATGTCATTTCCCAGAATCCCTTGCTGCAGTGGAAATGCTGGGTGATAATGGGGAAAGGTGGGGTTGCAGACCTGCCTAAGACATGCAGATGAGCATACAGTTGTATTTGCATATTTGCTTTCCTGTGGAGGGTTTTTGTCACTTTTTTTACTCACCATAACTTAACTCTATATATATATATATATATATATATATATATATATATATATATATATATATATACCATACATTTTAAGTATGTATAAGTATATAAGTATGTAAGTATATATATATATATATATATATATATATATATATATATATAGTGCAGAATAAATGAGTTCTTCAGTATTAGGTGATACCTTTTTTATTGGACTAACAATTTATGTCATAGGACAAGCTTTCGAGAGTTCTCCTCTCTTCTTCAGGTCAAGCAATACTGATATACAAAGGATTCAATGGCTAAAGCAGTGTAGAGAGAGGGGAAAAAACAAACAAAAAAACAACAGATATTTACTGTAGATAAGGTAGGGTGTAAGTAAAGGATCATACAGCTGCACATCCAGAAATATAGTGTATATGATTCAGTGCAACAAATGTGACCAAGGTTGCTACATTGGGGAAACCAGCCAAAAACTACAAGGAAGAATGAATATGCACAGACACTCTATACTCCATCACGAAGAAGGAAGATACTGCTCACCTGTGGGATATCACTTCTCACAACCAGATCATTCCATAAATGATTTAAAAATTAAAATCCTCAATGGAATGTTTAAAAGCACCCAAGAACGGAAAACATTTGAACTCAGAATGATAAGACTCTTTGACACCAAAATCAAAGGACTTAATGTGGACATGGGTTTTCTCACACCCTATCAAAATTGTTTGTAATTATCCTGCTTGCCTCAATTCTTATCCACACTTTCTCTCCCCCCCAGCATCCCTTTCCCTCCCCACCTTTCTTTGACACTGTCCCCTGGCTTCAAACACTTAACACCCTACCTTATCCACAGTAAATATCTGTTGTTTTGTTTTTGTTTTTTCCCCTCTCTCTACACTGCTTTAGCCATTGAATCCTTTGTATATCAGTATTGCTTGACCTGAAGAAGAGAGGAGAACTCTCGAAAGCTTGTCCTATGACATAAATTGTTAGTCCAATAAAAAAGGTATCACCTAATACTGAAGAACTCATTTATTATGCACTATCGCAACTGGACTAACACGGCTATTTTCTGCTTTATATATATATATATATATATATATATATATATATATATATATATCAATACACACAACATTACCATTCTCTCGTCCGGTAAAGAAAGACTGCACTCGGTTCAGTAATCATGAAAATCTGTATTGGGCATCTGAATAGAATAGATAAATCATCCAATCCGTCATTTCGGTTCTGGAATAGGACCTTTCTCAAGGGGGTGCAATGACAAACTGACAGACAAGCATATATATATACCCTCACCACATGTGACAAACACACCTGACTCACATTACCTACAAGCAAAATCTCTGCAAAAATCACCTGCCAGGTGTGTGTAATGAGCCGTTGCCATCTTGGAGGGGGTGTCTGTGAAGGTAATGACCTCACTGATCTGCCTTCATTCACTGCTACTATGTATCTACCCTATAGTTAGGTCAGTCTTGCAGCCTGTCTGCCTGCCAGTACGACCACTAGATGGCGTACCTGCCCATTCCCAAGCTAAAATCAATGGGGCATGCAGAAAGAGTGAAGGACAGCCATAGGCTGTCTATACAGGCAGCAACAATGCACCAATCAAACAAAAAAATGGAGATAATGATATAGCAAACTATGGGGAGAAAAAAAGGGAGCTATGCTTCCCATAAATAACAAATGGTAATGTAGCCAAAATACCCCTTACAGCACATAAATAAACTGGATCAATCCTATGGGACAAGGCTCATCAAACATAACAGTGTAACATAGAAACCATCCATACTAACACAAAAGGAAAGGGATATGTGAACACACGAGGGATATACATATACATGTGTATTTACACAAAGAAAACTCAAAACAATTTAGTCACGCCGTGTCTGATATCTGTACATACTACTACCCTACAGTACCCTATATCCCAGAGTCACACACAGAGAGACTGAGACAAAAGGCAGGAAGAAAATACAAACAATGACTGCTGCAGCAGCGCACCGTACGTTTCATGTGCATGCAGTAAGGAACAGCAGAACTACAGTAAATGAAAGTCCAATTATAAAAAATGCCAATTATAGAAAACATCCCAAATTAAGGTCCTCATTAAGACACTTTCGGGTCACTATATTAAGATTATATATGAGTCTTGCTTCCATTTGCAATAACAGTTTGTTCCTATTGCCGCTCCTGTTTGAAACACGTGCCTGTGCGATCGGCATGCAACGGAACGCGACCAGACTGTGTTTCAGATTCTTAAAGTGCCTAGCCACGGGCTGGTGTTTCAACTCATCTTGGTCTGTGGTCTCCAAAAGTGCCATCCTGATGGAGGACCTGTGCATCGCAATTCGTTCTTTCAACATTCTTGTGGTTTTCCCGACATAGTGCAGTCCGCATGGGCATCTAATAATGTACACTACGAAGCGTGATTCGCAGTTTAAGAAATGCGAGATTTTTATGGGAATACCACTGTGTGGGGGTGCATAGGTTTTACCTAATAGAATGTATTGACAATTAACACAACCCTTGCATTTGTAGACTCCAGGTGATTGTTTGAGCCAGGTCGTTCTGGTAGAGTATTTATCCACAGGATCTGTTGAAGTAAGCGTGTCCCCCAAGCTACGTCCTCACTTATAACAAAAAAGAGGTGGCAGCTGAAAGTTCTTTACAATTTTTTTATCGTTAGTTAGAATGTTCCAGTTATCCCTGATACTGTTTTGTATCAACCTCGAGGTGTACTATATGTTGAGACAACATTAAACGATCAATGTCCTGTGTTTTGTTGACCGGTGTCAAAAGCTCCATCCTGGTCTTGTTTCTGGCCTTAATAAGGGCTTGTTCTATTTCTCAATTGTCATCCCGTCTTTGTCTGAAGTGATCTGCCATCTTCTCTAACGCAGCATCCACCTCCAAGGGATTGCTAGTGATGCGCTTGGCTCTCAGCATTTGTGAGTATGGAATACCCTTTTTCAATGTAGCTGGAGGATGGCTACTGGCATCCAGCAGAGTGTTTCTATCCGTTGGTTTGTGGAAAACCCGTGTCCCGAGCTTCCCACCATCCAGAAAGGCCACTGTATCCAAATAGTTGATTTCCTTGGTGCCATGACTTTCTGTGAACCTGATGGTGGATGGTATCCCATTGATGTGTGCCACAAACTCTGACAGATCCTGCTCCATCCCCTTCCAAAGCATGAAGATATAATCTATATATCTGTTGTAATGTAGAATGCACTCCGAATGTGGTGCATCGTTGAGGAGGTGAGTTTGCTCGTAGGCATCCATATAGAGATTCGCATACGATGGGGCCATATTGGACCCCATCGCGGTTCCCATCAGTTGCAAATAGAATGACTTCTCAAACTTGAAGAATTTTTTGTTCAATATCAAACAAATAAGCGTCATTAGAAATTCCGTGGGCGGTCCCATCTCTACAGGATGTCTTTCAAGTTGATGCCTGATGACATTTATCCCATCCTGGTGTGGGATATTCGTGTACAAACTTGCAACGTCTAGAGTCACTAGCAGGACATCCGTCAGATCCTGGTTGACTCTCGCCAATTTCCCAATGAAGTCTGTGGTGTCTTTAGTATACGAAGCCATCAGTTGAAAAGCTGGCTGGAGAAAGAAATCAACATATTGAGAGATAGGGTGACAAAGGGAGCCCCGCGCTGATATGGTGGGTCTTCCCGGCGGGGCTGTCAAGGATTTATGCACCTTAGGGAGTGTGTATAGCACCGGAATTGCCGGAAAGTCCTGAGGGAGGAATGCTGCAGTGTTTTCCGCGATCCACCCATTACTGCTGCCCATCGCGATAACACCATCAATTTCTTTTTTATAGTTAGCAGTTTGATCACCAGATAGTTTTTTGTACTGGTTCCCATTGCTCAGCTGTGACATAATTTCCTCCCAGTAATCTTTGTATGCCATCACCACTATGGCTCCCCCCTTGTCAGCAGCTTTGATGATAATATTGCTGTTGTCTCTAAGGGATTTCAATGCTCCATGTTGTGCTCTAGTTAAAATATAAAAACTAGACTTGTGGCTCTTAGTTGCATGACTAGTGTCTCTTTCCAGTAGTCCCATGAAAGTTCTTATACTTGAATTTACCACCTGTGGGTCAAAGGTACTGCTAGGTTTAAAGCATTTCATACAGTCACCACTCGTATCAACATGGCCAGAATCAAAATGGCTGAAATAATCCTTCAATTTCAATCGTCGGTTAAGTTTGGACATATCCACTTCCCACTCAAAAGATTTCTGTTGGTGAGTGGGCATAAATGTTAGCCCCATACTGAGGACTGAGGTTTCAGCTGGCGACAACTCATATTGGGAGATGTTATGAATCACTGTTTCTGCCCTCTCCCCCTGCCTGCCATGGTTTTGGATGAGCGTGGCAGGAATCTTGGGTTTCCACCCCCCCCCCCCTCCTGATCGGTCTCCAGCTTCTAGGTCGGGTAAGGGAGGCTTTTTTTGAACAGCCAAAGCTTGGCCTAAAAAAGGGTCAGTTTTGGCAGTACTGTCCTGAGCATCTGACATATCAGTGTCACTGGTATTATAACCGGACTCACCCGCAGCCCCTTTTCTGGAGTGAGAGTAGCCCCTCTTTTGGTAGGATCTACCCTGTGGGTTGTCATTGAGCCCCAGAAGCCATTTATACACCTTCCTTTCCTTATACTCAAGGGTCACTTGTTTTAATTTGTCCCTTTTGTATGTAATAAGACCGGCCTTGTAGGTATCTACAGTGTATTGTATTTTTTCTAACCAGTTAGTATCAGAGTCAGCTGTCAGTATGTCACCATATTTATCCTCAATTGACTTAATGTCCTTCCTGATTTTCACTAACTTTTTTGTAGACTGTTCAATAACTAAGATTGTTAGATCAAATGAACATATATATATAAAGCACACACAGTAATTTGTCCATTTACTATATATTTTTTTTTTTACCCACCATAACTTCACTAAGTGTGGTGAAACCTATCCCAAGCTTCAAATTGCAAAGCCAGTATAACCAGCCCCACACTGATGAGACCCTAAAGGTCGAAACTGCTGTCTGTGGGTAGGTTTTTACTGGCTATGCATCTTAACCCAGGCTGTGCTTTAAAGCTGTGTAGTGCAGGGGTCCATGTCATGTGGATTTGAAGCAAAGGGTGGCACTGTATGCTCATTTGCAAGTCATTTCCCAGAATCCCTTGCTGCAGTGGAATCACTGTGTGCTGGGTTATAATGATGAAAGGCAGGGTTGCAGATCTGTCTAAGACATGCAAATGAGCACACAGTAATATTTCCATTTGATATATATACTGTGTATGTGTGTGTGTATGTATATATATATATATATATATATATATATATATATATATATATATATATATATATATATATATATATAATATTTTGCCAAATCACACTCACACATTTTTTTTCACCTTTGGTCAATATCTGACATATTTTCCTGCTGGCAGATTTATCCAGGGTCCACAGGTTCCTGCTTTCCTAACTTATTTTGTATAGTATGTCCAGTGAATAGAGTATACAATGGTGACACGCATGTAAGCTAAGCTAATATTGGCAGAAAAATACAGTACCATCTAAATGTCATGAGAATCCGTCAAGGCATTTGTCCTGTGGAGATAGAATACACAAACAAAATACGCACATCCAAAGTTGCCACAAAGTCTAGTTGATGTATTCAATTTGCTCACTTGTTCATCCAATAAGGGCAGGTAACACTGTGTGCTGAGTTTTGTGTGTGCACCTAGCAAGGTCAGTGCATGACTAGTTTCCCAATCATTGAGAACTCTGTGTAAAGATAAATAAATGTAGGTGTAGCTTATCGTGTGCTTATCCTCAATTAAGATTCATGTAAATTGCAGAAAAACAAGAAGTTCACACAGTCAGCCCAGTTTGCTTTTATTTCCACCATTTTGTATTCAATCGATCTTTGTTTTCTCTTGCTCTTCACAAAAAACACTATGTGACATACTGGGTATGTCATTTTTTGATCTGATTACATGGATTGAAAATTAGGTTTAGTACAATTTATTAACCTTTACGGTGTTCTAGTGATGTCTTGTGAATGTCATCAGTGTTTCTAAGAGAGAGTATGTTCACCTATTTTCAATCCCATCGATTGACTAATAAAACAAAAAATTTTTTTTTTAATCTGCAACCCAAGTTGCTTAATGTAAAGGTAACATTTGTTCTATAGTTTGAGACATACAGTAGAACAGAGTAATTTATATGTAGTTTTTCAAAAGCATACAAAACTCTACCCTTTGGAAACACAGTGAAACAGATATATACACATCCTGCTGCAAACTGTCTGTTTTCACACTTTTCATCCCGCCACAAGATATATATATATATATATATAAAAAATGAAAAGCAGTTGGCACACTGAAAACAGATTATTCACTGATGCTTATCCCATATATGCACATACACAGAGAGATTTTACCAGATGGAGATCCAGGAAAAATGAGACAGCACACAGTCAGGGAAATCCAAAGTTGATGTATTCAGAATAAATACATAGGCACTGCATCCAACGTTTCGGTCATCAGAATGTGACCTTCCTCAGGGACGCACGCCCCTGAGGAAGGTCACATTTTGATGACCGAAACGTTGGATGCAGTGCCTATGTATTTATTCTGAATACATCAACTTTGGATTTCCCTGACTGTGTGCTATCACGTTTTTCCTGGATCTTCATCTGGTAAAATCTCTCTGTGTATATATATATATATATATATATATATATATATATATATATATATATATATATATATATATATATATATATCAAACAAAGAATAGACTGCGCTCCTCAGGTGTAAAATCAGACTAATTACCAAATGATTGTATTAAATGGATATAGCAAAGGTGAATGGCAAAAGTGAATGCAACAGTATTATGGATGATTGACTCACACTAATAAAAATACATGCAATATGTTATAATAAAATGCTGAGTGCCAATGTTTAAAAAGCTGCTGTAAACACAAATATATGCCAGTGAACAATACAAATATAATAAAATGGCATGTGTTGGTAGTTATGACTACTGCACTAATGAATCCCTCCTGAATGATACTAAATGAATGATGAATGGAAAAATACAGAAAAAATGACACTAAGTGTGTCAAAGATAAAAATAAAAATAAAAATGAAAAATGTGAAAAATGTAAAAATATATCAACCAAACCAAGGGTCCATGCTAGGATCTGGCTGCTCTCATCAAGGACCAACGACTTTATGTGAAGAAACGCGTAGAGAAGAGCGTTTTTTAGCTGCTGTCACACCGGGATATACATTTTGACTCTATCCTCACTGCCCACCTCATTAAGGACTGCCTTTGGGAGTGCAGAGAGACTTCTCTGATCAGCCCCTGCATCGCGGGGTCACGGACTGCAGACCTCATATCCGGATACACTAACATTGTGGAGGACTTCCGGGTCACATTGTGGTGAGCTTTTTCCTGTATCCCCTGCTGGATGTCAGTTCAGCAGAGCTGAGAAAACCCAGACAGAGAGAGGGCGCGCCATCCAAGGCACAACGTGGGCGGTTGGCGAATGAGTATACTCATTATATGCATTTATTTATCCTGTGTTTGTGAGTTCGCATTTGTTGGTTTTATTCATATTCATTTTTATTAAATTGTATTTTTTCATGCTGCACTAGGATCGGGCGCTTTCTTTTCTTGTTGTTCATATATATATATATATATATATAAATATTATATTTTGCCAAATCACACTCATACATTTTTTTCACCTTTGGTCAATATCTGACATTGTTTCCTAATGGCAGATTTATCCAGGATCCTACTTTCCTAACTTATTTTGTATAGTATGTCCAGTGAATAGAGTATACAATGGTGACACGCATGTATTTGGAAATTCAGTTATCAGAACACTATAATATCCTAGACTTCCTTGAACATGACTCGGAGATGAACACCTATGGGGGAAGTCTTGTCACTTATATTATTCTGTGGGACAGCTAAAAGTCCCGACTAAAACTCAAAATACATCAAAAGAATTGCAATAAAATACATCATACATATCATCGCTGCTGAAAAAATATGCATGGATGATTGCTTTCTCTAAGTAGATACAGTATTTACTTCCTGAATGTGCAATGGAGACCTTGTCAAAAAGAGTGAACATTTTGATTGAATACCACAATGAGTAGAGGCATAGATATTACATAAGTTAATGGCATGTAAGATAATTGCTGCTTCAGGCTGTAAAAATATAAGCTTTTTCCTTGAGTCTCAGTTTTCACTGTTTTTTTTTCTTTTTTTCAGAGAAACAGTGGCTTGTATGTTAGAAAAATAAATAATTTAATTACAAGCACA
Source organism: Ascaphus truei (assembly GCF_040206685.1). NCBI lineage: Eukaryota > Metazoa > Chordata > Amphibia > Anura > Ascaphidae > Ascaphus > Ascaphus truei. The sequence goes on from NC_134485.1 coordinate 217,013,757, forward strand.
AATAAATTTGTGCACCAAAATAAGAGGTTTCATTTCTAAAACACAGGATAATGTTGTATCATAGAAATGTAATTATTACATATAATCCAAGTATACATCATAAAACTGACAGATTTTCTTTCAAAAACAATTGAAATCTCCAAACACTGTACTGTAACACTGTAAATTTGTATTCAATAAAATAGCCGATGGCACATTTTTGTCATTTTTTTAGACACAAATGGAGTGACACAATTAAACTACAAAATTATAAATATAATAAAGTTCAGTGCAAAACAATTTTCATAACAGAATATTTCAGGGAACTGTTACAGAAACAATGTTTTCAAGCACACAATACTGCAGTAAATAACTTTAAAATGAAACTACATGCAATCTATTTGATTATACCTCACGACGTTTAAGATGTAATTTATGAATTTTCCAAGGCAAGTTTAGTATAAATAGAGAAAAAGCTAAAGAGGGTGACATGAGTGCATCATGTATTCTACTTGGTGACATGAGAATTCGTGCCACTTATGACCTTATTGATAAAGAGTTGCAAAGAAAAATAAACAAAATAAAGCAACATATTAGATCATGACTTAGTAGTGTATATTTCTGTAGCTATCTTATGTATAAACATATATGTACAGTATATATAAACAGAACAGAAGGTTCAGTCAGAACTGCTTTAACCCTTTGGGAACTCTAAGGGCCTCATGACGTAGGATCTATGTCCAACAATCCTGCTTATTTTGCTGGTGGAGATTGCATTGTGGGCTCCTGTTGTGTGCAGGTCATGATCTACACTGATCAGAAATGGAAGGGTGATGATTCCTCCCTTTCCATTCTGTCATCAGTGATGGATCAATCACGTGTCATTTCTGAGAAGCAGTCAGATGATCGGAACACTGGAGGGGACACGGCTCCCCTGGAATCCTGGATGGGCTGGAATCTTTTCCCCAAAAAGGGAAGCGAGGGCGGGAACCTTTTGGGGATTAATCCAGAAGCGAGAGGTAAACTATGTGGCACCTGAATCTTAAATAGCCTACTCCTGCTCTCCTTCTCTTTCTGCCCTCCCTCACGCCTCTCTCTCCTTGGCCCTTAGGGCTAAGGGTCATGCCACCCCTCCCCATTTGTCAGGGTTCTCTTTATTGGAGTGATCTGGACCTTTTATGATTGCATTTTCCTGGTCATTGGGATTGATTATGACCTTCCATCTTGTACCCGTTAAAGATAAGTTATCTTCGAATTTTATAAGATAACATTTATATGTCAGCAGATTGTTAGAGTGTGCTCTGTTCCTAGCATGACGAGGTTAACTTCTGCTGGCAGCTGCTTCCAGGGGTAACCAATTAACCTGAGCTACAAAGTTTGAAATCCGTTCTGGGAATACAATCAGTGTCTCTGTTAGGCCTCGGTCCAGCTGCGCTCGTTGGCGCGGGCGGCCACACGCAAGTTCCCCACCAGCAGGGGAATCCGGCGGAGCCGGTCCCAGTCCCCCCTGGCTGCACAGCTTACTACACGCTGTGGCGCGTCAGCCGCTATGGGATACAAGAGAATGGTGTTCCCTAGCGTTGACGCGTCACGTGGTGTGGCTGTGAGCCAATGGGGAGGGGAGGCTTCGGGAGCGGGGAGGAGTGTGGGGAGAAAGCAGCGTGAGTGCCTGTCTGTGTGTGTGTATGTGTGTCTGAGTGCGTGAGTGCCTGCCTCTGTCTGTGTGTGTGTGTGTGTGTGTGCCTGTCTGTGTGTGTGTCTGAGTGCGTGCCTGTCTGTGTGTGTGTCTGAGTGCGTGAGTACCTGCCTCTGTCTGTGTGTGTGTGTGTGTGTACTGTATGTGTGTACCTGCCTCTGTCTGTGTGTGTGTGTGCCTGCCTCTGTCTGTGTGTGTGTGTTGCTTTACTTACCCGTGGAGGGAGGGGAGAGAAGCGGGTCCCTCCGCTCAAGCCACGCCCCCCCCCTCCCGCTCAAACCTCCCACTCCCGCCCACCTCCCGCTCAGGCTCCCGCTCCCTACAGACCACATATCGCGGTCTGTGTATGTCAGTGCCCCGCCTGTCTGCAGTGCGGGCGCGCTGACTCTGGGAGCGGGGCCTTAGCCTAAGGATTACTGAAGTACTACCGCTCCGCACATCCTCTCGAGCATCACCGCGTACACACGCGGGATGCCTATGGACCACATTCCTTACCAGACACGCGCAGCATGTACGCGCGCCAAAATGGCATCATCAGATGCTGCGGACTCAGGCTTCTCCCCCGGATCGTGCAGCGCACTGACTGCGCGCGGAGCTCGCACGTGACATGTGCACCACGCCCCCAAGCTCCGTGTCAAGATTCATTAGCTGCACAAACAGCTGCACCTGCTCATAGATGCATTCTTTAGCTGCACAAATAGCTACACCTGCTCAATGAGCCCTGGACCTATCACAGCTACCACGGAGGCCGCTCCCCTGCTCCTCCCCCCATGGTGGTTGGCTGATCCAGCCTATATATGCTCACCAATGTCATAGGCACATTGGCTGAGCATAGATTTATGTTACTCTGTGTTTACCCTTGCTGTCCTGCCTTGTTCCTGTCCTGTTGCTTTGTTCCAGTTTTGATCTTCTGTGTACCGAACCGGCTTGCTTTGACTACTCTTACCTCTGGCTCCTGGTCTTGGCTTTCTCTAACTCCTCGCTCCTCTCTAATCCTGAAGTCGGCATTGCACCTCGACCACTCTCCACTTTCCAACCCTGACATCGGCAAAAGTACCTTCTACGCTCCGGATATCTCATACGTTGAACTCGGCAAGTATAAAGACTACTCTGATCTCTATATCCTGGACCCTGCTGTCAAGGCAAACCTACACTTCGGACGTGGCCCCGTGCCTGTGGCTGGTGTTTGTTACTACTCCCATCTCAGTACCGGGATCTCATCTTGTTTGTGGTGAGCACAGTGTGACAGTATGCTCAGCCCCACAAACATAGACCCCGCTAAGGTGGGAGATGTGGTGGCATCTCATGCCGCCATGTTCTCTAAACTTGAGAAATATCTTGAACAGTCTGACCGGCGCATAGACTCTCTACAGAGAGACCTCCAGACCCTTACCATACAAATACAACACTCCAACACCTCCACTTTCTCTAATCCACCCACACCACTGTCTAGCCTAGCACTGTCGGAACCAAGACTCCCCACGCCCAACCGGTATTCCGGAGACCCACTAGAATGTTGCGGTTTTCTTAACCAATGTTTCATACAATTTGAGATGACACCCACCCGGTTCCTTACTCCGAGATCAAGAGTGGCATACATTATCTCCTTGCTCACAGGGGATGCATTGGCGTGGGCCTCTTCTATCTGGGAGCAGAGGAGAGATCTTACTCAAGACATTGGGCAATTCACAAAAGAATTCAGACGTGTCTTCGACACCCCAGGGCATAAAATTACTGCATCTTCCCTTTTTCATGTTTCCCAGGGAAATCGTCCGGTGGCAAGATACGCCTTGGAATTCCGAACAATTGCCTCAGAGACAAGATGGAACAGTGAGGCTCTCTATTCCGCCTTCTGTCAAGGACTCTCGGAACCCCTAAAAGACAAGCTCGCCGCTCAGGAGCGCCCAACGGACCTGGAGGAGCTCATCGCAGTCTGCATCCGGGTGGACCAGAGCTTGCAGGAGAGGAAATCCGAGCATTCACGAAACCGCCAGTAACCGCCAGGACTTCACTGTTTCACTCCTTCATACCAGAGACACTTACGACCGAAGCTCCAGAACCCATGCAGTTGGGTGGTAACAAACTCTCCCTATCTGAGAAGCAATGTCGTCGAATCTTCGGCCTGTGCCTATACTGCGGCAACACAGGTCACCTAGCCCTCCACTGCCCACTCAAATCGAGGAATGCCGACCCTACACTGAGTCCTAGAAGAGCTCCCGTGGGAACACTCTCTAACTCCTCCATCATGCAAGACTCCCTGCCCAGAAGAATCCTGATTCCAGTATCCTTCAAACCCCAGGCGTGGCGGGGAATGCATTCCCCTTCATAGACTCTGGTTCCGGAGGAAACTTCATAAACCAGGAATTCGCCATAAGAAACAACATCCCATTGGAAGAAAAAAAAACCCGGTGGGATTGGAGGCCATTGACGGACGCCCTCTGCAACCGGCCTTCATCATCCTACAGACCGTGGATCTCTCCCTGGTGTGCGAACAGACCCACAGAGAGAATATCACCCTAGACGTGATCCATTCCCCAACTGCCGAAATCATTCTGGGCCTTCCATGGCTCCAACGCCACAACCCACTCATCAATTGGACCAAAGAAAGACCCATCTCTTGGAACCAACAATGTTCCACAACGTGTGCAGTTTCCCCTCAGAAAATCTGCAGCATGAAGACACCAGAAGAGCCACAAGAACCTTTACAGATGAATACAATGAATTCAGAGATGTATTCGACAAAGCCAGGTCAGAGGTATTGCCGCCCTATCGACCCTTCGACTGTCCTATAGACCTCCTGCCCAGTTCCACCCTGCCCAGAGGCACTCTTACCCTCTCTCCCTTCCAGAAACCAAAGCTATGTCCGAATACATCCAAGATAATCTCCAAAAAGGGTTAATCAGAAAGTCCTCATCAACGGCGGGGGCAGGTTTTTTTTTTGTCAAAAAAAAGGATGGCACCCTAAGACCCTGCATCGACTACCGAGGACTAAACAAGATCACCATTAAAAACCGCTACCCACTACCATTGATATCAGAGTTGTTCGACCGCCTCAAGGGATCCACTATATTCACCAAATTGGACCTCCGTGGGGCCCACAACCTGGTAAAGATTCATCAGGGCGATGAGTGGAAAACGGCGTTCAACACAAGAGATGGCCACTACGAATACCTAGTTATGCCATTCAGCCTGTGCAATGCCCCAGCAGTCTTCCAAGACTTTGTTAACAAAATATTTAGAGATCTGCTGAACAGATTCGTTATCGTTTACATGGACGAAATTTTAATCTTTTCCAAGACCACCCCAGAACACATTGACCAAGTCAAACAGGTACTTCTACGCCTTCGTCAGCACCACCTCTATGCCAAATGGAAAAGTGCAGCTTTCACCAAACCTCCACTGCCTTTTTAGGATACATCATATCAGATTCTGGGTTTACCATGGACCCCTCAACGCTGAAAGCCGTCGTGGACTGGAATCTCCCCACATCTCTCAAAGGCATTCAGAGATTCCTAGGATTTGCCAATTATTATAGAAGGTACATCCACAAGTTCTCGTCCATTGTCGCACCCATCACTGCTCTCACCAAGAAAGGAGCTGACATTGTATCCTGGCCACCTGCAGTTATCCAGTCCTTCAACACTTTAAAGAAAGCATTTATCTCTGCACCTATACTGATTCACCTCAATCCCAGACTACCATTCACATTGGAAGTAGACGCATCAGACATCGGAGCCGGCACCATCTTGTCACAGAGAGGATCATCATCGTTTAACCTACACCCATGTGCCTTCTTCCATAAACAAATTACATCAGCACAACAGAACTATGATGTAGGCAACAGAGAGCTACTGGCCATTAAACTATCCTTGGAGGAATGGAGACATCTGCTGGAGGGTACAGAGAGTCCCATCAAAATCCTCACGATCACAAAAACCTTATGTACCTGGAGAGCGCTCAACGCCTAGGAGTCCGTCAAGCCCGTTGGTCACTTTTTTTCTCCGCTTTAATTACATCATATCATTCATACCCGGTTCCAAGAACCTAAAAGCAGACGCCCTTTCCCGTCAGTTTTAAGTGAGAACAAAATCGAAGCCAAGTCAGAGACCATCCTGCCTGCCAAGTTCATCATCTCCGCCAATACATTCGACATACTAGATGACATCCTGCTGGACCAAACCAACATTCCGGAAGGTCTGGAGATCCCGGACAGATGCCTCTTTGCAGCATTACCCTTCCGCAATAAGATCTTGGAATGGGGACATTCATCAAAAACCGCCGGCCATCCCGGTACTAAGAGAACCGCAGACTTAATCGCACGGACCTTCTGGTGGCCTAACATGCAAAAAGACATAAAGGAATTTACCAAAGCATGCGCCACATGTGCACGGAACAAGACACCCCGCAGTAAACCCCAAGGACTCTTAAACCCCCTACCTATCCCGGACCGCCCGTGGAGGGACCTGTCTATGGACTTCGTCATAGAACTTCCAAGATCCATAGGTATGAACACCATACTCGTAGTCATAGACAGGTTCTCTAAACAAGCACATTTTATCCCACTCAAAGGACTACCGGACTCCCCAACCTTGGCAGACATATTCTCTAGGGAGATCTTCTGCCTCCACGGTACCCCCACCACCATTGTATCCGACAGAGGGCCCCAGTTCATCTCGAGGTTCTGGCGGGCCTTCACCAAAAGATTGAACATTTCTCTGCATTTTTCATCGGGGTACCATCCACAGACAAATAGACAGACAGAAAGGACCAATCAATCCTTAGAGCAGTACCTGCGCTGCATCGTCGCGGACACCCAGGATGACTGGGCAGACCTGCTTCCCTGGGCAGAGTTCGCCAATAACTCTCTGAGGAACGAGAGTACACAGGCTTCTCCTTTCTTTGTAAACTACGGTTTCCCTCCGGCACGGCTACCCTTCTCTTCCCCTTCCTCTTGGGTTCCTGCAGCTGACGACCGGATACAAGCACTACAAGATTCATGGACTAAAATTCATAATAATCTGAAAGAAGCCTCCTCTAGACAGAAAACTCAGGCAGACCGCCACCGTCGCGAAACTCCAGAGCTGAGACCGGGAGACAAAGTATGGCTGTCCTCACGGAACATACACCTAAAAGTACCCACACTCAAACTGGCCCCAAGTTTCCTGGGTCCTTTCAAAGTCTTGGAGAGAATAAACCCCGTGGCATATCGCCTGCAACTCCCTTCATCGATGAGAATCCCATCGGTATTTCACATTTCTTTGTTGAAACCAGCACACCGCAGCCTCCGCTTTCCAGATCCAGCTCCTGCACCACCAGGCCCTCAAATCGTAGGGGGCCAGCAGGAGTACGAAGTTCAGGCTATCCTAGACTCCAGGTTATCTAGAAGGACAATCCAATACCTCATTCACTGGAGGGGATACGGTCTCGAGGAACGATCCTGGATACACAACAGCAAGTCCACGCACCCAAACTCATCAAAACTTTCACCAGAAGTACCCCTCAAGCCTCGCAGGGTTCGCCCGGAGGTTTCCTATGAAGGGGGGGGATACTGTAAGGATTACCGAAGTAGTGCCGCTCCGCGCATCCTCTCGAGCACCACCGCACACGTGCGGGGTGCCTATGGACCACATTCCTTACCAGACGCGCGCAGCATGCACGCGGGCCAAAATGGCATCATCCGACGCTGCGGACTCAGGCTCTGCCCCTGGATTGTGCCGTACACTGACTGTGCACAGAGCTCGCACGTGACATGTACGCCACGCCCCCAAGCTCCGTGTCAAGATTCATTAGCTGCACAAACAGCTGCACCTGCTCATAGATGCATTCTTTAGCTGCACAAACAGCTACACCTGCTCATTGAGTCATGGACCTATCACAGCTACCACGGAGGCCGCGCCCCTGCTCCTCCCCCCCATCTGGGTTGGCTGATCCAGCTTATATATGCTCACCAATGTCATAGGCACATTGGCTGAGCATAGATTTATGTTACTCTGTGTTTACCCTTGCTGTCCTGCCTTGTTCCTGTCCTGTTGCTTTGTTCCGGTTTTGATCTTCTGTGTACCGAACCGGCTTGCTTTGACTACTCCTACCTCTGGCTCCTGATATTGGCTATCTCTGACTCCTCACTCCTCTCTAATCCTGAACTCGGCATTACACCTCGACCACTCTCCACTCTCCAACCCTGACATCGGCAAAAGTACCTTCTACGCTCCGGATATCTCATACGATGAACTCGGCAAGTATAAAGACTACTCTGATCTCTATATCCCGGGCCCAGCTGTCAAGGCAAACCTACACTCCGGATGTGGCCCTGTGCCTGTGGCTGGTGTTTGTTACTACTCCCATCTCAGTACCGGGGTCTCGTCTTGTTTGTGGTGAGCACAGCGTGACAGTCTCATGCCGAGGATTGAGACAAAACTGTATGCCTGTGTCCTGAGACACAGCAAATTTACCTGTGAGGCTAAGGACTGCCCATTGAATATCTCCTGCACATGCTGGTGTTTGACTAATAGGAACCAGCTTAGCTGGTTAGTGATTTTAGTTAGAAATTATATTTTGTTAGGAGGCTACCCTGAGTGAAGTAAATGTGGCCAGGTCCACCCTTGGTCTCCTTAGTCCCCTTAACCCGCTGCAAAGTGTGCCGATGCCAGTGATGCAAGGAGCTTTGGGAGGGGGTAGTAGGGGTGAGCGGGTCACCGGAGATCCACGGCAGCTCCCATCGCAGGGTGCCGCCGTATTGCCGATAGCCGCGCATGCGCAGTGCACCTAGTGCATGCGCAGAATGTTGCAATAGATGCGATGGCCATTACAGCACTCGGCACATGCATAGTAGACAGCCAGTAGCGGTGGCCATCTTAACCCAGGGCCCGTGAGCGACTATAAGCTCCATAGTGCTCAGGGGCTGGGGAGACACATGGTGCATCCCAGCTAATGGGGCTGCAACATTCATGGCAGGAGGACATTGCTACATTTCACGTGCTGGGAGACAGAGGTGTAAGGTAGTGTCTCAGGAGCCAATGGTCCTGAGACTAAGCCTATACTTCCCCTTCAGGCCCCAGCTAGGCCCTGACTTCACCATAGCTTGTATGTGCACTAGGGAAAGGCGCGATGCCCATGCCCCCATGCCCAGGCCCTCATGTAGAGGCGGACGACATCACTGACAATGACGGTGTGGACACTGGGTGGTTAGGTGCCCAGGGCACTTCAGTACATTGTGGGAAACCTCTTCAGGGTGTGAACAAGGTGGTTGGACAGTGGGGTACCATGTGGGGTTAAGGCTGTGCAAGACCTCTATATATGCATTAGAGTGTTATAAGTTGCATGTTCAGTAAAACTGTTATACATATACTGCATGTGTTGAAGAAAAGTCCTCCTTGGCGCTGGTCCTCAATGTGATGGTATGAATAGTGATAAGGAAAACAAAAATAATAAATGGTCTAAATCCTCTATAAATCTACTAAGATCAATAACACCACAAGGTGCGTGCCTATAGTGAAACAACACCTATATTGAATGAAATAAACTCTAATCTCAAAAAATACACAGTGGAAATATTCATACTGTAACTACAATTAAATATAAGAGAATTCCCTGAAAATGGAGAGTATCACGGCATATTTAAGAGAGAAATCCCATAAATTTTCTCAGGTGTGGGAACTATGTCACAGGAGGGTGGCATGGGCCTAGACCCAGATCTAGCAATACTGTAAAAATTGATCAGATGTTTAAGAAGGATCTAAACTGTGAGGAGATAGGAATAGGACGAGACGCTGAGATGTAATTCAGTGATTACTGTGATAATTTCGCCCCCTCATCCCCACCCCATGTTAGTTGCTGTTTTCTATCCCCTATGGTTGACCCTCAACCCCCTTCCATCCCGTGAGAGACTGATGTATTCGATTTCTAGACAACACTTCAAATATGTATGTTCAGTAAAGTGAGCTACTGTATCTATGTGAATAAATGAATGCCGATGTACTGTAATGTGTAACAATTTCCTCTCCCCTTTTTCCCTTCTGTACCCCAATTTTACAATAAAAATCTGTGTTTAAAAAAATAAAAATAACATAATTAACTGTATCAGTGCACAATCACGAATTTTCTGTTAAAAATGCGCATGTAGATCAATTCAGATCAAGTGTGCTGGTGTGTTGGCATCTCTGTGGGTATGCACGGTTCAGGCGTGGGTGCTCCGGTCTCAGTATATCATGCCAGGATTTTCCATGGGGCTCTCCTCCTATTCCCAGCACACTGATAGTCACTCTACGTTTTCCATGAGACCAGCTCCCTTCCAGTGTGCTGGCAACCGGAGGTGTTTCTCTGGAGGAGATACGCGATACTCTGGGGCGTGCATGCCTACATGTAGTGGGGCATTGGAGTAAGCTGAGCCATCTGATGAGTAATCTGGTCACGCCACGTGGTGCGCCTGTGTGCATCATAACGCAAGACGACCCCATTGGAAGGCTGAGCCTGGAAGCAGAAAGAAACCCGGACGCAGAGGAGACCCCGTGGAAAATCCTGGCATCATATACTGATACCGGAGCACCCGCACCTGAACCGCGCAGACCCACAAAGACGTCTACACACCAGCACACCTGATCTGAATTGATCTACATGCGCATTTTTAACAGAAAATTTGTGTTATGTGTTACATAATAATATGTGTGTTACTTTGACTTAAAGGGATTGTGTTTGCATAGTCACATGGTGTTATTTGTTGTAGTCTTTGTACACAATAAACCACAGTGAATTACACATCCTGCTGCAAACTGTCTGTTTTCACACTGTTCATGTATATAAAGTGAATGCTGCAAACCTAGAAAATTAGTTAGAATGATACAATTACCGGTGCTCCCGTGCTTGAACGAAAGCCTGTTTCCAGTCCTAGATCAGGTCAAAACGTTGTGTTGGCTCAAATAAATGAGTCTAGGTTTTCAAAATCCGTTGGGCCCTGTGTTCCTTCTGCTTCACACTGTTCATCCCACCACAAGAGATATATATATATAGCTGAACCCCCTTATAACGCTGTTCTTGTGGTCCAAAGAATCACATCGCAGTATAAGTGGATCGCGTTAGAAATAGTGTACAATTGTATGCATTGTACAATAAAGTATTTAAGACACCAATAATCGTGTTGTAAAGTATTCATAATACGAAAATTGGGAGCTAAGCTTGCTATAAATCGCGCTATAAGCGGATTTGCATTGTAACGGATCGCGTAATAACGGAGTTGAGCTGTATGTATATATATATATATATATATATATATATATATATATATATATATATATATATATATATATTTATATATATTTATTTATCTTGTGGCGGGATGAACAGTGTGAAAAAAGACAGTTTGCAGCAGGATGTGTAAATATCCGTTTCACTGTGTTTCAAAAGGGTAGAGTTTTGTACAGTGTATGCTTTTGAAAAACTACATATAAATGGCTCTGTTCTACAGTATGTCTGAAACGATATAGCAAATGTTATCTTAACATTAAGCAACTTGGGTTGCATAGTAAATTTAAAACCAGAGACAGAACATGAAACACAGACAGAGCTCAGTGCTAAATCCATTAACATAAATACACGGTACAGTGCCTATATATATATATATATATATATATATATATATATATATATATATATATATATATATATATGTATATATATATATATATACATATGCAGTGATCGACAAATCACCAAAAAATCTACTCGCCGAACAAAAAAATCTACTCGCCACCTAGTACCACACGTCTGCTGCTTGGGCCAATAGGAGCTCGCCACGATGTTACATCCACTCGCCCGGGGCGTGCAAATGTATAGGTTTATCATAAACATATACATATATATATATATATATATACATACATACATATATAGATATAAAGCAACTGTAAATATTCCTTTATATTCATTTGCATGTCTTAGACAGGTCTGCAACCCTGTCTTTCACCATTATCACCCAGCACACAGCACTTCCACTGCAGCAAGGGATTCTGGGAAATGGCATGCAAATGAGCACACAGTGCCACCTTTTATCTCATGCTCACATTACATGAGAAACCCTTATCCAATGCATGCTGCTTTAAACACAGCTTTTAAGCAAGGGCTTGGGAGATGCAAAGCCAGTAAACCCACTCACAGACATGTTTCAACCCTGATGGGTATCATCAGTGTGAGGTTGGTTGCTGGCAGTTGTTCAAATGAGATACGAGTCGGTAATCACCACACTTATTAAGGTTATGGTGGGTAAAAAAGTGACTAAAACCCTCCACAGTAAAGCATAAAGCAACTGTAAATATTCCTGTATATTCATTTGCATGTCTTAGACAGGTCTGCAACCCTGTCTTTCCCCATTATCACCCAGCAAACAGCACTTCCACTGCAGCAAGGGATTCTGGGTAATGAACTGCCTTTTGAAAGTAAAGTATGTCATTATCTTTGAACTTCATGCAGCTGTACCCTGTAGTCCCCTCCCCCACGAACACACACAAGGCTCGCTCAAGGATTTGAAACTCCACAGTCATTAATTTTCTGAAACTTGACATTGTGTTCTTAATCCATCCGTAGCCGAGCGTCAATCACCTCACTGCGCCTGCGTGTAATCCTTTTTGAGATGGGAGATGCACATAACTCACCCAACCCCCCCCCCCAACCCTTTGAGGCTTTGTTTACGGTAACGCTTTGGAAAATCCCTTCTCGAATTTGATATGTAAATCTGATTTGCATAGCATTGTGAGAATTGAGAGTTAAAAAAACCATTAAATGATTCATGTTGTTTTGTCATTCATTCTATTTCTTTGGTGTAGGGGGTTGTCAATGATTATGACTAGCAGGAATGTAAATAAATATTTATTTTACCAGGAACAAAAAAAAAAAATATAAAACGCTTGCCATTGTGTTTTTAATCAGTCCCTACAGTAGCAGAGCATCACCTCTCTATGCGCCTGCATGTAATCCTCTTTGGGATGGGAGCTAGTTGATTACTGCGTATGCGCCTGTAACTTCACCCACCACTGCTTGCTTGAGTGAGTGACCAAAAATTTTTTTTTTTATTATAATATTTTAATTGTCATTTTCTCCACAAGCCTGCAAAAACAATCTTGATATTACGATATTCAATTTGTGCTGTAGCTTTTGACTGTGACCCTGTGCGTTTTACTGCACATGGTTGATTTGTGTGCTTTTTATGTACTGTATTTGGGGGTGTAGGGATCAAATTATTATGATGAACTGCCTTTTGAAATTACTGTACTGTATGTAATTTCTTTGAACTGTTGCACAGCTAATCCTTCATGCAGCCCCCTCCCCCACGCACACAAGGCTCGCTCAAGGTTTTGAAACTCTTATCGACAGACACCCCCACAGAGTCATTAATTTTCTGAAACTAGTCATTGTGTTTTTAATCCGTCCCTAGCCGAGCGTCAATCACCTCACTGCGCCTGTGTGTAATCCTCTTTGAGATGGGAGCTAGCTGATTACTGCGCATGACTCACCCAAGCCCCCCCCCCCCAACCCTTTGAGGCTTTGTTTACGGTACCACTTTGGAAAATCCCTTCTTGAATTTGAAATGTAAATCTGATTTGCACAGCATTGTGAGAATTGAGAGTTAAAAAAACCATTAACTGATTCATGTTGTTTTGTCATTCATTCTTTTTCTTTGGTGTAGGTGTTGTCAATGATTATGATTAGCAGGAATGTAAATAAATATTTATTTTATTTTATCAGGAACCAAAAAATACAAATATAAAAATAATCATGAATAATACATAATGCAGTCTTTATTAAGTTCTTCTGGCAGATTGAAATTGGATAAACATTTATAAAACATTTATAAACATGGATAAACATGAATAATGCACATTTATAATAATATTATTTAATAATATATAATTTATAATATATATATAGTAATATCATTTTTTCTGCCTTTATCTTCTTCCTCATTTTGTGTACAGTACAGTAGTTCATTGGGAGAGGAGAGGTTTTGTGTACATCATTACTGCTGTTTATATACTGTACACTGGACTGTACAAACAGATTAGACTGGACACAAAACCCCACCTCCCCCCAGGCCACCCTTTTTTCCTGAAACGACAAGAAAACAAAAAATTAGTGCAGATATGTGCGTACTGTATAATGGCATTGTGTGATGTGTAGTACTACAGTAGATGGCTGGTGCTGCTTTCTCTGGAAAGAAAAAAATTGAGCAGTTAGGTGCATACTGTATTATGGCATTGTGTACTGTATAGCTACTTCACATTGGACTACAGCAGGCAGTTAGTACTGTCAAACTAGTCTATACTGGAACTACTGTATACTCTGACTACTGTTAAATACTATGTAACCAGATGGCTGGTGCTGCTCTCTCTGGAAAGAAAAAAATGGAGCAGTTACAGTACTGTAGGTGCATATTGTATTATGGCATTATGGCATTGTGTATGCAGTTAGTACTGTCAAACTAGTCTATACTGGAACTACTGTTTACTTTGACTATTAGGAAAGAAAAAATCTGTGCCATACTTACCTGTATCATACTGTACTTACAATACTACAGTACAGTACTACTTTCCTGATGCTTGCCCATTACGCGCGATCACAATGGGCAACACAGTCGCAATATGGTCAATATATTTATTGCAGCATTCCACGGTGAGTACATCGTTCCAAAAACTCAGTATGCCTTTCGCCAACTCATCCTTTTTGGAGAGTTTCACCACTTTCTGGATATGGTCCTTCAGCTGATGCCAGACCATTTCGATCGGATTGAAGTCTGGCGATCTGTCATTGGAAATAAAGGACAATTAGTTTAAGAGATACAGTACACAGTAAAAACAGTGGGAAAAATATGAGACAAGGTTACCGCACTTACTCTGCTGTCGTCTTCACCCAGTTGATACCGCGCTCAAGGATATGCGCTGTTGACGCGGTGTGCTTCGGATCGTTGTCCTGGTAGGAATGGTGACCATCCGGGAACTCGCGTGTGATGTATTGCACTATCTCAGGCACAATTTTGTCTTTGAAGAAAGCTTTATTCATGATTGCTATAACAAGAAAAGAAAAGTGCTCAAAAAACTGCACACTAGTACAGTACAGTGCATAAGGCTACCTTCAAAGATGACAATGCATCCTGGTCCACGCCTAGAGATGGCACCCCACACATGCATCTTCACTGGGTGTTTTGGCCACGGCTTAATAGATATGCAACCTTTTTTTCTGGAATGCAAATGTTGCAAGTCGCTCCAGCGATACAGTAGACTCGTCAGTGAAGATGCAATCCTGGAAAGTTTCCCCACTGTCGATCCATGCCTGGGCCTGGACCACTCTTTTGATTTTGTTTACGACCCTTATCATGGGGTACGCTCTGAAATGACAAGGAATAAATAATTTTAGCGGTACAGTACAGGTTCTTAAACAACACTTTAACCTCCTGTACTGTCCAGTACTAACCTTACACGTCCATATTTCCATCCAATTCTGCGTCTCATCTTCTTTATGCTAGTCTCGGATACAGTCAGATTGTGATTTTCCTGCAGAGTGTATTTGACCCTTAATGCACTCTTCTCATCATTCTCCTCACTTATTTTGTCCACCAGAAGAGTGTTCTCCCTACAATGTAAAGAAAAACAATCCGGTAAGTTACAGCACCGACACACTTTATTCGAGCAAATACCCAGTATGTACCTGGCAGATACCTGGAATGCGCCGCTCCTCACCTCTGACAAGCCCCGTTGCGTTTGCCTTCCCAGCCTGGGTTCATGCCTGGCTGACGGGCGGCTGATCTGTTAAATGATAATGATTAGGATTTAATAGGCTGCAATGCTTCGTGTGTCTACCAGATGGCATAAATTCATGAATTGTAATGCAGTATATATATATATACTGTGCAGTATTGCAGCCAGCGGGAATAAAATGCTTCAATCCCTGCCTGGAAAATAACCCAATGCACTCGGGCAGAAAACAGTCACAAACCTCAATACACCCGGGTATACCCGAATTCGTGGGACTAGCCGAGCTCGAATAAAGTGTGTCGCCAGTGTACAGTGCAGTAGGCCACAAGCACAGCACATCATTTGGTGTAAAAATAGTATACAATGAGATACTGTTCTATAAATATGCAGCAATATAAAAAATATATACTGTATACTGTTGTAATATAGATATACCGAAATCACAAAAATATTAGATACAGTAGATCTACAGTACACAATATATTGTTCTATTAATATGCAGCAATATAAAAATATATACTGTTGTAATATAAATCTACCGCAATCACAAAAATATTAGATACAGTAGATCTACAGTACACAATATATTGTTCTATTAATATTCAGGAATATAAAAAATATATATACTGTTGTAATATAAATCTACCGAAATAACTATAAAATTAGATACAGTAGATCTACTGTACAATATTTTATATAAAAAAAAATTAAGTTATATAAATATACTTACGCGTTAGTTACCCTTAGAGCCCTTTTGTATTCTCTGGTTTTTCCGTGTGCATGATAGCTCACGGTGGTTGCTGGCACAACGATGCTAACCAGCGTTGGATAGCAGCAATTCGGTGTCCGCTCGTGTACATCTCCTTTATTCGCATGCTGAGCTCCTTGGAAATCTTTTCAACAGGCATTGCTGCGAGTAGAAAGAAATACAAACACAAGAATGTATATTCGATGTTTAGTCGATGTGTATTCAATGTGCAGTGAATCCACAAAGTGGATGGTTTATTTATACGGTAATGACTCACATTAGAGTATGCTCACTTTCAACACCTGTACCTCGTTGCCATGCATAAAAGGTTACACACTTTGCATAGCCCACCACTCGATGATCTTTATCTAAACTTTCCCTTGTCCAGATACTGCATTATGCCATCTGCTTCCATGGATCAACCCCGATTCTACGGACGCAGGAACCCACTCGCCTCTGCCGTGCCTGTCATGCAGAAAAAGCGAAAGGCGGCGGCCGTTTCCACGCCAAGGCCAAAGCGAAAGGCTAAGGCCAATAAAGAAAACCTTCTGATGACCCCAAAGGCTAATGGTTTTAATAGATGTCAGCCTTATTATGTCAAGAAGAAATACGGTGATGTACACTCCACGCAAAACAAATGGCAGCCAACACATCGTACCCGCTGACCACTTCCTCCCATACGCTTCGACGACTCTGCCGCCGCTGTCCTGGAAATCTTCAGCCCTTCTTCTCCACTACTCGTCCTTGACGCTGCCGCCGCCCTCCCGGAAACCCACAGGCCATCTTTGCCAGTTCTATTCGACGATGCTGCCGCTGGTGCCTCTGAAATCCACGGGTCACTTTCTCCTTTACGCTTAGACGACTCTGCCGCTTCTCGCCCGGAAATCCAGAGGTCACTTTGTCCATCCCTCTTCGACGACGCTGCCGCTTCTCCTCTCCCGGATATCCACAGGTCACCTCCTCCACCCTTCTTCGACGACGCTACCGCTTCTCTCCATGGAACCCCCATCTCATCCTCCATAGCACCCATCCACCCAGATGTCCACAGGACGCCATGCTCATTAGACCGGATGCTGAATGGGATAAGTGTGGATATCCCTGGGAACTCTATTGTGCTGGCAAAGATAGATCTGCTTCTGGAGACCATGATAAATATGGAGCAACGGATGCTAAATATGGATCAACGGATGGATCGACGGATGGAGAAGATAGAGGCTGACATAGCGGGGATACATCTTTGCTTGGTGTTCATGCCCCTGTTTCCCCGACGCCGGACCAGGAGGGTGGCATAGATGTGATGAGTGGGAGCATCGACCACCTTCCATCACCAAGCGCACCCCCTACCCAAGAAGATTTTGTGTACATGTATGCTGTTGAGGAGGACATGACAACCCCGTCAAGACCACGCCATTACACAACACGTCGACCAAGACAGGAGGAAAGCTTCCTCCCAGACAACCTACCCTCATCCACCGCCACAAGCACACCCACTCACAGAAGACCTACATTCGCTTGCATCGATATGGCGCCCGACATCATCCTGCGCGATCTGCCATCGGCACTCAGGGAGAAGTATAGGGTGATTAGTGCTGGTGTACCCCACAAGTATGCCTTGTTACTTTTTAAGCACCACGTGTCCTACTGGATGTACTGCGACTGGGCCTTCAAAGTGAACTACGAAGGAAATCGCCTAAAAAAGGCGCTTCCTGACAATTTAAGAAAGACCATTCTGGATTTATTGCGGCGCTATTTTTCAATTACAGATCCTGTAATGAAAGGCGTTCGAGACTGCATTAATGGCGTTTTGCACCATGCAAGGCATTGGCCATGGATGGACAATCTGGTGGGGTACGCATTTGAGTGAGTGTTCAACTGTTGAAAATGTTTTGTAAATGTTTTTGTTCCAGTCCTCGAGGGCCGCAAACAGGCCCGGTTTTCAAAGGTTACCCTGAAAACCAGGCCTGTTTGCTGCCCTCGAGGACTGTAGTGGTGCAGGCCTGACTGACTGTTCTGCACACCATCCCACTTAAATGTTTTGACCTGCTGTACTTAAATAAAGGAGATGTTTTGTTTTGTATATTTTATGAATAAAGATTTTTTTTTAACAACAGGTAAGACCATACTGTTGTGCTTACTGTACATGTTTTGACCTGCTGAACTTAAATAAAGGCGATGTTGTGTGTTTTAACTTGTATTAATAAATAAATGTTTTTATACACTGTACAGAAGACCTGCACAATTCCAGTCCCCGAGGGCCGCAAACAGGCCCGGTTTTCAAGGTTGTCCTGGAATTCGGGCCTGTTTGCGGCCCTCAAGGACTGGAGTTGTGCAGGCCTGACTGACTGCTGTAAATGTTTGACCTGCTGTACTTAAATAAAGGAGATGTTGCGTTTTGTATATTTTATGAATAAAGAGGTTTTTTTTAATAACAGGTGCTGTAAATGTTTTGACTTTCTGTACATAAATGTTTTCCCTAGCAGTAAACCATACACCTGTTGATGTTTTGAATTGCTGTGCACTTAAAATGTTTTTACATTGTACAGTATTTGTAAATAAATGTTTTTGTACTTACTCCACCAATAAAAGAACATGTTGATTTTTTTTAAATTGTTCCATTGGCTCCTTTGATACTGTACAAGAGTATTAAAAAAATAGAAGACACACACTGTACTGTACAGGACTGTATATACTGGTACTGTATAGAAGACACATACTGTATGTACTGTAATACATGTACTGTAGAATAAATGCATACTTTATTTTTTCGGGTTTATTACACAGTATACTGTATATTAAAAAGTATTGTATACTGTACGGTCGGAAAACATCCGCATACTGTTTCAGGTATTCTATCCTAATCAATAACAACGGCCACTAAACTGTAGACTCCGGTACGTGGTTTTTTAAATCCGATTCAGCAATGTGCAGGCATTGTTACATAAAGCGATATTATCCATCGAAATCCCTCCATTAGCCGTTTTCTTTTCTTAGGAAAAACAAAAAGAAAAGTTTTACTGTAATGGTCAGTCCCCTAAAGAAGTTCCCAGTCAGTCCCACCAATAATTTTCTCGGGGGGCGTCTCCTGTTCACATGCGCATGCGCCTACCGTCGATGTAATGACACGCATATGCAATTCAAGAAGGTTCCAATGCGCATGCGCCTAGTGTTCCACCAATTGTGCAGTGTCTGCAGTACAGTACTGTAGAAGCCGCTCAGCCAATGATATTGCTTACAGGAGAATCGCTTGACTTTTGAATCGCACCGATATTGATATTGTCAAAATAAAAAAAAAACAGAAAATAATACGGCAACAATACTCACCATAGAATTTCCCAATCAGCTGGCGCCTGCGCCGGGCCACTGCCAGTCCAGTATTCTTGATCATACACGTTGACAGTTGGCAGCGGGACTACTACACCTGTAGTCAGCTGATGAGGCTGGAAATCGCTTAGGTACATGCAAGCTTGCTCAAAACTGCAAGCGAAATCTGGCTCAGGCTGCAGGTATCCGTGCGTGGACAGACAGCAAGGGTTGTCACTGACGGTGGGACCGTTATTGGAAGCCGGTGCTGGTGCTAGCGCATTGCTTGCCAGCAACTGTCGTTTCTTAGTTGGTTTTAACACGACCTTTCGCCTTTTGCCATCTGCATGATCATAGATATAGGAAAAAGCTGGTTATACACACCAATACCCTCCAATACATTCGGGATCAATATGATAAAAACATGGATCGCTACATAACCTTTTCCTTATTGCACGCTTCCACACATGAGGAGCTGGCGAAAATTTGTAAAAGTCAGAGTTTTCGATAAAATACTGATAAATTTGAACAACTGTTGCCATCTTATCATCTGTTGCATTAATCTCAGCCCATATCAAATACGCATAAGTTCTGTCGGGTTTTTGGAAAACGGGCTGCACTTGAACACTCATGGTGGCGGGTCTCTGGAGAATAACAGAAACTGGTCTTTGTCTTTCTTTAATATGAAAAGCCTAAATTGATACATTATTGTAACCTCTTCCTTCAGTCTCAAGGCCAATTTACAATAGCACACTGTGGTATCTTTTTTAAACGAAACACCTGCAAGTCGACACATTACTGAAGCGCATGCGCATTACAATTCATGAATATCTGCCATCTGGCAGACACGCGAAGAATTGCACCCTATTAAATCCGAACCATTCTCAATAAACGCATGAACCGCGCATCAACCGCGCATGACCCGCGCATGACCCGCGGCTGAGAACGCAACATGAATGCGGCATGCACCCGGTGAAGTGCGTCGCATTCAGAAAAAAATCCAGGAAAAATGCGGTGATGTTTTAGAATAAACGGGGCCGCAGCAGTATGGTGGAGAATGTGGGTCAACACTAAAAGGTCTGTGGGTTTGCAAATAAATGCGGGGGTTTAAAATTGCCGCCCAGCCGAAGTAAAAGTACCGATGCTATGAGTGAAGTCTGTCCCACTGTGTATAACCAGTTGTGCTTACATCATACACAGAGAATGTGTGAAATGTGGATGCAATAGCACCCTGTAAGGGATCCACTCCTGGCTTTTACTATAGCCTTGCAGACCTCTGCAGTTGCAAGCTTCCTCTGGCAATCAATGGCACATATGCTGTCTCTCATTGCAGCTTCTGCCCTGTGCCCTATCATTGGAGGAATGCTCCCACACCCTTCCCCTGTGATTGGATCTCCGCCCTTTATATGTTGGGCTTTGGCTCTGAAACAGTGCCGAGCATAAATTATCCTTCTCTGGACGTTACTGTCTCTGCCACAAGCCGCCCTGGCTTGTAGCCTGGTGTACTAACCTCTCTAGTTCTTATCCCTAGTTCCTAGTTCCTGAGGCCCGCTGCTAGTTCCATGCAGAGGCCCGTTCCTGACTTCTGTGCTGAAGCGTTGTTTCCTGAGGCCTGCTGCTAGTTCCATGCAGAGGCCCGTTCCGGACTTCTGTGCTGAAGCGTTGGTTTCCCTGACGCTGCCCTGCGGTGTACTTCGGCCAGCCTGCTGTCTCCCCCTGCTGAGACCGGCGTCATGGGCCGAGGCCGCTCCTCGAGTAGAGGCCACTCCCGCGCTCACGCTCCTAAGCTGAAGCGGGAAACTCCGGACTACCCGTTGCTGAACTCCTGCTTGAATAACGACGATGCTGCCTTCTCCAAACCTGACCCTGTTACGTACTACTACGAACTGCGCACTCCGGATCAGTCTGCGCGGACTAAGGTCGGTGATTATATAACCCCACCTCAGCCCCGCGATCCGGTCCCGGTTTGTGGCGAGCACAATCGTAACAGTATGCTCGGCCCCACAAAACCGGACCGCGCTGTGGCGGGGGTTAGTAAATCTTTAACTGTACCTATGTCCCAGGCTGCGGACCAGTCCCTGTTTGGAAAACCATACCGGTTTGAGAGACTGCCTCCGCCTGAGAGTGCGTTCTTGTATGAAGGTTTAACCCCTCAGGAAAGACTGATTCGTAAAGAACTTCTTACTAGATCTCAGCAATTTAAAGAGGAAAGAAAGTCTCAACAGGCCCTGCTCTCCCAACGGTCCCGGGTTTTTTCCTCCTCAGATCGAAAGACTCTAGATCAGATTCTAGATGCCGCCTGTGTGTTATACCAAGATTTTGACTTAATCATAAGTGAGCGGGACCCTCTTCTCGCTGCCTACGCACTTTCTAATCACAATTTCTATGCTGCCAGTCCTGTTACTAAACCTGTGCGGTTACCACCCTCTCCTAAGACAGGCCAAACCATCTCCCTGTCACTCCCCGCTAAGGAAGAAGCTGCCACGGTCCCTAGTCCTGAGTTAACCTCCCTGGGTTCTGTCCCCGAGGTTATTCCTGTCTTAAACCCTGCTAGTCAGGCCTATGAGTCCCCCACTGTAAATCCCTGCATCCCCCAGGTCAGTGTGTCTTCCCTAGCATCAGAGAATGAATCCTGTTTGCCCTCTCTTTCTAACCCAGAATTTCTAAGCTCTGTTCCCAAGGTTATTTCTGTTTTAACCCCTGCTAGTCTGCTATTTGAGGTCCCCATTGTTAACCCTTGTATCCCGCAGACTAATGTGAGGTCTCTAGGGCAAGAAGCTGAAAACCCTATGTCCCCACTCTCGGAGACTAGTGTATCTTTTCCTGATTCTCAGGTACAGCCTAACTTAACCCTTGAGGTTTTTTCTATGTTAACCCCTGCAGGTCAGCCCCAGGAACCTCCCTTGGTAAATCCCCGTTGTCCGCCAGTCAAGGACACCTACATAGCTTCAGAGGATGAACCCCTTATGTCCCCTGACTCAGCTAAAATTCTCGGGGCTTCACCCCCTGAACTTTAGGCAATAATACTGGCTCCAGTTAAAAGTATTCTGGAACTGTTTGTTTCCCTAAGCCTGTTCGCAGAATCTCCCCTCCTAGGTATGTCGCTTACCCCGTCTGTCACTCAGAGAGCTGAAATCCCTGCTTCTCAGCATAGACCCCTTTTCGTGGAATCTGTAGTCGTTTCTGATGTCCCAAACACTATTTCCCAAATACCCACTTCAGTGACCAGCACAGTTGTGGTTGCCCCCCTTGTACTGTCTGTGTTCTCCTCTTCTCAAATCCTAGGGTTAAAAGCGAACAGTACATATTTTTCCCCTTTCCAAGTGACCCCTTCTGAGATCAGCGTATCTGCTGTTGCTCCCTTAGTATAATTACAGTTAGGGCCCTCCTTTTTGAAGGATCAGGTTTTCAAATTTAAAACTCCCTTTTCCCCTGATTTTGTAAACCTGCAGTCCCTTCTCACTGTAGTTAAAAGTTCTCCAGCAGCTGCTGAGTTAAGCTCTGCCGCTGCTAAAACTTCTGTTGTAGAAGCAACCTTCCCTAGTTCACTTCCGTTTGTCCTATCTGTTATTCCTGTCCTTGATTCTAAGTCTGTCTCCTTGGGACCGGTGACAGCTATTAGCCTCCCTTCTACGGTCCCTCAGGCTATCACTTCAGTGATCAGCTTATCTGCCCCTGATCCCTTACTACGCTCTGAGTCTCCCCTTATGGCTTCTAGGGTCTCCCCAGCACTCCCTGTGTTAATCCTTGACTTCTCTTCGACTCCTGAGGTAGAGCCTGACTGCCTGCTCTCCACCTCTGTGGTAGTCTGTGAGATGCCTATCAACTTTACTAAAATTCCTGTTTTGCAAGGTATTTCTCCTATTAAGTCTATGATACCTGCAATTCCTTTAATTGGTTCTAAGACCCCTGTCTCTGAGTCTCCTATGGAGTCTGATGCCCTCACTAGGGATTCTCAGGGACCCAATTCAGAAACAAGCACAATGTTCTCTGATCTTATTACAGTAGCTAGTTCAGTTCCTGCTGGTTCTCAATCACCCTCTTCAGTGACAAGCAAGATGTCCCTTTTTCTATTGGAAAGTCTACCCCAGTTTCTTTCATGGATCATGCCACAGCCTCCGGGATGATTAAAGATGACTTTAAGTCTGGGATGCCCACTACTTTAATAATACTGTTTCACGCTGATTCGCCCACAGTATTCGGGGTATCCACTACTGACTGTATGTCTACTACCACGAACTCAGGGGTATCGCATTTGGAACTTTCAGTAATACCCGCTGTGTCCCTTTTTTCAAAAAACCCCGTCTTTAAGATGGACTTATATTTCCCTGTGTCTCCCACAATACTTGGGGTACTTACTATTGACTGTCCTGTCGCAAGACTAGGGTTACCTCTCAGGAAGGTGCCTGGAGCTACCGATGTTAAGAACCCTATGTTTAAAACAGTAATATTTCGCATTTGCTTCTCCCACAGTATCATGCGAGACCTGGGTACCTGGGACCTCCACTCCTAAGCCAAGCTCTAGTTCTCTGTTTTCCTTCTCTGTGTTGGAGGTACCCAGCATTAACCCCAAGACTTCTATTCCTAAGCCTGTT
This sequence comes from Ascaphus truei, assembly GCF_040206685.1. Taxonomy (NCBI): domain Eukaryota; kingdom Metazoa; phylum Chordata; class Amphibia; order Anura; family Ascaphidae; genus Ascaphus; species Ascaphus truei. The sequence goes on from NC_134485.1 coordinate 217,037,811, forward strand.
GCACCGCTTACCCGGCTTCCTGCTTTCTCGGATAAGATCTGTTTTCTCACCTTTCAAACAGAGTCTTTACTCGCAGGTTTCTTTGCGGTGTCTGAAGTGCCCTTTCTGGATTGCATGTCTTCATTCTCTAGGATGAAGACACTCATGCTGGACCTCGTTGCTTTGCCTGAGGCGTCCATCCCTGTTCTTGATGGCCCCATTATGGGTTTGGATGTGCTGTCCCCTACTTTCTCCATGATGCTTACTATCCCCTTCGCCAATGCCATAACTTCGGAATTGATTCCCCCCAAATTTCAGAGGCCAAAGGAGGCGGATCCTGCAACTGCATGTACCACAATCAACAATTACGTAAACACTGCTACCAGCTCTCTCGAATTGCTTGGGATTACAAGCCTGGTTTGTATCAAAACTACTGCTCCATTATCTTGCAGTGAACCCGCCCGTCCAATACCCTCGCTAACCACCACCCTGAATTCCTTGACGTGAAATGTTTGTTTTGTAACGTACATAACCATGAAAAACAGTGTCCCTTCAGACCATACGAAGATGACGACGAATCGTATGTGGCCCCTGGAAGAGAGCCGATCGCCGGAGGATATAGGAGCTGCGGGAGAAGTTTTCCAACTGAGACACCGAGAAGACAACGGACGAGCGCAGCCTCTGCTTTTCTGACAACTCAATGTCTCCCAGACGTATGAATGGTCCTGTCCACCCAGGTTTCTCACCCAGTGGTGGGGGTACTGTAGAGAATCCCAACAAACCGTGGGCTTTCAACGCCATCTCTCGCCTAAGGACAACTCCATGTCCCCCAAATCTGTGATTGACCCTGTTCGTCCGGAGGTCTCACCTGAAAGGGGGGGGGAGTACAGTAAGGAATCCACTCCTGGCTTTTACTATAGCGTTGCAGACCTCTGCAGTTGCAAGCTTCCTCTGGCAATCAATGGCACATGTGCTGTCTCATTGCAGCTTCTGCCCTGTGCCCTATCATTGGAGGAATGCTCCCACACCCTTCCCCTGTGATTGGATCTCCGCCCTTTATATGTTGGGCTTTGGCTCTGAAACAGTGCCGAGCATAAATTATCCTTCTCTGGACATTACTGTCTCTGCCACAAGCCGCCCTGGCTTGTATCCTGGTATACTAACCTCTCTAGATCTTATCCCTAGTTCCTGAGGCCCGCTGCTAGTTCCATGCAGAGGCCCGTTCCTGACTTCTGTGCTGAAGCGTTGGTTTCCACGACGCTGCCCTGCGGTGTACTTCGGCCAGCCTGCTGTCTCCCCCTGCTGAGACCGGCGTCATGGGCCGAGGCCGCTCCTCGCGCAGGGGCCACTCCCGCGCTCACGCTCCTAAGCTGAAGCGGGGAACTCCTGACTACCCATTGCCGAACTCCTGCTTGAATAACGACGATGCTGCCTTCTCCAATCCTGACCCTGCTATGTACGAATACGAACTGCGCACTACGGATCAGTCTGTGCGGACTAAGGTCGGTGATTATATAACCCCACCTCAGCCCCGCGGTCCGGACCCGGTTTGTGGCGAGCACAATCGTAACACACCCAGAGGTTAGAAGATTGAAAGGTACTGAACTGAAGCAAAAAAAAAATAATAAGTTGGTTTTCTGAAGAAAGTGAAAATTGCAACTAGCAAGTTGTCCCTGTCGGGTTTCTAAAATTGCCGACGTGAAATGTTTGTTTTGTAACGTACATAACCATGAAAAACAGTGTCCTTTCAGACCATACGATGATGACGACGAATCGTATGTGGCCCCTGGAAGAGAGCCGTACCCACAGATGAATTTAGTATGCTGGACCTGTCATGAAGTAGGTCACATGGAAAATGTGTGTCCCCAAATTTTCAAAGACAAACAGCTGCAAAAGCAAGCAACGCTCTGTGAGTGCAAGCAAGATGTGGAAGCTGATACCAGTGAGGGTGTGCCCAGTACCACTGATATCTCTGGAGCTAATAAAGCAAAAAGAAAGAAGAAGAAAAAGAAAACTGTTCCTCAAGTCACAGGGAAAGTGACCGAGCCACTTGAACCTGCGCTGTCAGGACATGCGTCAGAAAGGCGCCAAGATGTGCTGCAGACCGGAGTGACGGGCAAAATTGTCATGGGAACGGTGGCGAAGGAAATGGAGGAGCAAAGGGATGCTGAATCCTTGATCCAGGATAAAGAGGCTTTAATTTCTGCACTCCAAGCTGCCCGCCATGATTATGAAGTCCTGTGGCAGGGATTTATGAAGGAGCGAGAAGTGAACGCCGAGTTACAGAGGTGTATACTCCCAGCTTTACAAGAGTATGAGGATTTGAAGAAAACAGAGTGTCTCTTACGGAGTGAGTTGGAAGAGGTGACGACAAGTCTGGAAACGGCCAACACCGTAATTGCCACCATGGATGAAAAACAGATTGCGTCTGATAAATTGATTGCTATCCTTAAACAGAAATACGGGAATTTCTGTTTAAGGATAGCAATCAATTTACGGGAATTGTACTAGATATAATACACATGTGCATACTTGTTGCAATGAATAAATAAATGATCCTGTGACTTTATTTATTTATTTATTTATTCATTGCAACAAGTATGCACATGTGTACTATATCTAGTACAATTAAGGGGGTTGTGGCCTATATAAGGCAGTCCCCTGAGATGTCTTATTACCTCCTGACGAAGCGCAAGATCGCGCGAAACGTGTTGAGGGGTTGCTTAGAATTTAGGGTACACACTCGGTCTTGGAGAGTGGTACCCGTAGCCTATAGGGGTCCGGTTCTATTTTCCGCCAAAGTAACTATTTTCCCTAAGAGCGATCTCGTGAGAGAGCCCAGCATTGGACTTCCACTTCCGGGTTCGGAGCAGGGTGGTGATCCGCAGCAGGGCACTGCCGATCGAGGCAGGGATAGTGAGGACAGGCTTGGGAACCCTACGGGCTATGCAGCTTTACTGATTGTAAGTTTTTATATGTATTGATACCCATTAAAGTGATTTTTTGTCTAAATACCATCTTTTTTCTCTCTGCGCTCCAACCTTTTTTGTTATTTGTGGACTGTTGGCCTGGGTGATCGCCGGAGGATATAGGAGCTGCGGGAGAAGTTTTCCAACTGAGACACCTAGGAGACAACGGACGAGCGCAGCCTCTGCTTTTCTGACAACTCAATGTCTCCCAGATGTATGAATGGTCCTGTCCACCCAGGCTTCTCACCCAGTGGTGGGGGTACTGTAGAGAATCCCAACAAACCGTGGGCTTTCAACGCCATCTCTCGCCTAAGGAGGTTTAGAAACAACTCCATGTCCCCCAAATCTGTGATTGACCCTGTTCGTCCGGAGGTCTCACCTGAAGGGGGGGGGGGAGTACAGTAAGGAATCCACTCCTGGCTTTTACTATAGCGTTGCAGACCTCTGCAGTTGCAAGCTTCCTCTGGCAATCAATGGCACATGTGCTGTCTCATTGCAGCTTCTGCCCTGTGCCCTATCATTAGAAGAATGCTCCCACACCCTTCCCCTGTGATTGGATCTCCGCCCTTTATATGTTGGGCTTTGGCTCTGAAACAGTGCCGAGCATAAATTATCCTTTTCTGGACATTACTGTCTTTGCCACAAGCCGCCCTGGCTTGTATCCTGGTGTACTAACCTCACTAGATCTTATCCCTAGTTCCTGAGGCCCGCTGCTAGTTCCATGCAGAGGCCCGTTCCTGACTTCTGTGCTGAAGCGTTGGTTTCCCCGACGCTGCCCTGCGGTGTACTTCGGCCAGCCTGCTGTCTCCCCCTGCTGAGACCGGCGTCATGGGCCGAGGCCGCTCCTCGCGCAGGGGCCACTCCCGCGCTCACGCTCCTAAGCTGAAGCGGGGAACTCCTGACTACCCATTGCCGAACTCCTGCTTGAATAACGACGATGCTGCCTTCTCCAATCCTGACCCTGCTACGTACAACTATGAACTGCGCACTCCGGATCAGTCTGTGCGGACTAAGGTCGGTGATTATATAACCCCACCTCAGCCCCGCGGTCCGGACCCGGTTTGTGGCGAGCACAATCGTAACACACCCAGAGGTTAGAAGATTGAAAGGTACTGAACTGAAGCAAAAAAAAAATAATAAGTTGGTTTTCTGAAGAAAGTGAAAATTGCAACTAGCAAGTTGTCCCTGTCGGGTTTCTAAAATTGCCGACGTGAAATGTTTGTTTTGTAACGTACATAACCATGAAAAACAGTGTCCCTTCAGACCATACAATGATAACGACGAATCGTATATGGCCCCTGGAAGAGAGCTGTACCCACAGATGAATTTAGTATGCTGGACCTGTCATGAAGTAGGTCACATGGAAAATGTGTGTCCCCAAATTTTCAAAGACAAACAGCTGCAAAAGCAAGCAACGCCCTGTGAGTGCAAGCAAGATGTGGAAGCTGATACCAGTGAGGGTGTGCCCAGTACCACTGATATCTCTGGAGCTAATAAAGCAAAAAGAAAGAAGAAGAAAAAGAAAACTGTTCCTCAAGTCACAGGGAAAGTGACCGAGCCACTTGAACCTGCGCTGTCAGGACATGCGTCAGAAAGGCGCCAAGATGTGCTGCAGACCGGAGTGACGGGCAAAATTGTCATGGGAACGGTGGCGAAGGAAATGGAGGAGCAAAGGGATGCTGAATCCTTGATCCAGGATAAAGAGGCTTTAATTTCTGCACTCCAAGCTGCCCGCCATGATTATGAAGTCCTGTGGCAGTGATTTATGAAGGAGCGAGAAGTGAACGCCGAGTTACAGAGGTGTATACTCCCAGCTTTACAAGAGTATGAGGATTTGAAGAAAACAGAGTGTCTCTTACGGAGTGAGTTGGAAGAGGTGACGACAAGTCTGGAAACGGCCAACACCGTAATTGCCACCATGGATGAAAAACAGATTGCGTCTGATAAATTGATTGCTATCCTTAAACAGAAATACGGGAAGGCTCTACAAGAGATTCACGTGCTCAGCACAGAGGTGCAACACTCACGCCTGGAGGGGCATGGTCTGAACACAGAGCTGGGATGTTGAAGGAAACCTGTGAGAATGTAAAGAGAGAGAATGTAATTCTGACACAGAAAAGTTCTGACTTGACTGACCAGATCAGTGAAGGTGATAAGAAGCTTCACCAAGCAGGAAACGTGGAGAAGCAATTGATCCAGGAAAAGTTAGAAGTGCAGGAAGCACTACAGAATGCATTGATGCACACTCAGAGCCAGCACCAGGAAGAAATTGAGGCTCTGAGAACAGAATTGCGAGATGTATGCACAAAACAGAATTCTCTCGCGGAGGAACTTAACATATTGAAAAGGGAGAAAAGCATTAGAATATTTCAGAAGCACTGCAAAGCTCTTGTCCAAGTAAGAAGGGAAAGAGAGAATTATCGGCGTAAATGCGCCGCAACTATCATCCTACAGGCTGCCTACAGAGGGATGAAAATTCATCAGTTTAATAGCTGGAATAAAGCAACCGCACTGAGTGGAAAAAGAAATACAGAAGGACAGCAACAAAGATGCTACCAGGACATGGGAGAAGCTGCTAGAGTGGTTCAGTCGGGATATCAATACTACCTCCTAACCAAGCAAGCTGTACGTTCCTATACACATAAACTCAATGCCCTCACTGATGACAAAGAGGAAGGAGAAAGAATTGACTTTGATTGTGCTGCTGTTATTCCAGAAACAGATAGGCACCCTCCTGAGAATACCGAGAATATACTCCCTGATCTGGGATTCAAAAATCCAGATCCTCAATTTCATTTACGTTGTCCAGATTATTATCAAATTAGTGAACACACCCAGGCCACCACAGAAGATGTTTTCGCCAAGTGGGTGGCAGTTCCTGAAAATACAAACTTGATGAAATATCCTGATGACATTGTTAATATGGACTATGTTTATACAGAGGCAACTAGGTCTCCAAAACCCAAAGGCCTGGTAATAGCCCCAAAAGGGAAATCAAAGATTGAAAAGAAAAAGCGACGAAGGTCAACGCTGCGCCTGAATAGTTCCAGATCTTGCCACTCTGGACCACAGTGTGGAGCCAAGGAGAATCCGGTCCGGGTGTCTCGTCAGTGGCTGAAGAAACAGTCCAGTCATTTGCAGGAGGCAGTGGGCGTTGAAATGAAGTCAGAGGATGTAATGGACTGGAAATCAAGAAGAAAAAAAAATGTTTGGGAACTGACCGACTTTTATGTTACATGTGTGGACTATGTCACGGAGACTTAACTTTGCAAATAAGTTAGTGTAGTTATGCTATATTAGGCTTCTAGATTAAGCATTTTGTAAATATTGCAATGTTGTATTTTTTCTCTTCATTTGAAAATGTAGGTAAAACTACAAATTAATATACAGGGTTGACGGCCCTTAACAAGATTACAAGGCTGTAGTTTTAAAAAAAAATTTGATGCAGGGGAGCAGCGAAACCCCCAGCCTCCAGGCTCTAAGAAGAGAGACTGAAATGCAACCCTCTCTGCTCTAAATACCTGTGCTAGTGATTAGGAAAGCAGGTGAGGGAGAACTAGACACATTGTAATCTGTGTTCTGGACTTTCCATCCACCAGCCTGAGTAAATGTGAAGCTGTGGAATGGATCATTTTGACTATTTCTGCACTTTGTGACTTAAAACGGGGCAGAAAGCTGCCTAACATCTTTGGACTATGTCACAGTATGTAGTGTGTATATCCACCTGGCTTCACATTGCAAAAGTTTTCTATCCCAATCCCCTTTGCGGATATTGGGAGCAATATGGTCTATACCTTGAAAGGAAAGAGTTTTTATAGATCCCGCATGTTGTTCCCGGACATGTCGAGAGACAGAGGTGTTAATGGAGTTCCTAATAGAGCCCAGATGTTCTAGGACTCGTCTCCTTAACTCTCGTTTTGTTTTTCCTACATTTTTCATGCCACAGGAGCAAGAGATAAGATAAATAACTCCTACACTTTTGCAATTGATAAAAATTTTAATATTGAAGGTTTTGGTATTTTGTGTATTCATAAATGTCTTGCTCTCTTTCATAAATTCACAAGCTTTACAATTGTGACATTTATAAAAACCTTTGGTAGTAAGCCACATTTTGCTTGTTTTGTTCCGTGTAAAGTGACTATGGACAAGATGGTTCCTGATGTTACCAGAACACCTCCAAACTACTGATGGTCTGTCGTTGAGGACCAACTTCAAATCCTCATCGCATGTAAGTAAATGTCAGTGTTTGTTAAGTATGTAGTCTATGTCTTTCCACTGGCCATTATATGTACTTATGCATCTGATTTCTTTTTTCTCATCAGTTTTTATTTTGTTTTTGAGGAGGTCTTCACGAGGAGTTGTTATAGCACGGTGGTAGGCAAACTTCAGTTGTGCCTTAGAATAACCACGATTCAGAAAATTCTCTCTCATTTCCTTTGCTTGTTCTTTAAAGGTTGATAGGTCAGAAAAGTTCCGTCTAATCCGAAGATATTGACCGGTTGGTATCCCTCTAATGAGGGGTTTGGGATGGAAGCTGTCCACCATCAGGTAACTATTAGTCGCTGTTTACTTCTTATAGTTACATGGGGAGAGATATCCATCATCTGTTTTGGTGATTTGCAAATCTAGGAAGGTAATATTATCTGCACTAATTTCCGAAGTTAGTTTCAAGTTATGTTCATTTGAATTTTGCAGGCTTAGAAATGTATCTAGTTCTTTTCTGCTGCCATGCCACAATAACATGCTATCATCAATGTATCTAATCCACATACAGGTTCTATGTGGACAGTGTATTGTGACATTGCTTCCGAAAAACGCTAACCTTCTCCCACCATCCTAGATAGAGGTTAGCGTAAGTGGGGGCACACGTCGTGGTGCCCATGGCTGTACCTTGAATCTGCAGATAGTGCTTGGAGTTGAAGAGAAAATAATTATGTTGGAGGATAAATTCCAAAAGCTCCAAAATGAATGTGTTATGTTCAATAAAAAGACAACTTTGTGTAGATAAAAAGTACTTTATAGCCCAGAGGCCCACGTCATGTCGAATGCTTGTATATAGAGACTCTATGTCAAAACTGACAAGTAGAGTCTCCTTGCTGACCTGGACCCTTCCAATTGTTTTAACACATCCTTAGTATCTTGGGCATAGGATGGTAGTGCTGTAATAAAATTTCTAAGTACTTTATCTATATATACACTGGAGTTTGCAGTTAAAGAGCCGATTCCCGATATTATGGGTCTGCCTGGCGGTTTGAGATTTTTTTAATGTATTTTTGGGATACTATAAAAAGTAGCAATGATGGGTTGTTTCGTCATCATAAATTCATACTCTTGTTTAGATATAACTTTGGTAAGTATACCTCTATCTAAGATTTTGCATAGTTCTTTTTGGAACACCTCTGTGGGGTCCCTTTCCAAAATTTTATAGCATCGTTTATCCCCTAGTAATCTCAAATTTTCAGCCAGATATTCCTCTGTTTTAAGCATGACCAAATTTCCACCTTTGTCGGCTGGTTTCAATGTAATTCCGTCCATATTTTGATCTCTTTTAGTGCTGTTTGTTCTTGATAGCTAAGGTTGTTACTTCCTTTCTTAATACTTAGTTCCTCTAGGTCTTTTGTAACCAAGTGAAGAAAGGTTGAAATATTAGAACATGTATCCTGATGTGGTGTGAAACGGCTTGGGGGTTTTAATGAAGTATGGGTACCATCCCCTGGGTTATTTTCCCCATCTTCAAGGAGGATGACAAGATTGGCAAGATGGCTTTGTTCTTGAGTATCCATCAAACTGTCAGACTCATCTATTGTGCCGTTTCTCTCTCTACGTTTAAAATGTTTATGTAGGAGCATCTTTCTTGCAAATAGATTCATGTCTTTCACTACTTCAAAGAGATCAAATTTACTCATGGGGACGAATGATAGGCCTTTGCCGAGTAGGTCCATTTGGGCTTTGGTGAATGTCATGTCAGTAAGGTTAATGACTCTACTAAGGTCTTTATTTCTTGTATTCATAGCTATGGTTATCGTCTCCTCCTTCTCTGTCTCCTGTAATTTGGCCATCTTCCTCTTCCTCTCCAGTACCCCTCCTCTTCTTGTTTTTCTGGTCCATAGTCACTCCACTCTTTTGGCTATTTTTAGTATTAGGTTAAAATATATTAATAAAATTTACGTTTTTAACTGTTACAACATTTAGTCATTGTCTGACCTTGTTATTTTATAATATAGGTCTGCAGTGCGCCACTAATAGGGATTCTGTAGTGCACTTTGTCTACGAAGTACACTTATTTAGTCAATACAGTTAGAATAGAGAAGAATATTTTCCATTGGGTTACACAAGGCTTTGTGTAACAAAAGTTATCACTTCATTGCCTGTGTGTGTGGGGAAGATTTCTGTTTACAGTATGAACAGTAGAGCAAGCCCCACAGAGGTTGAGATTAATGTTATTGAATACATAGCCCCCAAAATATATATATATATATATTTTTTTGTTTCCGAACCGGGATAAATTGTACCTGCCAAGTCTGAGAATACTGCATTATGCCACCTCATAAAAAGGTAGTGATGTTACAAATGTAAAAATTGACTAAATATGAAAACAATGCATCACATAATGTTTTCTTAAAATCCCAAAGCCCTTATCGAGAATTTTTTTTTATAACTTTAATTTTTTTTATTGTTGGATTTCTAAGTCCGATAGGCAGGGAAGGTTTTCTACACTTCCCAATGCACATGCATGTGGAACCAGGAAATGGAAATGTCTCTACCACCAGCCAAATCATGAAAGCATCTTAGTCTGTCTGTGTTAATTTCTCATTGCGTAGGTGGAGGTGTTGATAGCTAGTCCCATGCCTTTGTCTGTGCTTTGTGTGGGTTGGGGGAGGTGAGATGAATTGGTAACTGAATTAGTCTGTCTTAGTAGTAGTGCACGGATAAGCATGAAGAATAGGAAAACAACTGTTTCAATTGTTTGCAAATATAATAAAAGTTACAGTATAACTTCGTTGCCTGTATTTGTGGATAAGATTTCTGTTAACAGTATGAACAGCAGACCAAGCTCTACAAAGGTTGAAATTAATGTTATTGAATAAAATATTTTTTTTTTGTTTCCGACCCGGGATAAATTGCACGTGGTAATTCTGAGAATTCTGCAATATGCCACCTCATATAGAAATAACAAGGTAGTGATGTTACAAATGTAAAAATTGATTAAATATGAAAACAATGCATCACATAATGGTTTTTTTTAAATCCCACAATTATTCAGCCCTTTTGGAGAAAAAAAAATATGTAACTTAAAAATGTTTTTCTTGTTGGATTTCTAAGTTCGATTGGCAGTGAAGGCTTTCTACACTAGTTATCTATGAGCATGCTTGTGGAACCAGTAAATGGAATAGAAAACTATAGTATCAAATAATTATTTTGATAAGTTCAGTTTCCCATTATTTGTGAAGACATTATACAGAACACCCCATTAACAAGAAGTGGAATAAAAGCAAGAAATATATCGGTGTGAAATTGTATTACAGGTTATGACATGTAATTGTATCGATCACATACTGTACAGTGCATAGTATTTTGTCCAAAATAATAGCAATAAAATCATGAAGCTGGAAGGTAATACTGACTGTATAAAGGTAAAAAAGGCAACGTTTTAAAAAAGCGATATTAGAGTTCCATTGAACTTCATCCTTATCATCTTTTGACGCTCGATTTCAAAGTTTCTTTTCTGGAAAAAAAATTATGCTAGAAATTCCGGTAGTGCGCATGCATCAAGTCACGCTCTAGTGAGCATGTGTACAAGCATTGACAGGTTATGGCAGACATTCACTACACTCTACACATTGGGAATTAAAGTTAATACTGTATAGTACATTATATTTACCTTTATTGTAACCATTGCCAACTGGGTGGAGATGAGCCAATGTCAGAGATGAATTGTGCGTACAAGCTGGGGTCACTCATGTTGTCTGCATTAAAATTGACAGGTGCCTGCTGAAGCTGGTAAACAGGTGGGGCCAGGTAGCAAGGATTGTGGTTCACCAGGTTTTCATTGATGGTCGGCCCCTTATTGCAATAGTATTGGTAAGCTGGTGGTGGCACATTGCAGGTTGGGAAAGTAAAAGTCTTAAATGGATTAAACCCGACCTGTCTCCTTTTCAAGTCGCCATGATCAAACATACTAGCAAAAGCTGGGACCACTGACCAATACCCTCTAGAGGAGAGGCTGTGCGAAAAAAAGCAATCATTTATAGTTAAAGTTTGCCATATAGAATTCTTCCACCCACGTTGATTTGGTGAAAATTTTAAGAAATCATATTTGTCAATAATGTAGCCATATACTTTCATATACTGTCACGGCCCGCTTAAATCTCCAACATCACTGTAATTATTCGGGGCTGTTTGCTTTTACAGCCGAACTTGGCCACGCGCCAGCCGCATCTCTTGGCCGTGCGCCAGCCGCATCTCCCGTTCAGCGCTAATGGCGCTGAACATTGAAAGCGCCCACGGCACCGAAACTAAAGAAAAAAAACCCGTGTCTGCCCGCACGTTTAAAAATCCCGCGGTGGCGGCCGCAGGAGACTTAAGGCGGCCGCCACTGTATATATATAAAATGTGTTAAATAGTGGTAAAATGTTTTTTAGTATATATAAAATGGTTTAAACAGCATTGTTGGAAGCTTTCTGAAGGAAGTAGTTTGCTTTTACGGTGAAATGGAAATGGAAGTTCTTGGCACGGCAGCTCGAGGTGTGTGGAGAATTGCAAAGAGTGAACGCTGGCCCAGATACTTACTTTCTCTTAAGATGGTCTGCCATGCTTCCTACCCTCGCCATATTGTTCTTTTTCCTTGGTGGACATCCTATGATTAGTCCTTATTTCCAATTTCTCTGTAGCTGATTAGCTAATGTACAGTGGCGACCAACTTTATTCTTACTTGGCTAGCTCCGCGAATTTCAGAATATCCTGGTGATGTGCGGTTTTGTGTCGTTTTCTCCCGTGGTGTATTGCGTTATTTTCGCGGCTGTCATTTAAGCATTTTATTCCCGCTAGCTGCAATACTGCAATGCCGTGTAAAAACGCATGGGGGCGTTTGCGAGCTGTTGTCTCTGAAGTCTAATACCTTCGCGGTTCAACCTGCAGTACACATTCTGTGCGTGCGCGCGCAGTAATAGTAAAATTGCATATTTAATTTATTTTAAAGTACTGTACTGTACATGCTCGGACCCTGTTGGGGTGAAGTGAGGGGGTTCCTAACATCTGGGGGAAAATGAATTTTAATTCTATGGTGAGTACTGTCTTGTTGCCGTAATATTTTGGTGGGGCTGGCTGGGTACTTCTTTAGGGGACTGACCATTACTGTACATTAAAACTTTTCTTTTTGTTTTTCCTCAGAAAAGAAAACGGCTAATGGGGGGATTTCGATGGATAATATTGTACTGTATGCTGATGTTTTCCGACCGTACAGTATACTGTGTAATAAACCCGAATAAATAAAACTATGCATTTATTCTACCTGTTCAGTATCGTGTCATTATGTGTCTTCTACAGTATACTGTACAGTGGTATACAGTGCCTAACATCTATGGGCAAAAATAATTTTATTTCTAGGTACCCTAGAACAGAAGTTCCCACACCAATTGCCCGTGAACTTGACCGCGGCCCTAAGTAGTTCCCACGCCAATTGCGCGAATATAATGTAAAATAACCCGTTCTGTGGGTCTGAGCGGGTTGAAATTTACCTGGTCCTCATGCGGGAGGACCCTTGCCATAGTGGCAAAATATCAGCCTTGCACGACCCCCGGAACCGGAGGTACCAAAAGACAGTTTAAAAGCACATTACCAAAGTGGCTTTTTTTCTGCCATGCAAGTCAATGGCAGAAACCTGAATATTAACATCACCCTGACTCCGTTCTGTTGCCAAGAGAGGGTCGCAATTTGCCATGCAATCCTGCCGCAACTAGGACTACATGGTGACCGAATCTGAGCCCTCTATGTCGAACAGAACCGGAGTTGTGGGTTCCAGGTTTCTGCTCATTCTGACTTAGCCGGTTCAAAGCTTTATTGGTGGAGTCAGTACAAAAACATTTATTTACAAATACTGTACAATGTTGTAACATTTAAAGTGCACAGCAATTCTAACCATCAACACACAATAATACATTCTGCAGCCTTTATTAAATTCTTCTGCCACAAAACATTATTGGTGCATGGGGCACAGGGAGTTAAAGTGACTTGCTTATTATGTACTGTATTTGGGGGTTGTCTCTGGGGGTTTATTCATCAAAGTATTATGATGAACTGCCTTTTGAAATTACAGTGCTGTTAACTATTTCAGCCACACACCTCCAGAGTTTTTAATTCCTCCCTAGCCAAGCGTCAATCGGCTGAGTCACCCTATCCTACCAACCCCCTCTCTCCACTGGGTCGTTAACCTACTGCATATTGCCATTCTGTTCTTAATCCGCTCATAGCCGAGCTACAAACACTCAGTACGCCTGCGTCTAATCACACCATCCCCCTCCCCCAACCCTTAGAGGCCTGTTGTTTGAACGGTAATGCTTTGGAAAATCCCCTCTCGAATTTGAAATGTAAATCTGATGTGCACAGCACTGTGAGAATTAAGAGTACACTGATACTGTATTTCATCAGGGTGTGGAAATATTTGTCAGTCACTATGGTTTACAGTCACATGTTTTAAATACAATACAGTACATTCTTTAATATCTTTAAAATAAAAATATATAAATCCTGTATATAAAGTAAGTATAATGTAACATAATCCGTTCTGTGGGTCTGTAGGGGTGGCTGTCAATGATTATGATTCGCATGAAAGTGAATAAATATTTATTTTATTTTATCAGGAACCAAAAAATACAAATATAAAAATAATCAGGAATAATACATAATGCAGTCTTTATTAAGTTATTTTGGCAGCTTGAAATTGGATAACCATTTGGAAAACCTTTGTAAAACATGGGGAAACATGAGTAATGCACATTTATAAGAATATTATTTAATACTATACACAGTACAGTACAGTACTGTAATGTACTGTATAATATACTGTATATACTATATACTGTATAGTAAAATTATATTTTCTTTAGTCTTTATCTTTTCCCCATTCTGTCTGCAGTACAGTAGTTCATTGAGAGAGGAGAGGTTTTGTGTACATCATTCCTGCTGTTTATATACTGTACATTTCACTGTACAAGCAGATTTGACTGGACACAACGCCCCCATCTCCCACCTAGACCACCCTTTTTCCTGGAACGACAAGAAAACCAAAAATTAGTGCAGTTACTGTACTGTACTGTATTGTATGTGCGTACTGTACTGTATTATGGCAGAACTACTGTAGGTGGCTGGTGCAGCTTTCTCTGGAAAGAAAAAAATGGAGCAGTTAGTAGGCAGTTACTGTTGTACTGTCAAACTAGTCTACTGTATACTGTACTGGAACTACTGTATACTCTGACTACTGTTAAATTCTATGTACTGTAACCTGATGGCTGGTGCTGCTCTCTCTGTAAAGAAAAAACTAACTACTGTATACTCTTACTATCTGGAAAGAAAAAATCTGTGCCATACTTACCTGTAACATACTGTACTTACAATACTACAGCACAGTACAACTTTCCTGATGCTTGCCCATTATGCGCGATGACAATGGGCAACACAGTGGCAATATGGTCTATATATTTATTGCAGCGTTCCACGGTGAGTACATCGTTCCAAAAACTCATTTTGCCTTTCAACAACTCATCCTTTTTGGAGGGTTTCGCCACTTTCCGGATATGGTCCTTCAGCTGATGCCAGACCATTTCGATTGGATTGAAGTCTGGCGACCTGTCATTGGAAAGAAAGGACAATTGGTTTAAGAGCTAAAAACAGTGGGGAACAAAAATGGGACACGGTCTACTGCACTTACTCCGCTGGCGTCTTCACCCAGTTGATGCCACGCTCAAGGATATGCGCCGTTGACGCGGTGTGCTTGGGATCGTTGTCCTGGTAGAAGCGGTGACCATTGGGGAAGTCGCGTGTGATGTATTGCACTATCTCGGGCACAATGTTGTCTTGGAAGAAAGCTTTATTCATGATTCCTATAGCAAGAAAAGAAAAGTGCTCAATAAACTGCACAATAGTACAGTACAGTGCATACGGTAAGGCAACCCTAGTCAAGTACAGTGCATTAGGCGAAATTATATTTGATACATTTTACCTTCAAAGATGACAATGCATCCCGGTCCACGCCTAGAGATGGCACCCCACACATGCAGCTTCACGGGGTGTTTTGGCCGCGGCTTCAAAGATATGCGGCCTTTTTTGTGGAACGCAAATCTTGCAAATCTTGCAAATCTCTCAAGCGACACAGTAGACTCATCAGTGAAGATGCAATCCTGGAAAGTCTCCCCGCTGTCGATCCATGCCTGGGCCTGGAGCACTCTTTTGATTTTGTTTGCATCCCGTATCATGGGGTACACTCTGTAATGACAAGGAATAAAAAAAAATTGCGGCACAGTGCAGTACAGTTTGCGAAACAACACTTTTACCTCCTGTACTGTCCAGTACTAACCTCACACGTCCATATTTCCATCCAATGCTGCGTCTCATCTTCTTTATGCTGGTCTCGGATACAGTCAGATTGTGCTTTCCTGTGTTTTTAACCCTTAATGCACTACTCTCATCATTCTCCTCACTTATTTTGTCCACCAGAACAGTTGTCTCCCTACAATGTAAAGAAATTATATTGTTTTATTAATATGCAGCAATATAAAATGTATATAAATGTAATGTTGTAATATACATTAAATATAAATATACAAAATATATATACTGTTGTACTATAAATATAAATATACAAAATAAATATACTGTTGTAATATAAATATAAATATACAGTACATCCTATACAGTATATACCGTTGTAAGATTAATTGAAATATACAAAAATGTATACTGCTATACTATACTGTAAATATAAATAGACAAAATATATATACTGTTGTACTATAAATATAAATATACAAAATAAATATACTGTTGTAATATAAATATAAATATACAGTACATCCTATACAGTATATACCGTTGTAAGATTAATTGAAATATACAAAAAATGTATACTGCTGTACTATAAATATAAATATACAAAATATATATACTGTTGTACTATAAATATAAATATACAAAATAAATATACTGTTGTAATATAAATATAAATATACAGTACATCCTATACAGTATATACCGTTGTAAGATTAATTGAAATATACAAAAAATGTATACTGCTGTACTATAAATATAAATAGACAAAATATATATACTGTTGTACTATAAATTTAAATATACAAAATAAATATACTGTTGTAATATAAATATAAATATACAGTACATCCTATACAGTATATACCGTTGTAAGATTAATTGAAATATACAAAAAATGTATACTGCTGTACTATAAATATAAATAGACAAACTACTGTACAGTATGTTGTAATATAAATCAACAGAAATAACAACAGTATTACAGTAGATACAGAACTGTACTGTAGATGTACAGTACAGTTTTCTATATTTTTTTTTGTTAAGTTTTATACTGTAAATATACTCACGCGTTAGTTACCCATGGTGCCTTTTTCCGGTCTCTGTTTTTTCCTTGTGCATGATAGCTCACGGTGGTTAATGGCACAACGATGCCAGAAGTAGCTAACCAGCATTGGATATCAGCAATTTGGTGTCCGCTCCTGTACATCTCCTTAATTTGCATGCTGAGATCCTTTGAAATCTTTTTAACAGGCATTGCTGCGAGTAGAAAGAAATACAAACACAAGAATGTATATTCGATGTTTAGTCGATGTGTATTCTATGTGCAGTCAATACATAAAATGGATGGTGTATTTATACGGTAATGACTCACATTAGAGTACGCCCACTTTCGCCTGTACCTTGCCGCCATGCATAAAAGGTCACACACTTTGCATAGCCCACCACTCCATGATCTTTATCTGAACTTGCCCTTGTCCAGAAACTGTACTGCATTGTGCCACCTGCTTCCATGGAGCATCCCCGTTTCTATGGACGCAAGAACCACTCACCTCTGCCGTGCCTGTCATGCTGAAAATGCGAAAGGCGGTAGCCGTTTCCACGCCAAGGGCAAAGCGACAGGCTAAGGCCAATAAAGAAAACCTTCTGCTGACCCCAAAGGTTAAGGGTTTTCTTAGACGTAAGCCTCATTATGTGAAGAAGATATACGGTGATGTACTCTGGACACAAAACGAATGGCAGCCAACCCATCGAATCCGCAGACCACTTCCTCCCATATGCTTCGACGACTCTGCTGTAGCTGTCCCGGAAATCTTCATCCCGTCTTCTCCACCCGCATCTTCTCCGGTTCCATCTGACCACACTGCCGCCTCTGAAATCCATGGGTCACTTTCTCCTTTGCTCTTAGACGACTCTGCTTCTCGCCCGGAAATCCAAAGGTCACCTTCTCCATCCCTCTTCGACGCTGCCGCTTCTCCTCTACTGGGTATCCACAGGTCATCTCCTCCACTCTCCATCGATGCCGCTTCTGTCCATGGAACCCCCATCTCATCCTCCGTTGCACCCATCCCCCCAGATGTCCAGACGCCATGTACAAGAAGCAGCTCGTTGGACCGGATGCTGAATGGGATAAGTGTGGATCTCCCCGGGAATTCCAGTTTGCTGTCAAAGATAGATCTGCTTCTGGAGACCATGTTAATTGTGAAGCAACGGATGCGACAAATGGAGCAACGGATGGATCAACGGATGGAGAAGATAGAGGCTGACATTGCGGGCATACATTAGTTGCTCGGTGCTAATGCCCCTGTTTCCCCGACACCGGAGCAGGGGGGTGACATGGATGTGATGAATGGGACCTTCGACCCCCTTCCATCACCAAGCGCCCCCCCTCTACCACAAGATGTAGTGTACATGTATGCCGTTGAGGAGGACATGACAACCCCCGTCAAGACCACGCCAGGAGACAACACGGCGACCACGACCGGAGGAAAGCTTCCTCCCAGACAACCTACCATAGCCCGTCGCCACAAGCACACCCGCTCCCAAAAGACCTACACCCGCTCACATCGAAACAGTGCCCGACATCACCCTGTGCGATCTGCCACCGGGGCTCAGGGAGAAGTATAGGGTGATGAGTGCTGGTGTACCCCACAAGTATGCCTTGATCATTTTTAAGCACCATGTTCCTTACACGTTGTACTGCGAGTGGGTGTTCAAAGTGAACTACTCAGGAAATCGCGTTAAAAAGGCCCTTCCTGTCAATTTAAGGAAAAACATTGTGGAAGAAATGCGGCGCTTTTATACAGTTACAGATCCTGTAATGAAAGGCGTTCGAGACTGCATTAATGGCGTTTTGCGCCATGCAAGGAATCGGCCATGGATGGACAATGTGGAGGACTTTCAGTGAGACCCTACTTTTGTGCTGAACTGTATTGTACTCTACATGTTTTGCCCTACAGTACCTGCTGTACTTAAACAAAGGAGATGTTGTTGTGTGTTTTTTTTCACAGGACATGCACAACTCCAGTCCCAGGCAATGACAGTGAATATTAAATGAGATAGTAGGGCCTGAGCACGTCATCGAAGTAAGGTGCGTCATTACAGCAGGCTATCCACCTCCCGACGTGACGTCCCAAGGGGTTGTCTCTCGAGATGTAAACATAGCCACACTGGATCTATATTAACCCTGTTGCCACCAATGCACTCGCAACGTCCACATCGCGCATATACACAAGTGTCTCAAGCAATGTGGCGTCACGGACAGCAACACATCGCCAGAAAGAGGGGCCATCTGCTCCATAATCTCACTCCATAAAATCTTGCCTGTCTGGAAAGTTTAGCCAAAAGGAAAATAAAGGAAAGCACAAATTAATAAACATGAACAACAAGGATTTTTGCAGAAAGAATCCATTGCACAAATAGATGACAATTGAGTACAACCTCATCATATACATATGTGATATATAAAATAATATATATTCTACCAAATTGCTTCCATAGAGAGAAAGAAGAACACACAGGAGCTTAAGGACCGTATAGATATAGAAAAATAGTTAAATAAAAACCACCATATAAAGTGATAATAATAAAAATATATATCCCTCATAATGTGAATCAAGACATGCTCTTCATCCAAAAAATATATGGTATACTATATTATATAATACAAAATAAATAAAAATACAAAATAAATTTAATGTAAAAAATAATAATATTACTGATTTATATATAAACTAGTCTATTAATGAATGGAAGTGGAGGTTGAGGTGGAACCGCTGACCATGGTGCTGGCCAACCCAATAGATGAATTAGGAACGGCAGAAAGTAAGATGTACCATATGGGTGTCCGGTGGCTGCAGGCACACAATGATTTGCTCCCGCTTTACTGCATCGGAGCAGGCCCACTCAGGAAGCACTTGCGCTGTTTCATCCTTCCATTCTTCGAACTATGCCTCACTGAGGGGCGTAGTCCGGATCGCCGAAAAGATCTTCAATTTACGGTACTGTTGGGACTGGAGGATTGGGTCAGGGCTTTCACCAATTGAGGTAGAGTCACTCCCAGGTGAGAGGTTCCCATAGACAGATGACTATGATCGCCTGAACCCGGGCTAGGTACTGGTGGGAGGTTGCTTTATGACCCACTAATGATAGGTGACTCTGGGTCCACATCTGATGCGAAGGTGATCCTGGAGAGGGGCTGCTTGTCCTTGATAGGGGTGCTTGCAACCGGGACTGAAGTCCTCCCTTCCCCAGAGCGATGGGGAAAGATGGATGCTTCAGACTGACAGGAGGCTCTACGGGGTGTCTCTAAAGTAGCGTTGGAAGTGGAGGCCACCTGGGGCAGAGGTGAACTTACAACTGAAGTGCTGCCCCTCTGGAGGGGGCAAAGGGTACGTATGATTTCAGCTTGATATGGGGCACCAACAAGGAGTCCCAGGGGAGATGTCAAAACTATGGTGGCCAGAGAAGGGTATATCACTTCGCAGCCCGTGGTTGGGGCATCCAGTAAGTACAGGGCCCTTGGAGCCCCTTTTTCACAAAGGTCATGGCCGCCAACCACTAGGACTATGGTTAGCCGGTGCGCAGTGTCATACTTGCTCCCTAAAACCCGTGCTTTAGCTGAGCCAGGGATTTGATGGATTTTCTGGCAGATCTCGTGCGTGGGTGTAGTGCTGGGAATATCTCCCACTGTGAGCACGTGGCGGGGGCTCAAGTGCAGCCCCAAGGCCCAGTCGTGGACCTCTTGTTTGGACGGTACAAACATGGTGTTCAGATCTTTACAGTAGAGACATAAGTTAACCACAGTTAACACAAGAACCCCAATTACTGCACTCAAAGTATAGTATAAATACCATAGTGGTAGGGGTATACAATAGCCCACTGGAGGATCAGTGTATTCCTCGTAGAATCGACACACCAGGGTGAGTATTGTTCTCACAATTAATCAAAAATAATACAATTTTATTTCAATATAACACAACAATAACGTTTAAAAATATATACAAAAGGTTAATAAATTAACTTATGTCTCTACTATATGTGTTCGCCCCATTGCACCTTAGTTTATCTTTCTAGTTAATTGGAGAGCGTTGATTCTATTTCTATAGGTGTTCAGATCTTTACTAATTTAATTGTTGAATAGGGCACCCCATGTCTGAGATCTCAGCAGCGTCTCCAAATGTAGAGCATTTCCCCCAACCCTATGGAAGATATGGCGACTACGGAGTTTGTGGTGCATTACCTGTGGCTCACAGAAGGACTGAACCTCTTCCGCCTGGAGCCTGTGGTGTATCTGGTCTTATGGTGACTGCGCCTCCACCCACAAAGGATCCCGACTTGGCAGGATGAACCCTTACAGGAACAATAATAATACACGCATACAAATATATATAAGCTAACAACCTTTACTGAGCAAAAAAAAACTTGGTACCCTGTACCCCACAGTAATAAAGCCCCAACCTGATACCAACAGTGAGTGTCCCCAGAGTACATTGGGTGCCAGGAACCAATTCCCTGATGTACTTTCCCCAGAGAAAAGGACCACCCAAAGTGTTGGAGATAGCGCTATCCCGTAGAGTGAGTGCACTTGGTTAGGTACCTGCCCGGGGCTCCAGCACTCGGGTATCTGCAGAATGACAAAGATGATCCGTCTGATCGAACATTGTCGTCCGTGATGCCGTCTGCCTCTGCTTGGGGTTAATTCTGGCATGGATAATATCACCATACCATCTTTACTGCGTGTCTGGTCCCAGACCACAGGCCGCAGTCACAGCGTGGCATCTCACCGGTGCTATACCTGACTATATGCCGCTACTGGGCATAGGTCCATGATTATGAGCTTTCCCTATAGCTGCCACAAGCTACAGTGAATCAGGACCTAACTGGGGCCTAAGGGGGAAGATCGGCCTAGTCCAGGGGACCACTGCTCCCAGGACACTACCTACTCCTCAGAGGTACCTCTTCCGACTGGCATGCTCCTAGATGCACCAATTTTATCAATAGTCCAGCAGGGGAGATTCTCACTTCCCTATTGGCCTGTCCTTGACACCTGACTACTTTCCCCTGTGCACTATGGGGCCTGTAGTCCCCGCGAAGCCCTATCTCCCTAATGGTCGCCTCGCGCTAATCTATTGCGCATGCACCACTTGGTAATGGCCACCAGGCTTCCTTTGCGCATACGTGAAACTCTGCAAATGCTCTCTCACTGTAACGCTTATGCTCACCACAAACCTGGACCAGACCACAGGGCTGAGGTGGGGATGTGAAAAGACTGACGTTAGACCACGAAGCCGGGTCCAGGTTTGGGGTGAGCGTTACAGCATATTCAGCCCCACAAACATGGACCCCGCTGAGGTGGGTTTAGGCCAGACCCTATCTGAAGACCTGTCCCTGTCAAAAAAAACCTGTCCTTCTCCGAAATGCTTTCCAAAAGCCCCCTTGAACTTTCCCAACGTATGGACCAGTTCCTAAAAGTTATTGCCGCTAGGAGGCAGTTCTTCTGCACCACAACACCTGTGGCTGGACCCCTGGAGGCACCCCTTTTTTCCTGTAATTCCCAAACCAATGTTACATTCCTAGAGCAAAAGGATGAACTCTCTATGTCTCCAGTTTCATACTCAAACGCCTCTTTCTCTGACTTTCGTGCATTGCCTGCTTTTATCCTTGCTAGTTCTCAAGGTTTAAAAGCAGACCTTGCACATTATGCCCCCCTTGAGGCTCAAGTTGCTGAGCCTGTTGGTACATTGCTTTCATCGCCCTGCCCCAGCTAAAGTTCCTGGTACTGGGTTCCCTGAGACTTTTTCCAAAACACTGGCCAGCCACTCTGCTACGAGGCAGTTCTTCTGTGCATCTAGTCCTGTTACTAAACCCTTGGGGGTACCCCTTTCTCCATGGAATTACCAAATTGATTTTGCATGTCAGGAACCTAAAGAGGAATTTTTCATGACCCCTGTTTCTGACTCAAATTTCCCTTTCTCTAAAACCTTTGCAGCACCTAGTGTAACCATTCCTGTTCCTCAGACATTTGAAATTCCTGCCTTTGACTCTAAACACTTTTCCTTAGAGCCTCCCACAGCAATTGGTCCCCCTTTTGCTGCTTCTCAATCTACCACTTCTGAGATCAGCTTATCTGTCTCTGATCCCTTTGCAAGGTCTGAGTTTCCCCTTACTGCATCTAAGGATCAAGTTTCCAAATCAAAGTTCCCTTTCTCTCTCTCCCCTGCAACGTGTCAGTTCCCTGTTACTGCATCTCAGGATTAAGTTTACCAAATGTAAGTTCCCTTTCTCTCTTTCCCGTGCAAAGTTTCAGTTCCCTGTTACTGCATCTAAGCATTCTCCAGTATTACCTGTGTTAAACAAAAAGAACATTTCCTGCGCTCCTACCAATTAGGCTAAGATAAAATAATAATCTCATGAAAAAGGGTATTTTGTTAAACCCTTTGGCCAAAGCATTTGTAAGCCTGCATGCCACGTCAAGGCATACCCGTTAATGCAGGTACCTACACTATATAGATGTAATAGTTGTCCCATGGACTGGTGAAAAAAGTGTAAAAGCCCTGAAGGGGTTAAATAAAGCATGTTCTTATGTGAGTAGTGCAATTAAAATCTGGCTAAAGCTAGTATCATACTTACCTTTACTATAGAGGTAAATAGGGTGCACAAATTCCCTGGTGTGAATATAATAAAGCTTACACATATATATCTCTCTGTCAGCCTTATACATTCCCCTACCATTCAATGGAGGGTGATGTCCAGACTGACACTTGGGTGGTCCCCCTTTTGCTGCTTCTCAATCTACCACTTCTGAGATCAACTTATCTGTCTCTGATCCCTTTGCATGGTCTGAGTTTCCCATTACTGCATCTAAGGATCAAGTTTCCAAATCAAAGTTCCCTTTCTCTCTCTCCCCTACAAAGTGTCAGTTCCCTGTTACTGCATCTAAGGATCAAGTTTCCAAATTTAAGTTCCCTTTCTCTCTTTCCCCTGCAAAGTTTCAGTTCCCTGTTACTGCATCTAACCATTCTCCAGTAGTACCTGTGTTAACCTGTGGTACTTATAAAGCTCCAAATGTAATAGCAGGCTCCCATGTCTCCAATTCTCTTGTAGTATGTGATACAGTATGTCTATCACTAATGCTAAAACTCCTGTTTTAAAATGTACCTTCTCTAATGAGCCTGTGATGTCTGGACTTCCTTTGACCGATTCTAAGACTCTTGCCTCAAAGTTTCCCATAGTATCTGGTATTCCTACTATGGATTCTCGGACACCCACTTCAGTGACAAGCAGACCTTTCACCAATGTCCCCACATGGTTAAAAAATAACTAATTCTGATTCTTCCATGACCAATACCCCTATTGCTCGGGCCCATGCAGTATTGGATAAACCTTTCTCTGTTTCCAAGGTTCCTGCCATAAAAATCCCCACAGGTTCTGGTATATCTATTGTTGACCCTCTGGCTCCCACTTCAGAGACAAGCGCAACTTTCTCTGATTCAATTGAAGTACCTAGTCTAGCCCTTGCTGTTTTTCAAATACCCACTTCAGAGACCAGTGTATCTTTCTCTGATTTCTGTGCTGTACCTAGTGTGACCACTGCTGCTTCTCAGCCATCCATTGCAGGAACAAACATATTCGTCACTGACTATTCTGCAGCTCCTGTTGTAACCATGGATGACTTCCAAACCCTCACAGCAAATAATAGTTGTCCTCCCTCTAGTCTCCTCATGTAGCCTTGGAGTCTGGGATTCTCACCCCTCAGACAATATTCTCTCACTGACTCTTCCACAGTATTTGAGGTATCCGCTACAGACTGCATGACTGCTACTGTGAACTCAGGGTTATCTCTCATGGAACTTTCTGTAGTACCTGATGTTTCTTCAGATTCAAAAGATCCAGTGTTTAAAACTGAGTTATACATCTCTGATTCATTCACAATATTTGGGGTACCCACTACTGACTGCTCGACGTCTGCCGCAAACTCAGGGTCACCTCCCAGGGAGGTTTCTGTAGTACCGAATGTATCTACTCAAATGTCCCTGTGTTCAAAACGGATTTATTCTGCACTGATTTCTCTACAGTATCACATGAAGCCATTGAGTCTGGGACTTCCACTCCTAAGTCAAGTTCATGCTTTCCTGATTCTTCTTCTATGTTTGAAGTACACAGTTCTAACTACAAGACTTCTGTTTCTAAGTCAGGTTTACTGCTCTCCAAGCTTCCCGATGTACAAGATAAAATCTGTACTGATCCAAGCTCTCTCACTTTACAACCAGATTCAATACCCGCTGGTTCCTGTGTGGTGCCTGATGTGTTCCGTCTGGGTACCATGTTGCCATTGTCAAAGACTCAAATTGTACATCTTTGCCTTGCCTGATGTGTCCGTCTCTGCTTCTTGTGCTCCCACTATGGGCACGCATGCTCTCTGCTCGCTGTTTGGTGCCTACCGCTTCCTCTGCGGATGCCCAGACATCGGACCTGATGCTTTCCAAACCCCATATGCCAAGGGATGCTGGCCTCTTATCATTTGCCATTACCACAGCAGAAAACTACGTAAACACTCCAACCGTCACATTCAACTTGCTTGGGATGACGGGCCTGGACTTTAACAAGAGAATGGTATCAGTATCTTTCAGTGAGCCCTCCCGCCCTCTACCCTCGCTACCCAGTGACCTGATTTATTTTGGAGAAAAAGATTCTCACAAACATCTACGTGCTTATTTGAGCAATACCATTGCTCTTCCAGAATGTTTCTCTGCTACATGTGAATAACTATCGGTGTTTCTTGCCTTGTACTCTGGAACTATTGCTGGAGATCTTGCATCTGGCTTGTGCCCTTATGACAGTCCTGTTCTGGAGTCCCCTGTTTTCCCACAGCTCTGCATATCCAAGTCTTTTTATGAAGTGTTCTGCTTGTCAGGATTTGCTGTACCACTGTTCTCACTTTTAATTATGGTACTCACTAACGAACTGCTGGACCACGGGTCTTCTACCTGCCTAAGACAGTTCAGAAACAATTCCATGTTGCCCAGATCTCTGAGAGATCTAGCCCCTGCTCGCCCGGAGTTCTCACCTGATGGAGGGGATGCTGTAAGGGATCCACTCCTGGGGTTTGCTGGAACTCATTCTTACAGTGCTTTAGAGCTTCCAGAAAAATCCCTCCCTGAACCAGCAATCAGAATCACCTGCTCTTGGTATTACTCTGCAACCTGCCTGTTGCTGCCTCCTATGAAGCTCTGGTCCCATTGGCTGCCGGTGCTATTTAGCTTCTGCCCTTCCCCCCAGGAAGTTGCTGAACATAATACTTTCTCCATATAACTGTGCTTGCTACAAGCAGCTCTATTTGGCCTGACTTGGCCGTCTAGTGCCTTGTACTCTTCTCCTAGTTCCTTGCAGACTTCGCCTTTGCTGTGCTGAAGCAGCTACACTGTTCCTCAGTGTTTCCTGTGGCGTGTCTGCACTTCTCCTGCAACCTAAGACCTTTCTGCTCAGTAGCCCTGGTGCTACTCTCCTAGTTCCTGGCAGAATTCGCCTTTGCCACGCTGAAGCAGCTACACTGTTCCTCAGTGTTTTCTGTGGCATGTCTGTACTCCTGATTTTCCCATGGCCTTCCTTCCACCCTGTTCCTGTTCCCCATTCCTGTACCCACTGCGCTGCAGCACCTACGCTTTCAGTAATCATGGAAGCATAATTGTGGTCAAAGAATGGCGCTAGCCTAATGGCACTGAACTTGGCTCACGACAAGCTGTTGCTGGATAGATACAGCCTAACATAGGCAAACTCAGTGGATTCCCCTGGAAGTTGTTCTTGCCAGACTTCTACCATGGAGTTGTGACCAATAATCTCCCACAGAATCAATGCAGAGTACGAGTGCAACTGTACCATTCTGGTCCACAGCCTCGAGGGTGCAGTTGAAATCACCACTGAACACAATGCACTTGTCCATGTCAACTGTCTCCAGGTTTTCAGACAGTCTGGTGAAGAACTGCATTCTCAAGGGTCCAGTAGCAAGCGCATATACATTCATGAAATTTAATGTGTAGTTCTCGTGCCAGACCCTGACATGCAACAGCTTTGGCAAGCAGTAGCTCTGGATGAAAGGACTCTGAGAACAGGGTCAAAAACTAACTACTGGCCTACAGTATAACCCCTTAATGTCTTTAGCGGTTATTATCTGCTATGGTAATTAAGGGGTTAACCCTCTGCTGCTACCCACCTGGGAGGCCTAACAACTCCCCACAGGCCAACTACCCCCATACTCCACCTCCTCTACCCATTGATTGTTACTGTGATTAACTTTGTCTACAATGGGGGCAAGGATTATCACAATGGTACATCTGCGTTGCCCCAATGGCGGTCAGCCTGATTGGGCTCCCCAAGAGCTGCTCTCCTCTGCACAGGAGCAGCATGCTAAGGGTTAACATTTGCTTGTACTTTTTGGAATGTCAACCCCACCCACTGGAATGTTAATGAGCCAAGAGGACACAAAAATCTTTGTGTTTACAGCTGAATTGAAATAAACCACCCCAGTGTACATCTGCATTGCCCCAAAGGCAGACAGCATAATGGGGCTCCCCAAAAACTGCTCCCCTCTGAACAGGACCAGCGTGCTAAGGGTTAACATTTGCTTGTACTTTGTGGAACGTCAACCCCACCCACTGGAATATAAATAAGCCAAGAGGACACAAAGAACTTAGTGTTCACAGCTGCATTGAAAATCAACCACCCCAGTGTACATCTGCATTGCCCCAAAGGCGGATAGCCTGATGGGGCTCCCCAAGAGCTGTTCCCCTCTGCACAGGACCAGCGTGCTAAGGGTTAACATTTGCTTGTACTTTATGGAAAGTTGTAAGGAATCGGGGCACAAGTCCCCTGCGGCGTGTTCCCTCCTTACCTGCTGATTCTCAGCCCCCCGCTCTGTTTACAGAGTGCATGTGCACACGCAGCTCTTCTACCCATACCACGGAGCTTGGCTCCGCCCCCAGTCACGTTACGCATCTCTCGCATGCGGCGCATACACGTTAGGTCGTGCACCGCTCCCAAGTGGCAAGCAAGTACACACACCTATCTCCTGTGTCTTTCAGCCAATATCTGCCTCCGCAGAGGCCGCACCTCTGCTCCACCTCTCAATCCCAGTCATGCATCTCTCCTATTTAAACCCTGCTCTTTCACTTACTCATTGCTGAGCATAAACTGTTTAGCCTTGTGTTCCTGTGTTCTGTTTTTCCTTGCCTTGTGCCTTTCTGCTTTCTCTCCAGTTGCTTTCACGTGTACCGACCCGGCTTGACTATTGTGCCCTCTCTGGATAATGACCCCGGGTTGCCTCTAACTACCCGCACCTCTCCGTCCCTGACCATGGCTTTTGGACACACTACTACTCTCCCAGTTCCAACCCCTGACCACGGCACAATGGACATTAACCATTCAACTGGCTCCACCCCCGGGCCCCGGCAAGTATCTGGACTAACCCGATCTCTCCAACCCAGAACCGGCTAAGCTGACTATCCGCCTTCCACCTGACGAAGCATCACTGCGAAACACGTAGTTCCCTGCCGGAGCCTATTGAGTGAGGGACCCAGCCAGCCTGCTGACATCCGGAAAGATCCCTTCTTCCGGTCCCGCCGTCGGACGCGGTAGCGGGAGTCCCACTGGAGGGAAGGGCTCCACCGGATCGATCGGGCCAACACTGGGCTGTTTTTAATACTTTATGTGAGTGTAACTATTTTTTGTCTCTTTGATGTAATAAACTTTATCTGCTACTTACCCAGTCTTGCCCATTTCTTGTAATCTGGGCACCTGGGAGAGAAGCGACTCACATACTGCCTCCATTGAGAGGGAAAGTGAGTAAAGAGTTAATTGATTTGCCGCAGTCTGGCAGTACTCTTTGAGGGGGGAACTGCACATTGGGCAGTGTGAGCCTTCCATACATTAGGCCGTGTAAGTTCATAGTAGCCTTTGATTACATATCATTCATTTCCCACCCCCATTCCTTCCCCTTCCCTACAGTCCCAGTACACGCTTTACTGGGTGTATTTTATTTTTATTTTTATTAATACCACCACAATTTTTATTAATTTTTATTACTTTTTTATTACATACCTTATAAATACCCAAATGCTTTCACATTTATTAATCCATTTATTACGCATGTCTGTTTAACGCATTGATTCTGTGTATTATATCTTTTCTCTCAATCTATGAGCAAAACCCCGTGCGCTGACCAATCCACCATCTTCACTATCCACCTTCCACGCATACCTCCACTGCTGTGGGTGCGCAGTTTCATACTTTCCCAACTCAGTGGCAACTCAGTGGTCAAATGATGCCACAATGTCATGTGATGTCACGTTGCTATGGCAATGTGATGTCATGATGACGGAGCTGACGCCAGAGCCGAGGTAAGCAGGGTGGGGGGGGGGGGGGGGCGCACGGACAGAGGGGGCCTGCCGGAAGGGGGGCGCAGGGAAAAAAGTTTGCACTCCCCTGGTCTATGGAACACATACTGCTGCAGCCAAGTTTATTCGAGCATTTGCCCGTTCTTGGCCGCAGCAGTAGCCTGGCGCGCGCCCGAGAGTGACGGGCGCACGCCGAAGCAGCGGAAAAGCGCCCTCCAATCGGGGCGCTCTCCCTACTGCTGCCGGGTCCGCCGGGTCCCCCGGAACCCCCTGCCGCTGTCCCGCGATCGCGGGACACCAGGGCTCCCTCGGGGAGCCCCTGGACGCGCGTGCAGGGGGCGCACGCTCCCGAAGACGCGTGACCGCGCGTCTATGACGCGCGGCACGCCGAGGGGCGGCCACTAGCAAGCCGGGAAATCTCCCGGCTTGCGGTACCGGCCACACTTTAATAAAGTGTGTCGGTAGTGTATGCAGTTCTTTTAATGTAGGTGCATATGTGGTCTATGGAATGAATATGCAGAACTTTTAAGACATGAATATGGAATGCATATTTATAGAATGCATATACAGGTCACTTGGGAATGACAGTTCTACTGTACAGTTGTACAGTACTATATGTAAACTTTTGTAAATTTATATTTACCTTTATTAGACACCTTAAAAATAGGGTGGCAGTGACCCGTTGTTTATGCAAGAGGTGTGCTGTACTTAGATGTTTGAGTTAATCATGTAGTTTTGATGTAGATTCATCTTGTTTTCAGTGTTTATTGGTCTGTACTGGAAAATGGTATAAGGGCAGGCATTCAGGTTGGAGTTGATACTCGGGTGGAGGCAGATTAATGGGACCAGTTCGGAAAGGTCTATAATTCAATCTCTTGGTCTTGACAAATATCTTTCTCCTTCAAAAGTTGCCATCACTGAACATACTCATATACGATGCATGCAGTGCCCAGCACCCACCCCTCTTGCCCGGATGTAGAGGTGTTCTAGTAAAGCAATCATTAAGGCAAAAGTTGTGACTAATAGAATTCTTCCACCCTTCCTGGTTTGGTGTTTCTTTGTAGAATTCTTACTTGTCAACGATATACACATAAATCTCATCTAGAGCTGCACTGTTATATATCCCGACTTGAATGGTTCAGAGTATCAAAAAAGCATAATTGCAAGCCGTTTAATAATGTGTGAAACGGTAACAGAAGCTATACTGTACAAGGTCATTAGAAAAGAGACATATGCACATTTTATCTTATCTTCAGACACTACACTGTAGCATTCAAAGTATCATAGGCAAATATATTCATTGTGCCACCTGCCAGACAGGTACCGAAGTGCAGCAACACAAAAAGTAATGCAGTATGCGTACAAACAAGGTCTGTGCATGCTTAGGGTGGCTCGGTGTGGCTCAGTGCATGGTGACGCCACAGATGAGGATTTGAGCACAGTTTAACATAAATCATGCTTTATTTATAGTTGAAGTGGCTACAAAAGAGTGCCCATCTTGTCTGACGAGTGTTCAGCCTGCACGCTGTAGAGGGAGAGGGGGATTGGCCCGGTATTAAAGGTGTTACACCCCATATGGCCATCCCCTGACCTCACCAGGAAGGCAAGGGGTTAACTGGACTGTGGTCCAGGAGTGTGGTTTTCACCTTGCTATAACATGAAAATGTATGTTCCCCTGTTGTAATGTACTGTATTTCCACCATGTAAGTGTCTGTACCACACACACTGGGATCCATCCGTGAGGACAAGGGTTAATGGGTAGAAAGTGATTATAGCCCTTTGTTTAATTTACCCGCCTTTTCAGGCACCATTTTGCAGAGTCCCATAGGCCGCTATTGGAGCTCCATTCATTTCAATGGCGGATCTAGCTGTTTTTGACCTGTTTCCCTTGAAGACCAGCAGGTGGCGTCCGAGAGGAGGAGCGGCGGTTTCCCATTGTAAGTCAATGGGCCCATTGACTTCAATGGAGATTCCTCGATGGCGATCTCCAGGAATAGGTTGGCAGCCTTCCAAACCGCAAAACCGCAAAGCAGAAAGTTTGTCTGAAAAAGAGTTTGATCACTATTAGGCCAAGTTCAATGACAAGTGGCATGGGAATCTTAGGTTCTAGGGCACCCAGAAATAAAATTATTTTTGCCCCTAGCTCCTAGGCCTCCCCTCACTTGACCACCACCGAGTCCAAGAATCCAGGACCACCGGAAAGGGTCGTGCTGGCTGAGCAGGTCGCGCCATAGGTTTCAATGGCGGCGGAAGAAGCAGCACGAGAAAAAGGCTAAGTCCGAAACCCTGAAAACCATAAGCCCATATCTCCGGTTCTGGAGGGTCCAGAGGACTGGGGTTTGGGGTGCCTGCAGTCACTGTTCCGGCATGACCGCAGATCCATTCCCGACCCTCCCCGACCAACCCGATGGAGTATGGACCACCATAAAGGTTCGTGAGTTTTTCCCATAGACTTCAATGGCGGCCGTTTCCCATTGACTGGCTATGGCGGAGAAGTCCCATAGGCTTCAACAGCGGCGGTGCCCCGTTGTAAGTCTATGGCGGCAGACTCCCATAGATGCCAATGGCGGAGGTTCACCATTGAAAGTCTGTGGCGGCGGAGCCCGTTGTTTTCAATGGGGAATAAGTAAAAAACTGAGATTTATTTTACAGCGGAGACATTTGTAATAAAGAAATAAACAGTTACCTTGTATTTGTATATCTCCAGTTCTGTAGGTTGCAGCGGGCTGAAACTTGGTCAGTATGGCGAGTCAGTTCCGGCATTAAGAACTGGGCCATTTCGACCCGCTGGACCCAACAGAACCTGGTATTTTAATATGGTTGTATATTAAAAACCATACTGTATTTCAAAGCGGGAACAAAAGCCAGCGAAAATTCCTGCACACTAAGGAATGCAAATAGTCAGGGGGCGACCCAATGTCTAAGAACCAGGCCCCTGATCAAAGACTCAGCCACTCTACCTATTTACATGAGGGCGGAGAAGCGTGAAGCTGGAGTGGTTTGTAGGTGCTATAACTCACACCTACAAACAAAGAATATCCTGCCAGATACCCTATCCCTCTGACTGCCCGGCACCCCTGATTTGGGTGTGGGGCTACAGAAATGAGACCCTCAGGGTCCCAGTATGCATGTGCCATCTAGCTGGGGGGCATGGGTTAACAATGTTCCCACGTTTGAGATTGGGAGCAGATAATTGTTTTCCAATAGTCTGCACTCAATGATAAGAATAGGGTTGCAAAGATATTTAAACTGCTGTCAACCCTACAGTCTTTGTCTTCTTGTTACATCTTGATTGATACCTGATTGCTGGAGAATTGCTATTTGACTACTTCTTCATTCCAACCCCTAGGTAAGTGTTACCTTCTTGTCTGTTAATTGTACTATCTTGTTGTGTTCACCTATCTAAGGAATAAATATACTTTATTATATCTAAGTCTAGTTCAGTTCAACCCAGTTATTTGGTGTATATTAGATCTTGTCATAAGTTACCGTGACACACGCCCCCTCAAGTTATTCCAATTTTTTTGTGGTCAGTTTAAATTGTGAAATTGTGAAAGGTTCCTTCAAGTAGATGCCTCCACTTTTCCAGGGCCATATTTATGGCTAATAGCTCCCAATGTTTTTTAAATTGTTTACATTTGTGTTTTAATACTAGCGTAGATGAGCAGGGGGTCTCCGGAGAAGAACCGCTTGATTTGAGGTCCGTGGACACCCTGCTCTTGAGATACAGGCCCCGTTATGCATTTAAATGTCCTATGCATTTAAATGCCCCTTTCATGTGTGGGTTGGAATCCAAAGCATAGGAGATGCCGGCACTCCATAACGGGGCCTGCATCTCGGGCTGCAGGGGGTCCCCGGACCTGAAACCAACACGGTTCTACTCCTGAGACCCCCTGCTCATCTACACTATTATTAAAATTGAAATGAAAAAAAAAGGCAAGGCTTTTTTGGAGAGCCGATCCTATCGCCGCCGGCTACTCGCCATTTCTGCAAATGTTGCTATCACTTGTATTCGGCCTTTTCTGCATAACTTAATATCAATGCTGCCAAAAATGGCAATTTAAAAATCCTGGCAATTTTTTTTTTTGGCCTTTATTGCGTTTGGCCCATGGTCTCAAGCATCTGTTCTTCTTGTCCACCACAAAAAAAGACCCTACCAGCAGGTGAATTGGATTTGTGCATCAATCTACTCTTCAGATTATCTTCTATGTATGCCCATGGCCTTAGTTTCCAGCTCAGCTAGAGGGTATGTGCATCCATGAGGAGGAGTCCTGCCAGGGATTAGGTCAATAGCGCAATCAAAGGGATTATGAGGTGGTAGATCCTCAGTCTGAACACTTGAGTGAGAATGGAGTACCTGGCTGGAAGACCAATCAATATTTCTTGCTCTGGTAGGCAGAGAATCTGCACAGGATGAAATGGTGATGGGCAGGAAGATCCCATGGGCAGGCTAGTATCCATCCCTAAAGCCAGTCAGTCCAGGCATTCTGGGCACATTGCCAAGGAAGCTCCAGAATGACATCGATGTTTAGGGAAAGG
The DNA here is from genome assembly GCF_040206685.1 of Ascaphus truei. Lineage (NCBI taxonomy): Eukaryota > Metazoa > Chordata > Amphibia > Anura > Ascaphidae > Ascaphus > Ascaphus truei. The sequence goes on from NC_134485.1 coordinate 217,071,229, forward strand.
AAAACATCCATCTTAAGGGATACATACTGCAGAACACAGACTGTGGCCTAGAGTAAAACCGTGTCCCGCAAAATGATTCCAAATCCCAGTGGACTCCCAGCAATAATGGAAATAGCCATGACAATAGCTTCTTCAGGAGGAATTCTGGTTCTATTGGCAAAGGCCTATTCCACAAATATACTGGCAGTGCCTGAATCCATGAAGGTCTCAGCTGAGACGTAGTGGTCCTGCCACAAAAGCGGATGGAAATCATTAGACAACACGAAGATGGGGAAGTGATTGTGTATATGCCCAAATTATTTGGACAAGTCCATGTAATGTGACCCTTCTGGCTACAGTAGAGGCACAACCCTGTAGAGAAGCGGCACTGCTTCTCCTGTTCCGTGAGGCGCATAATGCCCAACAGCATGGGCACCCCACATCCATCTCATACTTACTCACAGGGGTCAACAGGACAGGTTGGAGCTTTCAACAGCGTTCTTGCTCTTGACGTCTCTCCCTCATTCAGAGATCAAGGGAATAGCAAAGGGCGACCCAGCCCTCTAGATCAGCAGGGATATTTCTATTGGTTAGCTCATCCTTCAGCCTCTATTTATTAGTTGTAAAACTAATGCCATAGAGTATAATGAACTGCAGCCGATGTCAGGTTGCAATACTGTAGTGCGAGGATCTTCTCTCAACTGTAATCCCAGATGTAAAGTTGCTGTTCGTAATGAGTCTGACATCATCAGGATTCAAAAGTGACTTTTTCTGAACACTATCAGAAGACCATGAGGAAGCAGCATTCACAGTGAAATGTGTAGGGCATGAACAGATGAGTTGAACCAGAAGAGGTACCACGCTGACAAGGACCCCTCCAGTCCCACCAAGCAGTTTGCACAAACTGGACGGCACTGCACAGAAAATTTGAACTGGAGAAGGCTGATACCATCAAGTTAACTTATCAGTTCAAGAAGCCAGAGTCTATCTGCACCCCTTCTGTCTGTCCGACTTGCCTGATACCCACATCTGTTTGTGAGTTTTGAAGCTGTAGTTTTTATAAATGTAAGTAAATGTAATTTTCCTCATATCTTTGAGGTAACCTTGGAAGACAGCATTAATTACATGCATTCCGTAATAAAGTATTATATTTGAAAAGTCCCCACACTTGTGAGTGCAAAAGTCTTTTTAATTGGAAACACTTTCATTTTTTGAAACATATTGCACTATGTATACGTTTTGCTTTATATTTTACATACCCCGGAAGGATTTGCATCCTGGAATTTTGGGATAGATAGATACAGTAGATACGATAGATACGATAGATACGATAGATAGATAGATAGATAGATAGATAGATAGATAGATAGATAGATAGATAGATAGATACAGTAGATAGATAGATAGATAGATAGATAGATAGATAGATAGATAGATAGATAGATAGATAGATAGATAGATAGATAGACAGATAGGCAGATAGATTGGCAGATAGATTGGCAGATAGTACAAAAGAGAACAATGATAATGCGCCAGATGGGGTGTTACTTTTGATAAGGGCAACAACACACAAAAAAAAAAAAAAAAAAAACACATGTGACATGAACCAGTCCGGTGCGTATAGGGTGTTGCAAAAGGAAAAGTATATATGAGTGAGACAACCACTACCCAATACGTGAAGCAGCTTCTTTAAAACAGGGAACCTCCAGTCCCTGCTAGGTACATAGCAACAAAGAAAAGGTTAGAAGCGCAGTCAGTATAGGGTTGAGGTCAAACTATATAACTTTATTAATACATCTAGTCCCAGGGCTGAACCTCTAGGACAACAACAGCATAAGAATTAATGCATAAAATATTATTTAAAAATAGAAAAAAAAAAAAAAAACTATGTGGTTGAAGCTGTATGTGCAATTGCACTCGATGGGTCTCCAAGGGGTTAAAAACGGGAGTAGCCTGATGATAAATTTCAGTCATGCACTCTGTGCACTGCCCGGGCAGGTATAGGAAAAAAGAGGGGGTACCCCAGGGCTGAGACAATGCTCAAAAATGCTCACCCTTAATCCACTTTAATGTGTTGGTGTCCCGTAATCCTCCTTGCTCCTGAAATTCGCTCCGTAGCAAGCTGTTCAGATGCGCTGATTGCGCTTGGTAGCAGACAGCCCTCCGGGTGTCCGGGTCTGATGTCACTTCCGGCTGTGACGCACAGACCCTTCCCGGTCGTCTCTGGGCTTCGTCTGTCAGCTCTCCTCCTCCTCCTTCAAGTTGCCGATCACCAGGCAAACAGGTAGCGATCAGCTGGAGCCCAACGTGTGATGTCAGCGACAATCCCAATGTACTGAATGGAAGCAACACCCTATTGCTCCTCCTCCTACGCGTTTCACCAAAGGGCTTCGTCAGGGAACTGATTGTCGCTGACATCACACGTTGGGCTCCAGCTGATCGCTACCTGTTTGCCTGGTGATCGGCAACTTGAAGGAGGAGGAGGAGAGCTGACAGACGAAGCCCAGAGATGACCGGGAAGGGTCTGTGCGTCACAGCCGGAAGTGACATCAGACCCGGACACCCGGAGGGCTGTCTGCTACCAAGCGCAATCAGCGCATCTGAACAGCTTGCTACGGAGCGAATTTAAGGAGCAAGGAGGATTACGGGACACCAACACATTAAAGTGGATTAAGGGTGAGCATTTTTGAGCATAGTCTCAGCCCTGGGGTACCCCCTCTTTTTTCCTATACCTGCCCGGGCAGTGCACAGAGTGCATGACTGAAATTTATCATCAGGCTACTCCCGTTTTTAACCCCTTGGAGACCCATCGAGTGCAATTGCACATACAGCTTCAACCACATAGTTTTTTTTTTTTTTTTTTTCTATTTTTAAATAATATTTTATGCATTAATTCTTATGCTGTTGTTGTCCTAGAGGTTCAGCCCTGGGACTAGATGTATTAATAAAGTTATATAGTTTGACCTCAACCCTATACTGACTGCGCTTCTAACCTTTTCTTTGTTGCTAGATTGGCAGATAGATTGGCAGATAGATTGGCAGATAGATTGGCAGATAGATTGGCAGATAGATAGGCAGATAAATAGTAGATAGGCAGTTAGATAGTAGATAGGCAGATAGATAGTAGATAGGCAGATAGATAGTAGATAGGCAGATAGGCAGAGAGATAGTAGATAGGCAGATAGATAGTAGATAGGCAGATAGGCAGATATGCAGATAGGCAGATAGATAGTAGATAGGCAGATTGGCAGATAGATAGTAGATAGGCAGATAGATAGTAGATTGGCAGATTGGCAGATAGGCAGATAGATAGTAGATAGGCAGATAGATAGTAAGATAGTAGATAGGCAGATAGATAGTAAGATAGTAGATAGGCAGATAGATAGTAGATAGGCAGATAGGCAGATTGGAAGATAGATAGTAGATAGGCAGATAGTAGATAGGCAGATAGGCAGATAGGCAGATAGGCAGATAGGCAGATTGGCAGATTGGCAGATAGATAGTAGATAGGCAGATAGATAGTAGATAGGCAGATAGATAGTAAGATAGTAGATAGGCAGATTGGCAGATAGGCAGATATATTGTAGATAGGTAGATAGGCAGATAGATAGTAGATAGGCAGATAGGCAGATAGATAGTAGATAGGCAGATAGGCAGATAGATAGTAGATAGGCAGATAGACAGGCAGATAGACAGACAGATAGATAGACAGATAAACATACTGTAAATATTTCATATTATGCAGTAAGAAACCCGGTAGCCAAAAAAATATTGAAGTTGTTTACTTGACATGAATCCTTAGCATGTCATTTTTTATTCTATTATGATACTTTAGAAATATTTATTTTCAATTAAAATAATAATTTTGAGATAAGTAACTCGCTGATGTATGCTGAATTTTGTACAAATACCTTTTTTCAAAAAAACATTTGTTCATTGCTCAGTTATGTGTACACATAATGGAGTAGTGTATTCAGTCATTACTGAAGTTATTTTCATTCTCTGTCTGTATTGAGAAAAATACTTTGACGTTGATGGCCAATTTAATTCTCAAAGAGATCACTTTTTATATGGTTTGATCTTTCTTTGCATACCACCATCAAATTATTCCTATTATATATTAGAATCTGGTGCTCCAATTATCCCAAGGTATTGTTGAACCTGAATAGGATTTATTTGTACAGTATTAAAAGGCTGTGTATTCAATTATTTGGTTTATTGGTTTCCTGTCCTATATTTCCTACTGCATTTTATTTTAAACTTTGTCAATAATTGTACCATGCTGCTGAATATGTTGGTGTTTTTCAAATTAATGATAATAAAAATAATAACAATTAAGATATAACTATGTATGTTTTTCTGTTCCATCATCATCATAAATGCATATATATGATTGAACCTGTATGGTAAGTTTATATGTCCAGATTCACAAAAAGGTGCTAAGCATTACCATGCATTTTACGCCCATTCACATAGCAAGACATTAATAGTAATGATGTATCCACTAAGGACGGTAATGGTAACCCATGTTTTCTCCCATACAGAGCATATTATAATGGAAGTTAAATATGAGATGCACGTTCTATGCAAACAAGGCTTTATCAAATCATCTACTATTCACTAACCTCTGTTAAGATTAACACGGGGACTTAAGTAACATAAATAAGTTAGCACTAAACTTGCCATTAGCCCCATCTAGAGTTGTGAAATATATCGGTACCATAATAATACCGCTGTAATAAAAATGAATGATAAGTCAATATTTGACATGATTTATTACAGCGGTTTTACTTGGTGCAAGTTTGTGAGCTCTTCGGTGCATCTTTGAAGCTGCCACACATATTGGGTCTCTCACGGAGCTTTCAAACATGCTCCCCTTCCTCCCCTTCTTCTGGCATGACTTCTGACTGCAGAAAGGGAGGAGGATCACCTGATAGCACAAGGGATGACTGCAGCAAGGACAACAAGGTCACAATCTCTCTCTTCACTTGTTTCCGTCTCTTAGCACTCAACTCCATTCCTCGCCTCATACCTCTTAACCCTTTCTCCTCCCACCTCCCTACCCTTTCACTACTAAAGAGGCAGCAGCCAGGAAGGCATTGCAGAGAATTTTGATGGAAATTCCTTGTGTAACACAAGGTTTAATCCCTTCGTTCACAAACCCTTTCCATGTCTGCACTTCACATTTTCTCATCTACACCTCTTCCATCACCTTAACATCACCCTCATTCATCAACCCCTCATCCCATCCCTCTCACCCTGAGATACGTCATCCATTTCTAAACACATTTTAAATTATAAAAGGTTAATAATACATTACAGCCACGGCCCCTTTTATTCTCCAACATCACCGCATTTTTTCAGGGATTTTTTTCCGAATGCCACGCACTTTACCGCACTTCACCCCATTCATGCCGCGTTCATACCGCGTTCATACCGCATACAGTATATTCAATATTACGGGGGTCACGCAGAATGCGGCGGAAAGGCACTTAGAAAAAATCAGGCCTTTTTCCTGCCTGGGATTGATGCCGGAGGTCTCCGGAGCTGATACCCATTAATACCAGCATTGGAGCCCCCCGGCGTGCATCCGAGGCAGTAAAATGCATTTAAAGCCCACTTCATTACCTTAGCGGCTAACCGCTAAGGCAATGAAGGGGTTAACCAGCCGTGCCAGGTTTATTGTGGTTAGCGGGGGTGGGTGAAGGGGGTATTTGGCCCTTGGTGGTTGTTTAGGGCTTGCGGGGGGGTTGCGGGTACACTTAACCCCTTCACGACCTTAGCGGTTAATACCGCTACGGTCATAAAGGGGTCAAGCCCTCCCGCTACCCACCTGCAAGCCCTAAACAACCACCGTTGGGGCTAATACCCCCTTCACCCACCACAATAAAAAAAATACACGCACAACAGCCCCACACTAAATAAATAAATAAATAATTATTTATATATATATATATATATATATATATATATATATATATATATATATACTGTATATATATATATATATATATATATATATATATATATATATATATATATATAGTATATATATATATATATATATATATATATATATATATATATATATATATATATATATATATATATATATATATATATATATATATATATATAATTATTTATTTATTTATTTAGTGTGGGGCTATTGTGTGTGTATTTTTATGTATATGTATATATATATATATATATATACATGTATTACAGCAACAACCCCTATACCCCCCTAACATACACATACAGTATATGCACATCAATGATACTATAGGCCGGCGGTGGCCCTCGGGTGTTACCCGCAGGCCTGCAGTACCAATTCTGTGCCCCCCCAAATAAATGTCAAAACACACACATACTTATAAAGAAATAACCCCCCCCTAACACATACAGTATACTGTAGTAATGGGCACAATTACTATTATCCACAAATGGATAATAGTGAATGTGCCCATTTTAAATACATTAAGAACAATAAATAAAATAAATATATATTGCACTCAACCTTGTCCATCTGCCACGATGAAGGCCATCCTCATCTTCATCACCGTCCATGCCCCCTCTGATGCTGCAAAACATGAACAAGAATAAAAACAGCCAATGTACAGTAATGTCCCCTAACCCTTTAATCACCATAGCGTTATTAACTACTACAGTCCTTAAGGGGTTAACCCAGTCTCACCCACCATTCGGGAGGCATACTTACCCTCCCCCAGTAACCCCCCACCCTGTGAGGCCTAACCACCCTCACCCAATACCCAGCCGGGAGGCCTACCCACATACCCTTGGGGCCATTACCCCCTCCCTCCACCCCCAGTACCCACAATATAAAACAATACACAGCCCCACAATAAACATCATTCTATTTATTAAATACATAACCCACCTCCTGTGCCCCCCATAAATACATGATTTATTCTTTTACATACAGGGTTCATACCCCAGGCCCACGTGAGTCCCTGTGGGCCCGACGGGTCACTTCACAGACCTACAGATTACCAGCAACACATTTCACACAGGTTCTGGAGGCCTGTTGGTGGGTCCCGCAAGGCACCATGGCCCACCAGGTGGTCTCCACGGGTCACCGTGGGCCACAATTGGGTCCCCACGGTAGGCCTGCTGATGTCTGGGGGCCCCTGGTCAGACCCACAGGTATCTGAGGGGCCTCGGGTGGTTCCCACGGGATGTTTGGGGACCCACGGGTGGTCACTACAGGTCCGTGGGGCCCCCACAGATGTGAAGCCACCGGTTCTTCCCCGCACACTATGGGTCTGCGGTGCCCCCGTGGACTACACAGCCTGATACCCGTGAGAAGCCCGAGGATACCGCAGGTGGTCTCCATAGGTCTCTCGCAGAACCAAAAGGAACCAAGCCTGTATGTAAAAAAAATAAACCTGACCTACACATTAAATACATCAATCCCCCCCCCCCCAACACATAAAGTACAATAATGTGCAAAATAACTATTATCCAGATAGGGATAATAGATTATCTGCCCATTATTAAACACATTAAGTACATAATAACATAAATAAAGTTCTACTGACCTCATCAATAAGAAGCCCCTGTCACCAGCAAAATCCTTGTCCTCCGTTGCCAACAAAATACATAACCAATACATTGCAATTACATTCAGATATCAATTAACCCCTTAATCACCTGATCGGATAATAACCGCAAGGGTAATTAAGGGATTAAGCCTCCCTGGCCCGATACCCACCCTATACCCATTCATTTATACAGTGGCTTCATCAGGCACTATATACTGTATATATATATATATATATATATATACATGATGAACCAATATACAAATCAATGTGTAAGGGTTAACAAAAACATGCTCTAATATAAATACCACTTCTCCATATCAGCCACAGTCAAATAAAATCCTATTTCCGAAACCAATCAAATCTCATCTTCCAATCTATGTTTTATTCTTGCCAATCAAAACATTGAATTTACATTGTATACATGATGCATACAATCTATGCACCATGTACACTCTGCAAATCAATGTTAACAATAAAATATTCCAAAAAATACCATTAAATCAAAACAAGTACTAAACCAAGCAAGTCACCATAAATCAATTAGCATTCATTAATCACATCCAAAAACAATTTACCATGTACAATGTGACAGGCTTTCAATGACGTCACATCCGTTCTCCCCCAAGCCTCTGTCACATGGTACTAGAGAGTGATGGGATGAGGGATGGATGAATGAGGTTGATCAAAGCAGTGTAGGTGAGAAAAGGGGAAGTGCAGACATGGAAATGGTTTGGAAATGAAGGGCCCTTTTTTCTTGTAAATCTGAAGAAAATGTATTTACAGTATTTCACATTATATTTAGATATAGTAGAAGATTTTTGGACTTTTATTTTCACAAATAATTATTGCAATAAATGTATTGATACTGTTATCGCATCGCCAAACCCTACTCTCATCCAAACCATGACATTTTGCAATATCTAAATGGGTGTGACTCCACAGTTAGGCACGGTTGAAATAACTTGGTGTAATTACCTCTCTTCTCTCTTCTCTTTCTCTCCACTCTAGCAAAATCCCTTTTTAGGGTCTGGATAAAAGACTTGTATAAAATCACATTATTAAAGGATAATGTTACCCCATAATCACATCATTAACTGTATTCTAATAAGATAGTATTGATAGTAGTTTGGCTGTTGTTGATATGGAATTACCCCAGGGAACGTAACTTCTGGTCCTGTTTTAGGTAATGTCATGTTATGTTCCCTGATTTAACAGAGATTAGTGCATCTAGGCGTTGATGTGTTTCTAAATAATTTTGATTTTAGAGTAAAAATCGTAGGTGAATGGATGAAAGATAAAAATAATTAATGTATTTTATTAGTAGGGTTAAATAATAACTAACAGTTCTTTAACAAAATCAATATGTTAGAAATCTCTTAAAAGGTATGGATACATACATTGCATACCTATTTACATGTACAGTACACTCTCTCCCTGTGTAATACCTCTCTGCCTCTCTATTTTTCCTTCATCCTGTGCTCTTCATTGTGCCCTCCTTAATTTTTTCACTTTATCCCTCAGTTAAGCATGTCAGCAAGTTATATACACTATTCAGCAAAATACAGAATATTTGTTAATCAAACATTTTCATTAATAACCAAATTATTCATGATTTTAAGCAACAGTGGGAAAAATAATACTTTAATGCAGCGGTGCGCAAACTGGGGGGCGCAAGATTTTTTAGTTGGGTGTGAGCGGTTGAAGAGGTCACACTTTCCCTCCAGGCATTTAAATTAAATGCCCGGGGACCGCGTGAGGCCTCTGCAACCTGTACTTACCGGGATTGTGTTGGCTTCAGCACGCATGACCATGGCAATGTGGGGACATGTGACATCACGGTTGCTATGGTAACGTGACGTCAAATGACACCGGGGGTCACGTGACATTACATGACCCCGTAGCGTCATTTGATGCCGTGCGAGGTAAAAAGGGGTTTGGCCAAAGAAGGAGGTAAGGCAGAGGGGGCACAGCAAAAAAAGTCTGCGCGCCCCTGGTTTAATTTATAGGTACAAATGAATGAGTGAGTGAAGTGAAGACATCAGCTAGACTTTGTGGCGACTTTGGGTGTGTGTGTGTTTGTCTGTTTTTGTTTGTTTGTATATTGTTTCTGCCATCCTAATTTATATGTGCAGGAAGTTCTAACCAAGGGGCCTATGCAGAGAGATCCAATGAGTCAGTTTTCGCCAGCTTCTCGCCAAAAGTGCCTACTACTATTCAGTAAGCTCCGAGAAGCTGTCATAAAATTCTTGATTTTTGGCGGGGAAAAAAATTCGCCAAACACTCGGCGAGAAGCTACTCATTAATGCATTAATACCAGCACCGGAGACCCCCGACATGAATTCGGTGCAGGAAAAATGCATTTAAAGCCACTTCATTACCTTAGCGGCAAACCGCTAAGGCAATGAAGGGGTTAACAACCCATGCCAGGCTTATTGTAGGTAGCGGGGGTGGGTGAAGGGGGTATTTGGCCCTTGGTGGGGGTTTAGGCCTTGCGGAGGGGACTGCAGGTGGACTTAACCCCTTCATTACCTTAGCAATTAATACCGCTAAGGTAATGAAGGTGTTAACCCCTCCCGCTACCAACCTGCAAGGTCTAAACACCCATCCTTGGGGCTAATACCCCCATCACCAACCCCCACTACCCACAATAAAAACAATACACACTACAGCCCCACTACTCACCTCATAGGCTCTCAATAAACATTAGAAAAGTGGAAATACTGGGGCGCTGTCTCTGTCGGATGGTAAATGATGTGACAAAGTGAAATTCACAATCATGCAAAACTAGGGTGAACGATAGTGAGAGGCCGAAAGTATTTGAAAAAATATACTGGCCCAAACTGTCGCTGCTGCTCAGCTGTAGGAGGACCTTCCCTGGATCATCTAAAAGTAGGTGCACACAAGAAAACAGTGAGCGCACATGTGGAGAAAATAATACAAATGATAAAACACTGTGTTAAATGTCTGTTAATAATCTATCATAAAATCAATAGGGGCAATGGGATGGAGTACTGCTCATGCTAATATAGACAAACACTCACATGGCCAAATGTGAGTGGCAGTCACATCAGTTGCAGAGTGTCGCTACCTCTGATCTGGCCTCTACTGTATTCGCAGCCCCAGGTCGTCAAATCTTCATTCCAGGGTATATGGGTAAATGTAGATGTCACCGGCGTATAAGCCTGCCCTCGTAGATAAAGTATGCCAATACTTTTTGGTACTCCTGTTGCCAGTCTTGTCCAATAATACCTCAGGAATAGGAATGAAAACAGTGGGGACAAATCCCAATAGAGGATAATGGGGATTGATGGGTAATAAAAAATAATAACTAAATCACTCACATGGACTTATGTGAATGTCCTCACATCAAAACACTGGATGGTGAGCTTCTGATGGATTAATCCTTCTTGCTCAACTCTTTTCAGTCACTCGGTGGAAGTTTGAGGAGGAGATGATATCAGGGTAACAGCTTTATTCCAAAAAACAGTTAATAACAAAAATAAATAAAATATGTAAAAATAACTTACACTAAACAGTAATTCAGTCCTTTGTCTAGGATGCTGTCAGACTCCTGCTTAAAGTTCTTATCTCATCCGCGTCCGGAGGTCTAAAGCAGGGGTCTTCAGGCAGATGACTGGACTTAGCTGGATAAAATCTTCTTCTGGTCTGAACAATGCGTTTCGGAAAAATCCTTCCTCAGGTTCATAAGACATGGTGTTCCGGTTCCTTAATATACCGGAAATGGAGGCTCCTAATTGCCTTCAGCTATTGCAGCCCGCGAAAGCGGATCCATGACGTGTGTGCTGTGTAAACACAACACTGCTATAGGTGTCTTCATTGTGCCTGTCAGGTCCTCTCTGCCGCTCTCAATGGTAATAACACAGCGCATGCACACTGTGAAAGAACGGAGCTGTCAAAGCTCACGTCTAACAGGCTGGAAATTGGCATACATTTAGGTAAAATCGGCGATCATAATTGCCATATCATTAAAATAAACAGCAGTAATTAGTAAAAACGGGGTGACCAGGACTCAATAAAAGAGTACTCGTCGGGCCCTTTGAGCATGCGCAGAGAAGGGTGCGACGAGGCTCCTGATGGGCACCTCCAGGGTATCTCGAAGATAGGATCTCTGTTGGCCAACATAGGGCTGAAGAAAATGGTCAATATACTCCGAGTATCTTATCCACAATCAAATGGGAACCACATTTCTTTCTAGTCACATATGATGTTACCTCATTGTACAACATCATAGATCACGAGAGGAGCTGTGAAGCAATCGGACGCATTTTAGATAATGATGAAGATCTCTTAGATGAACAGAAGGCTTTCATAATAGAGAGCATCATGTTCATCCTTCAACCTAATGTTTTTAATTTAACGAACAATTCTACTTACAGCGACGCGGTACTGCAATGTGGACTAGGTTTGCGCCAAGCTATGCGAACATCTTCATGGGGAGTTGGAAATTGGACACCATCTAGTCCACTCATGAGTTTGGCGCAGACCTAGTCCTCTGGCGCCGCTACATTGATGATGTGATCTTCATCTGGAAGTGCAGTGAGGGACGACTAAAAGATTTTTTAAAGTTCATTAATGACAATTCCCTCAATCTGTCCTTCACATCACAATACAGCCAAGAGACGATTGATTTTCTCGACCTCACCATTTATGTAGAGAATAACCTATTGAAAACCAAAACATTCTTCAAAAAAGTAGATTGCAATAACTATATAATGAAGAGCAGTTGCCATCATATGAAATGGCTGGATAATAGCCCTCCGGGCCAATTTAGGCGTATTAGACGCAACTGTACAGACAACACCATCTTTTTAGAACAGGCAGATATTTTGAAGAATCGTTTTTTGGAAAAAGATTACGATAGCGCCGCTTTAGAGGCCTCTATAGCAACTACAAGCCAATTGTTGCATACAGAGCTTTTTAAAACAAAAAAGAGAGAGGTAAATGGAGAATACGAGGTACCGTTCATTACAAAATTTAATAGCGACTCTAAAAAGATAAGAGAGATCATTCATAAACACTGGTATCTTCATAAACAAGACGAAATATTAAAAGAACATCTCCCCACCCATCCACACATAATTTTCAGGAAAGCAGGTAACATTAAAACCAAACTGGCACCAAGCACTTTCAAAAAATCAATACAAATTAACCCCTCTAGTTGGCTTCCCAAACCAGTGGGCTTTTTTAAATGTAAGAGGTGTAAGGTCTGCCCCCATGGGAGTAATGAGAAAATTGACTTTAAATCAACATCAACAGGAGAACTGTTCAAAACTAAGGATATTATGAGTTGTATCACTACATTTGTAGTATATTTGCTCCAGTGTCCGTGCAGCCTGCAGTACGTCGGACGGACAAGCAGGCCACTCAAAGTACGGATACTGGAGCATATGGGGAATATTAGGAGAGGTCTCCTAACTCATAATGTATCCAGACATTTTTCTACATACCATAAAGGTAATCAAACGGGTCTTAATTTCAGAGCGATTGAACATGTCTCAAGTAGTTGGCGGGGAGGAGATAGACTATCCAGACTGTTACAAAAAGAGACTTTCTGGATCTATAAATTGCATACGTTATCCCCAACAGGCCTCAATATAGATATCGACCTAGGGGTGTTCATCTAGGTCATCACATCAATGCATGTTCAAGGTCTGATTTCTTTTATTCGATTTAATTCCCGACCCTGATTCTGCGCTTGACTATTTCCAATCCGAGTTTTTAAAACTCTGTGATACCCATGCTCCACTACACAGAATAAGGGTACGGGATGAGCACCTTCCATGGGTAACACCTGACCTTATAGCACTCTACCAGTTCAGGGATGCCTTGTGGAAAAGCCACAAAGTAACTGGCACGACCAAGGATCTCAATCACTACAGATGCCTGCGGAACATGTGCACAAGGCAAACAAGGGTTGCAAAAGCACAATATTACTCTGACAATCTCCTCCAGAATACATCAAACCCAGCTAACTTCTGGAAGGTTATCAACAACATATTCCAGCCTTCTAACCATCAACAGCCAAGTAATATCACTAAGGGGGATATTACTCGACAAATCCCACCGACATTGCAAATACATTCAATGACTATTTTGTGGGGTGTGCTACTAACTTATTAATGAAACACAACCCAAACCACAAACCAAAATCTCATCCTGGGAGTACCCATATAGCCCCTCTCCCTCCCAACACTGCCCACAATTTTCAATTTGGACCAGTATCTGAAGAGGAGAATACACAAGCGCTCCTCAAATTACAACTAAGCAGCCAATGTGGACCTGACTTACTGCTTTCATAGTCAACTCTATCCTGTCTGCAGGCCATATCCCTAAGACCTGGAAAACTGCTAGAGTTGTCCCAATCTTCAAAAGTGGGGACAAAAACACTGTCTCAAACTACAGACCAATTTCCCTTCTCCCAATCCTATCCAAAGTCATGGAAAAATGTGTCCACTCCCAACTAAGCGATTACTATACCAAGACAAAGTTCCCTATCCAATTCCAATCTGGATTTCGCCCCAAACACTCTACTGTAACTACCCTGATAAAAGTTTGCAATGAAATCCAGTGTGGAATGGAACGTGGAGAACTCACTGGTGCAATATTCCTAGATTTTGCAAAGGCTTTTGATACTGTTGATCATGCTATCCTGCTTAACAAACTCCAGAGCTCTGGAATAGGGAAGCACGCTTTAAACTGGTTTCAGTCCTACCTATCAGGTAGATCCCAACATGTGTCCATCTCAGGCTCTAACTCCAACCCCCTGGAAATCACCTGTGGCGTCCTGCAAGGCTCTGTTCTGGGGCCCCTACTCTTCTCAGTGTTCATCAATGATCTTCCCACAGCTTGTAAGGAAGCTTCAATACACATGTATGCAGATGACACAATCTTATATGCACACAGCCATAGCCTCTCCGACCTTGAACACGTACTTCAGTCTTACTTTTTGAGACTCGAAAACTGGATTTACCAAAACAAACTGTTTTTAAACACTGACAAGACTGTAACAATGGTATTTGGGACCAAGACTAAATTTTTAAAGCTTCCAGCGACTGAGCTCCAGATTAGAACCAACACTAACACCACCCTAACTCCTGTTACTAGTTTTAAATACCTGGGCATGTGGTTGGACTCCCACTTAACATTCAGAATGCACATTGATACCCTGACAACCAAGACATATGCCAAACTAGGGGTACTTTACAGGAACAAATCCTCCCTAAGTCTCCTGGTCAGAAAGCATATCGCACAGCAGATGTTAATGCCAATTATTGACTATGGAGACATAGTATATGGCTCGGCACCTCAAACCCACCTTAGCAAACTTGACACCCTCTATAATTCAATTTGTCGTTTTGTTCTCCCATGCAACTATAACACACATCACTGCGAAATGCTCAAAGAACTAGATTGGTCATCACTCGAGTCTAGGCACAAAGTTCACCTTTCCTGTCTTGCCTTCAAATTCTTTATGGGCAAGCTACCCAGTTATCTGAACAAGCTTCTCACCCCTACCACATGCAGCACCTATCATCTGAGATCAGACTCCAAAAGACTGTTCATGGTCTCAAGGCTCAATAAAGTATCCGGACGTTCCTCCTTCTCTTACCGTGCACCCCAGAACTGGAACAACCTACCAGAGACTCTCACATCCACCACCAGTTTAAGTTCTTTCAAATCTAAAACTGTCATACATTTTAATCTGGTCTGTAACTGTTTCATACGCGTATAATATTTATTATCTTTAACTGTGCATGCAATGTCTTGTATATAATGTATACCCTGTTCATTTATTTAACTATTTGTAACCATGTATTATTTGTCTTAACTCTGTGCCCAGGACATACTTGAAAACGAGAGGTAACTCTCAATGTATTACTTCCTGGTAAAATAAAATAAATAAAATATTAAAGTTATTTTATTTGAATAATCCACTCACATGCAAATTTTCTCATTTACAGAAATATATCTCACTTTGGATCATCAGTCATTATTTCTGTTTCAATTCATTGTGTTGTTTTTGATATTAAGTTTATCATCATATCTGTGTAGCTATGGATCATTTAGATTGAGCACTTCTAAGTTTATAGAGAGACCTACAAATCTTGATATTATACTGATATTCTGCATTTAACTGTGTTTGTATCCACTTCATTTTTATTAAGAAGACACTAATTGTGTTTTTATATGTCACTTCCATTTTTATATTTCACTTTCATTTTTCTTTAATACAGTATATTCATGTGTCCAATCATCCTTGTCCCACCACAACCAGGCATTCTTATATCTAACATGTACTGCCATTTACTGGCCATAGCCCATCATGAGCCTCATCGCACCCTTCTCTTCGAAAGCTCAAATGGCCCAACGAGTACTCTTTTATTGAGTCCTGGTCACCCCGTTTTGACTAATTAGTGCTGTTTATTTTAATGATATGGCAATTATGATTGCCGATTTTACCTAAATGTATGCAAATTTCCAGCCTGTTAGACGTGAGCTTTGACAGCTCCGTTCTTTCACAGTGCGCATGCGCTGTGTTATGACCATTGAGAGCAGCGGAGAGGACCTGACAGGCACGATGAAGACACCTATAGCAGTGCAGCAAGAAGGATTTATCCATCAGAAGCTCACCATCCAGTGTTTTGATGTGAGGACACTCACATATTCCATGTGTGTGATTTAGTTATTATTTTTTATAACCCATCAATCCCCATTATCCTCTATTGGGATTTGTCCCCACTGTTTTCATTCCTATTCCCTGAGGTATTATTGGACAAGACTGGCAACAGGAGTACCAAAAAGTATTGGCATACTTTATCTACGAGGGCAGGCTTATACGCCCGTGACATCTACATTTACCCATATACCCTGGAAGGAAGATTTGACGACCTGGGGCTGCGAATACAGTAGAGGCCAGATCAGAGGCAGCGACACTCTGTTACTGATGTGACTGCCACTCATATTTGGCCATGTGAGTGTTAGTCTATATTAGCATGAGCACTACTCCATCCAATTACCCCTATTGATTTTATGATAGATTATTAACAGACATCTAACACAGTGTTTTATCATTTTTATTATTTTCTCCACATGTGTGCTCGCTGTTTTCTTGTGTGCATTTCAATAAACATTACTATATCAAATACACCACCCATCCCCTGTGCTCTCAACAACCCCTATTCCCCCCTAACATATAGTACATAATGATATTTTTTTAGGCACATGAATGATACTACAGACCGGCGGTGGGCCTCGGGTGGTCCAGCAGGTGTCCGGGGGTCCCCGCTTGCCTGCAGTTCTAATTCTGTGCCCCAAGAAATAAAATAATAAATACTTTTAAATAAATACACCCCCACTCCTTTCGGTGGAGGTGCAACACACTTCTGTATCAAAGTTTTGCTGCACATGACACATACATAGAGAGTAATGAGTACTGCCAAAACATATACAAGAGCTTTCACAAGCCACGCTTCCAGGAAACCAATCCTCCCATCAAGGCCCAATTGTTCATACATCTTAAATTTCTAACTTAAACACACTCTAAAAATAAAAATATTGATTTTTTGAACAAATGAAATGTTCTGATAAAACCGGGCCTTAGCCTGGTGTCTTATTTTCCTCGTTGGTTAACGGTTATAGTTTTGACGCGGCAAGACGTTAACTTGATGCGGCTGTGCTTTAGGTGACTTTGGTCTTTGGTGGAGCTGGAATGAGCTTTACGTGCTTTGGGTCCAGGAAAATTACTCTGCCACTTTAATTGCTGTATTGGTGGTTAGTATAGGCCTTTTCATCTGGGATGAAGAGCATGCTTGCATAGGAAATATGTGACTATTAACCCCGTCTCGATATGTGACTTTCAACTTTGCATAGAGAGACTCAAAAAATGTATTAGTTGCATACAAGACTTATTGTTTTATTACCAATAACATGGTCCTTAATTCGTTCCTTTGGACTGCTGATAGTCATAAGTCATCCCATAAGTGTCTCATAGGGAGATAATTTATACCTAGGAATAAATTCTTGTATCAATGTGTTTACTCCTGTCTTGGCATCCGCATGTAGACAGAGGTATTCCCTATTAATGTTCCTCAAATTAAAACTAAGTAGCCAATGTGAACCTGACTTTGATACAATCTAAGTTCCTCAGACTTGGTGCCCCAGCCATTGCCAAACTAATTGCTTCCATAGTTAATTCTATCCTGTCTGCAGGCCATATCCCTAAGACCTGGAAAACTGCCAGAGTTTGTCCCAATCTTCAAAAGTGGGGACAAAAACCACTGTCTCAAACTACAGGCCAATCGCTCTTCTCCCAATACTATCCACTGTCATGGAAAAAATATTCACTCCCAATTAAGCAATTATTTTACCCATACAAATTTCCCTAGCCAATCCCAATCTGGCTTTTACCCAAACACTCCACTATAACTATTCTGCTAAAAATTTGAAATGCCTAGTATATAATGTATACACTGTTCACTTATGTAACTGCTTTTGCAACTATGTATCCCCTGTATTTAACCCTATGCACAAGACACACCCACAAATGAGAGGTGACTCCCAATTCACCACTTCCTGGCAAACCATTCTAGATTACACAGCAATTTTGACAATAACCACTGCTTATGGACACCTTTGGAAAAAATAAATGGTTAAAAGTTATAACATACATCACATATTCAGTTTATAGACAAATGATTTTGTATAAGACTTCACACTAATGTCTTGCAATATATAATCCCTTTGCACAGTGCTGAGCACACGGTCAGCTTTATATTATTAAAGACACTCCGCATTTGATTAAAGAAGAAAAAAAAATATTTTCAAAGCTTGTTCCCAGGCAAAAAGCCATCTTGTTTCTGGACGTTTCACCAATTGACCCTGAACAGATAAGATAACGGCACAACGGCTTCTTCATAAAAAATAATTATTGGATAGGAACTTTTGCTTAAAGTTTAAATACATGGAGCTTTATCCAGAGCCCTAACAACTACATTTTTTTATGGCCTCTCAAAAATTAAATAGCAGGCTTTTATATATCTGAGGTTTTATAACTTCTTAACACACAAATAGCTCCCACATGCTCATGCTATCTCCCTCTACTCAGTTCTTTTTAATGCCTTTTGTTTGAACTTTCATACTTTTACAGACTTCCTTCACTACAAATTTATTCTATCCTGTTTCAATTCTGCCCTTTCTCATGCTAAACAAACCTACTTCTCTCCATTAATCAACACTCACAAGTCTAACCCACACTAACTCTTCCTTCATCTTATCTCAGGACTTTGCTGACTATTTTAAGGAAAAGGTTAAATCCATACACCAGACCATTCCCTCTTTTTCCTCCTATCCTACTTCACTTCCCGCTTTCCTTGACTCTTTTTCCACTGTATTAGAAGAGAATGTCACCATCACTGTTGATCTCCTCTTCTCCCTCTAATCTGCTACCTTTCCATTCTCCTTCAAACATGCAATAGTTATACCATGATTCAAAAATAGCAAGCTTGACCCTACCTGTCTTTCTCTTGCTTGCTCCATTTTCTCCACACCCATTCTCTCCTTAACCCTCTAGAATCTGACTTCTGCACTGCTACCTCCACGGATACAATTCTCACTAAAATAACTGATGACCTATATACTGCCAAAAACACACATTACACTCTTCTCATATTACTCAACCTCTCTGAAGCATTTGCCTCTGTGGACCACACTCTTCTCTTTATTCTGTACACACTCTCTCTAGGTGACCTCATAACAACTTTTGGGTTTACATATCACCTCTATGCTGACGACACCCACATTTACTTTTCAACCCCTGACCTTACACCTGCCATACAAACCTAAGTTTCTGAATGTCTTTCTGTTATCTCATCCTGGATGGCCCTCCTTTGCCTTAAACTTAACATGGCAAAAACAGACTTCCTCATACTTCCTCCCAAACCTGACCCTATTATCTCATTCCACATTACTCTTAAAGTACAATCTTTCATCCAGTAGCCCAAGCACGCTGCTTAGGGGTCACTCCCTGCTCCTCTCTCATTCAAAACATTTCTATAACCTGTCGCTTTTACTCCACAATATCACAAAGATACACCTGTTCCTCTGTTGCTCAACTGTTAAAAAATGAAGCCAGTTACGGTGAAACGTACGTAGGGTACGTCTGACGTCACCGTCACGTGACGTCGGCTCATCGGTGAGGTGTGGGTTATATACTGTCTGAGTGCTTCGTAGACTGCGTTCGTGGGCAGCAAGAGCACTCAGACCCTAGGGTTGATTTATTATATATCTGCAGTGAATGTGGCTAGCCTCACACTAGACCTGTCACAATAGAGCTTACAACAGTTTATTTGGTTACACCATGTGCAGTGAGTAGTGGCTGCTTCAACTCAGCCAGCAATATACTCAGCCTTACACTCAACAGTCAAGCATATTCATCTGCATTTACCTCCTTCCATTGCTTTGGTTTAGGGGTCTGATATATACCTATACCTATTCAGTATAGCAATCACCCTTATTATAGGGTCTATTAAGTATTAATTAGAGAGGTATTTATATATAATCATACCTCCACTAAACACCCTATCACACCTCTCCGTCTTTTAATATCATTGTATGTTTGTTTTTGTATGTGGTTATTCCAAACAATTTATTTTAATCAGGTATAATAAAATTAAGTTTTAATTAGGGTGAACCTCTCTAGTGCCACATTAAAGGGATTCTTTCTTTCTTTATATCAACTGTTAAAAACTCTGATTCAGGCCCTCATTCTCTTCCATCTTGATTACTGTAATCCCCTGCTATCCAGCCTTCCTGCCTCTCACCTGTCTTCCCTACAATCTATCCTAAACGCTGCTGCCAGAATCACTCTACTCTTTAAACTCTGATTCTGCGTTTCCCCTCCTGAAATTCCTCTCCTGGCTTCTAATCAAATCCTACTGCTTCTGTATGCTCTCCCTACCTACCAATTAGATTGTAAGCTTCTCAGTGCAGGGACTTCTCCTCCTCAATATCACTTCTATGTCTGGATCACTTATTCCATGACCTCTTACCTTTACCATTTGATACATATATGATTATGACGTGCACCACTCCTGTGAAGCGCTTTGCATATTAATGGCGTTATATACATAACGACATACAATACAATATATACTTCAAACAATGCTTGTGAGCTTTTACCCGCATATTTAAACACAAAATATTCCCAAACATATCCTAATCCTATAGAAATAAAATTGAAATGTGTTTTTACTGGTTAGGCCTCGGTCCCGCTGCGCTCGTTGGCACGGGCGGCCACACGCGAGTTCCCCACCAGCAGGGGAATCCTCCCGAGCCGGTCCCGGTCCCCCCTGGCGGCACAGCGCACTACACGCTGTGGCGCATCAGCCGCTATGGGACACAAGAAAATGGTGATCCCTAGCGTTGACGCATCACGTGGTGTGGCTGTGAGCCAATGGGGAGGGGAGGCTTCGGGAGGAGGAGAGGCTTCGGGGAGCGGGGAAGAGTGTGGAGTGAAAGGTGCGTGCGTGCCTGTCTGTGTGTGTGTCTGAGTGCATGAGTGCCTGCCTCTGTCTGTGTGTGTGTATGTGAGTGCCTGTGTGTGTGTGTGTGTATATGAGTGCCTGTGTGTGTGTGTTTGTGTGTGTGTGTGTGTGTGTGTGTATGAGTGTGTGTGTGTGTATGAGTGTGTGTGTGTTGCTTACCATCAGCAGCTCCAGCCCGAGCCCGTGTAGGGAGGGAGGGAGGGGGGGAGAGTAGCGGGTCCCTCCGCTCAAGCCACGCCCCCCCTCCCTGTCAAACCTCCCACTCCCGCCCACCTCCCGCTCCGGCTCCCGCTCCCTACAGACCGCATATCGCGGTCTGTGTATGTCAGCGCACCGCCTGCCTGCAGTGCGGGCGCGCTGACTCTGGGAGTGGGGCCTTAGCCTTACACACAATACAGAACACCACAATACAAAACTTCTCTCAGACACAGCCAAACAACATCACAAAAATAACGAACAAATAAAAGAAAAACATTTCTCCCCTGTTACCAAACAATTTCATCCTGCCACTATATTAATAAAAGTTCCCTTCTCTTTCTTTATTCTCATGAATAACCTGACTTTAAAAGTACTCTGATGCTCTGGAGCTTTTGAGTTAACTTTCTTATCTTTTTTGTACATTCTTCTAGCTGGAGAAAAAGGTGGGGGCACGATCTGTGCTGCTGCGATTCTGATTCTCTTTCTTGCAGACATTTGACTTCATTGTAAGCAAAGAATATTCATGTTTTTGTAAGTACTTGCAAGTTCTTGGATGGTGATTTGTGTACACAGGTGATACTTAGCATGGTTTATCTTTCACACAGGTAATCATTCAGGAAAAATTCATTAGGGTATCAAATCCATCTGGCAACTCTCCATTAAGGGCGCAACAATTTTACATGCCGGCACCGAAACTTGAGTTTATATCAGGCAATGATTTATAACCATTTATTGCTTGTGGGGAAATGGAAGGAAAAGCTGATAAGTGCACACCTGATTTCTGCCGTTTCCAGTCAGCCGGTCACGCCATGCTTGACTTTAGCCACAAAAACCTCATAAAATCCAAAGATTTATACTGCCACAGACACACAGGGATTACTGAAAGTTAGAAGGTTCCACTATGAGCCCTTGCGTTTGCATTCTTACGAATAAGAAAAACGGTGCGGCTGCCCATAGGTTCACGCTTCTTTCTATAGTAATTTATTGCAAACAAACTTTTTTCATTGGGGTGGCGTGGTTTTTTCACTGGGACTTGCATGTGTTTTTTCACTTGAACTTGCATGTGTATTTTCACTTGAACTTGCATGTGTATTTTCACTTGAACTTGCATGTGTATTTTCATTGGCCAACAAAACATATTTTTATTGTCTCTTCTTTATTCTCTGTATCCATTCTTTATTATTTTTATCTGCAGACACACAACCTCTATCGGCAAATTTTGAGAACTTTGGTTTCCCATTATTCTCCAGTTACAGTAATCACATTTAATTGACCTGTACAATACTCCTGATACAATAATCAGCGCAAGCTGTATGCGTACAACTCTTTTGGCATGTTATTGTTCTGAATAGTGTAAATATGCAAATAAGGACCTGTCACGAGACTGTTCTCCAATCATATTTTTTCACCATAACCATACCCAAGAAAACACTTGAAATACTTCAGCGGGTCCAACCCAGTCCTAGTAAACCTTATACTTTTGTAACATGAATACAGATAAGACCTTCTAAACAGAGATCCATAAATAGACTCACTTGGAATGTTAATGACAAGACAGAGCAAATGTACAAGCAGAGACCCCTCCTGCTCAGACAACAAAAAAATATTTATCACAACCCAGGACGGTCTGAAAACAATCCCTTAAGCATACAAACACTCACCTTCATCACCAAAACACCAAAACTTTTAACGGGACTCTCACCTTAGTCCCTAAAAAATAACATTACAATTCTTACACATTAAAATGGAAAACATACAAAACACCTACAAGCTCATATTAAACCCCCAAAATACCCACAACATATATATAAGCATATAAGTTTCACAGAGGAGTGCTACTGAGCATGGCAATATATATATTTAAAACCAGAGACATAACATAAAACACAGACAAAGCTCAGTGCACATCCAGAAAAACAGAAAACCAATAGTTGGCTCAAGGGCTTACAACAATTTGGCCAAAATGTTAAACTAAAAGACCACTTTATTTATTAGTTATTTATACATGTATATTTAGGCACTGTACCGTATATATGTTTTTCTGGATGTGCACTGAGCTTTGTCTGTGTTTTATGTTATGTCTCTGGTTTTAATTAACTTTAAAATGGATACAGGAACAGACAAATAAACTTATTTGAAACTGCGAGGAAACCCGGTCAACCCAGATTGAGACACCCTCTAAAACATCCCTCTACACATCACTCAAAACAACTTTTTAAACTCAGGCTTTCCTCAAAAGGTGCCTTTTACCTTGATTCTTATGAGCGCTCAGATTTGAGTGACCGAGGAGTGTTTTTTTCAGTTGCTCAGCTTCAGGTATATTTTGGTTCCTATTCGGAGTGCCATCTGTGAAAAGTGTGAATAAATAAGACACATCCTCTGAGGATCATTTGCAGGATAACAAATAAGTTTATTTCAGTGAACGTGTGAACACTTAGGAGAGAGTTTCAAAATAAAACTCTCCCAACGAAATACTGGCATACAGGCCCTATTTATACCCAAAATACTAAGCCCACGCCCCCTATACAAGGTTGCGTGTGCGTCACTACGTAAGCATATAAAATAAACAAAATATGAATATGAATACATTGAGTTAATAGCATTACTATGAGATTCATATTAAAAATGAAATGACTCAGCTAATATTCCTTATACAGGCCGGTGACCTTTCCTCTACATACGGGACTTCATGGGAACCTCCCTCGGAATGCGAGACGTTCTTGTTATCTATCTTTTATTTTCATAACATTTGCGCTTTTCTCCCCTCTTCAAGGTCTTGTGGCTTAGCTGGACAGCTTAATATCATTTAAAACTTCAGGAGCAGAAAAAATAAAAAATTGTGTCTTTAAACTAACTTCCATACCAACTTTCATACAGACAATAGACAAGATGAATGACAATATGAGGCACCTAAGATGCTGCTGACTTAAAATGGCTGCTTAGATCCCAGTGCTGTTATGTCAGACCTCCCCCCCTCCTTACATCATATTCTCACTTTGTCACCACTGTGGCAGGATGACCATGGTTAGTGAGGAGACAACACAACTCTTCTGGTGAAATAATGCTGGTGGGTTTATGTGTCCAAAAGTGTAACCAAAACAATGGATAATCTGTCCCTTTAAGTGCAATAAACGTAAACAAAAACCTATCCACGGTCGGGGAACTGACTAAACAAAAGTGCAGGCTATCTACCTGGCTGGCTAGCTAACCTAGTCCAGCCCAACAATGTTCAACAACACCAGTTGACTCTTTACCTGGGAGCTTTATTCCCCCTTGGGAAAGGATCAATATGATGCATCCTATGTCTGTCTGTCAACACTCTTCTGTCTTCTCTCTGTGCCTGAGAGAGACTTCTGCTCCAGAGGCATTTCCTCTTTCTGTTTTAAAGCAGGTGAGCTAGCTTAATTTGAATCACCTGCTTAATAAGCTGGGTTAACCCCTCGTCTACTGGAAAGCAGGCATTCTGCCATCTCCTACTAATGTATACAGAGTCAATGACCCTGTCACATATCCCCCTTCCCAACGTAACGTTACCGAGTGGAGCGGCCCGTGCACCGAGACTGTGCACCCTAGAGAGTGCATCAGCATTACCGTGCAGTATGCCTGGCCGATGTTGGACTGTGAAGTTGAAAGGCTGCAAAGATAGAAACCAATGGGTAACTCTCGAGTTCTTTTCTTTGTTTCTATGCATCCACTGTAGGGGTGCATGATCTGAAATGAGCGTAAAAGACCTGCCTAAAAGGTAATACTTCAACGTGTCTGTTGCCCACTTTACGGCCAAACACTCTTATTCTACTGTTGCATATCTTTGTTCACGGGGGACACAATTTGCCACTTAGATAGAGGACCTGGTGTTACTCTTCTCCTACAAACTGAGACAGTACTGCTCCGAGACCTACTTCGGAGGGGTCCGTTTGCAGAAAAAAAATCCTTCGTAAAATCCGGGGCTACCAAGACTGGGTGACTACAGAGCGCTGTACATAGGTCTAAAAATGCGGTCTACACACCATTGCTCCATTTTACAACCTCAGGTGCCCTTGCCTTTACTAACTCTGAAAGCTGTGCAGCCCAGGTTGCAAAATGGGGTATAAATCGCCTGTAGTAACCTACAATGCCTAGAAATGTCGTAGCCTGTTTTTTTTAAGGGGACGGGGCCAATTCTCAATGACTTCAACTTTTTTGAGCTGAGGTTTTACTGTCCCCTTTCCCACAACATAGCCAAGATATTTTGCTTCTGATAGACCGACTGAACATTTAGCTGGGTTGGCTGTAAGACCACCTCCCGAAAGGTTCTCAACACTGCCTCAACCTTTTGTAGATGTGAGTCAAAATCTGGACTATGAATTACCCCATCGTCTAAGAACGCTGAGGCGTAGTTCGAGTGTGGGTGTAACAATTTATTCATCAACCTTAGGAAGGTTGCAGCTGCTCCATGAAGGCCAAACGGTAAGACAGTATACTGGAAGAGGCCATCAGGTGTGGAGAAGGCTGTTTTCTCTTTTGCTGAACTTGTTAAGGGGATTTGCCAATAACCCTTTGTAAGATCTAAAGTGGTTAGAAAACGGGCCGTCGCCAACCTATCAATTAACTTGTCTACCCGCGGCATAGGATAGGCATCAAACTTCGAGACTTCATTGACTTTTCTAAAATCATTACAGGACCGTTTTGACCCATCCGGCTTAGGTACCAAGACAAAAGGGCTAGACCATTGACTATGGGACTCCTCAATTACCCCTAATTCTAGCATCTTCTTTACCTCTGACTGAATAGTCCCTCTTCTAGCTTCGGGGATCCTATAAGGTCTTATCTTAATGGCTATTCCCGTCTTGGTGACGATATCATGGGAAATCACCCTAGTTTTCCCTGGTACGCTGGAAAATACATCCCTGTTCCTTTTTACCAAGTCTACAGCTTCTCTGTATTGTTCAGGAGTGAGTTCTGCCGATATTCAAACGAGTGGATCCTCCCCTTTCCTGGATTTGTTAGCTACTACCGTCAGACATACCTCTCTATCCTTCCAGGATTTTAATAGATTTATGTGATAGATTTGCTCTACCTTCCTCTGATCTGGCTGTCGAATTTTATAATTCATTGGGCCGACCTGTTCAAGAACTTCATATGGCCCTTGCCAATGTGATAACAGCTTGCTTTCGGTCGTGGGAACAAGCACCATTACATAGTTACATAGTTACATAGTAGATGAGGTTGAAAAAAGACGTACGTCCATCAAGTTCAACCTATGCTAAATTTAGACAACAGATACTTTATTCTATATCTATACTTACTTATTGATCCAGAGGAAGGCAAACAAAAAACCCCATTAAGGGGAAAAATTCATTCCTTCCTGACTCCAAGAATTTTCAATCGGATTAATCCCTGGATCAACATCCTTCCCATGTATACTTATTTGGTATATCCCTGTATACCTTTCCCATCTAAAAAGATGTCCAACCATTTTTTGAACAAAATCTATTGTATCTGCCATCACAGTCTCCATGGATAATGAATTCCACATTTTAACTGCCCTTACTGTAAAGAACCCTTTCCTTTGTTGCTGGTGAAATTTCCTTTCCTCCAACCTTAAGGGATGGCCCTGAGTCCTTTGTACTGCCCGTGGGATGAATAGTTCTTTTGAAAGCTCCTTGTATTGTCCCTGAATATATTTGTATATAGTTATCATATCCCCTCTTAGACGCCTCTTTTCTAATGTAAATAAATCTAATTTAGCTAGCCTCTCCATATAAGTTAGAATGTCCATCCCCTTTATTAATTTGGGGGCTCTCCTATGCACTCTCTCTAGTTCCATAATGTCTTTTCTTAGGATTGGTGCCCTAAATTGTACTCCATATTCAAGGTGTGGTCTTACTAATGCTTTGTAAAGGGGCATAATTATGTTTACTTCCCTTCCATCCATTGCCCGTTTGATGCAAGATAAGATCTTGTTTGCCTTTGGAGCTACTGCATGACATTGAGCACTGTTGCTAAGCCTGCTGTCTACATGCACTCCTAAATCCTTCTCCATCAAGGATTCCCCCAATACATCTTCTTTTAATTTGTAAGTCGCCTTTTTATTCTTGCATCCCAAATGCATAACCTTACATTTATCTGTATTAAACCTCATTTGCCATTTACCTGCCCACGTTTCCAGTCTCTCCAAGTCCTTCTGAAGAGAAATTACATCCTGCTCTGAATCTATTACCTTACACAATTTAGTATCATCAGCAAAGATGGAGACTTTGCTCTCGATCCCAACCTCAAGTTCATTAATTAACAAGTTAAAAGGCAGGGGTCCCAGTACCGATCCTTGAGGTACTCCACTCACGACTTTAGCCCAACCTGAAAAAGTTCCATTTATGACAACCCTCTGTTGTGTGTCCTTTAACCAGTTTTCAATCCAGGTGCATATATTATTACTGAGTCCAATTTTCTTTATTTTGTACACCAACCTCTTGTGTGAAACCGTATCAAAAGCCTTTGAAAAATCTAAGTAGACCACATCAACTGCATTACCCTAGTCTAAATTCCTACTTACCTCGCAAAGAAACAAATAAGGTTAGTTTGGCATGATCTATCCTTCATAAATCCATGCTGACTAATACTAATAATTTTGTTTTCCATTAGGTATTCCTGAATATGATCCCGTATTAAACCTTCAAGTAGTTTCCCTACTATTGAAGTCAGGCTTACAGGTCTGTAATTCCCCAGGTGTGATCTAGCTCCCTTTTTAAATATAGGCACCACAACTGGTTTACGCCAATCTTGTGGTACTGAGCCTGTGGAAATGGAGTCCTTGAATATTAAATATAATGGTTTTGCTATTACTGAGCTTAACTCCTTGAGAACTCTTGGATGTATGCCATCGGGGCCAGGTGCCTTATTTACTTAAATTTTTTCAAGTCGCTTATCAACTTTTTCCTCAGTTAACCAATTGGTCATTAATAAGGAGGTTGTGGCTTCCTCCTGTGGCGCTACTATTGAACTTGATTCTTCCCTGGTAAACACAGAGGCAAAGAATTTGTTTAATACCTCTGCTTTTTTCTTATCTCCAATAATCTGCCTACCCATCTCACACTGAAAGGGTCCTATATTTTCTTTTCTCATTTTTTTGTTATTAAGGTACTTAAAGAACTTTTTAGGTTTGACCTTACTTTCTATTGCAATCCTTTTGTCTTTATCCATTTTTGCTAATTTAATTGCCCTTTTGCAATTTTTGTTACGTTCCTTATAATTCTGATACAATGTCTCTGTCCCTTCTGACTTAAAGAATCTTAACGCCTTCCTCTTCTTGTCCATTTCCTCCCCTACCTGTTTATTTAGCAACATTGGTTATGACTTATTTCTTTTATACTTATTACTCAAGGGTATACACTGATAAGTGTGCTTTTCTAACAATGTTTTAAAGACTGCCCATTTATCTTCTACATTTTCCCCTGCAAAAAACATCATCCCATTGTATCACTACTAGATTAGACTTCAGTTTATTAAAAACTGCCTTTCTAAAGTTTAAAGTCTTTGTTGAACCCAAGTAATCTGTTATTTGATCATTTATTTCAATTGAGACTATGTTATGATCACTGTTACCCAAATGTTCCAGGACTTGAATATTTGTTATTACTTCTACATTGTGTGATATGACCAAATCCAGAACTGCCCCTCTCCTGGTTGGTTCCTCAATAATTTGGGTCATATAATTATCATTAAGCACCCCCAAAAACCTGTTTCCTTTTGTTGTAACGCTAATCTCATTGTCCCAGTCTATGTCTGGATAATTAAAATCCCCCATTATGCAAACATGACCCAGTTTTGATGCCATCTCCATTTGCAAATGTATTTTAGCTTCCTCAATCTCACAGATATTTGGTGGTTTATAGCATATTCCCACAAACATTTTCTTTATACTTTCACCTCCACTGCTAATTTCTGTCCACAAGGTCTCTACATTTTCATCATTCCCTTCATAGACATCATCCCTTATAATAGGTTTTAGATCTGGTTTAACATATAGACATACTCCACCTCCCTTTCTATTTGTTCGATCCTTCCGAAAAAGAGAATACGCCTTTAAATTAACTGTCCAGTCATAAGTTTCATCCCACCATGTTTCAGTAATGCCTATGATATCATACTGCTCCCATGTAGCTATTAATTCAAGCTCCCCCATTTTATCTGTCAGGCTTCTTGCATTAGCAAGCATGCATTTAAGTTTTTTTTCAGCCTGTACTATTATCTTATCTGCTCCTTCCTTTCTGCTCCCACTTGGTTTAGTCTTTAGAAGTTTTTTAGTATTATCTCTATTTACTATGGGTATCTCACTGCTGGTCAAGCTTGCACTTGTCCCCATTCTACCTCCATACCACCTTGTATCCTCATCTATTCCATTTAGTTCATTATCTGTTTTATTCCCCTCCCCCCTCCATCCTAGTTTAAAATCTCCTCCAACCTTTTTAGCATTCTCCCCCCTAGCACAGAAGATCCCTCTTCATTGAGGTGCAATCCGTCCCTAGAATATAGATGGCACCTCTCAGAAAAGGAGTCCCAGTGCTCTAAAAACCCAAACCCCTCCTCCCTGCACCACTTTCTTAGCCATGCATTAACCTCCCTGATCCCTGACTGTCTCCCTGCTGTAGCGCATGGCACTGGTAGTATTTCAGAAAATACTACCTTGGAGGTCCTTGCCTTAAGCTTTTGGCCTAGATCCCTGTAATCATTTTTTAGGACCCTCCATCTTTCTCTAACTTTGTCATTGGTGCCAACATGTACCAAGACCGCCGGGTCAATCCCAGCCCCCCCCCAACAATCTGTCTACCTGATCCGCAATGTGCCGAACCTGAGCACCCGGGAAACAACAAACTGTTCGGTTCATGCGGTTCCGGCAACAGATTGCCCTATCTATCTGACTATCCCCCTCTACAGCCACCTTAAAGACCCATCTTAAAACATACCTCCTTAATGAAGCACATGAGTAGCTCCATGGCTGATACTTTACACCTCATACATCGACCATGGCCCCTTGCAGACACACTTACCAGAACACCTTCCTACTGTCTCTGTATGTTCTTCATACTTACCAATTAGATTGTAAATTGTTCGGGGCAGGGACTTCTTTTCCTAAATGTCACTTTTTTTTGTTTCAATCCTTTTTATTGATTTTTGCATAACATAACAGATTTACTGTACTGCGTTTTACATGGGAAAGATATACATATATCAAGATATTTTATACATACACGTGTTTATATTGTACTGCATAGGTTTCAAATGTCTACTTTTCTCCTTATCTTTGGACAGAATTGTGATTATCCTTCATTTTTAATTTGTGTTGCCGCGTGACAATTCTTTTCTATAGGCTAAAAAGGATAGGGTAAGAATAGAGCTAGTAAAAGAAGGGTCCAAAAGAAGAGAGGGGTGGGAGAGGGTAAAGACTAAGGAGAGATAGGAACAAAGTAGAGTGATGGGGGAGGGGCTACTAGACAGAGTAAAAGACTGTGGGGAAAGCAAAGGGTAAGGGTGTGAACCTTGTCTCTCTTTCATTACATTTTTATATCAGCTTTTTGACTTACTGCGAGGTGTTCCTAGTCCTGGTCCCAGGGTTCCCAGATCTTATGGAATCGTTCCAAATTTTGGTTTAACTGGGTCAAGAATTTCTCCATATGCCTGACCTCGTTCTCTCTTTTAATGACCGTATGTCTGGATGGAGCATTTATTTTCTTCCATGCTGCCGCTACGGAACAGTGGATTGCTGTTAGTATGAAGGAGACTAGCTTTCTCATAGGTGTCAGTAGCTCCTCTATAGGTTTAGCCAACAAAAAGGTTAGGGGATCTATGGGATTCTCTGTTCTGTTATTTCATGAATAATATTCTAGACCATGGCCCAGAATTTCTGAATTTGTGGGCACGTCCACCAAATATATGGATAATATCTCCTCTCAGACCACATCCTCTCCAACAAAGATTGGATGTTCCTGGGAAGATCTGGCTCAGCCTACTCGGGGTTAGGTACCATTGAAACAACATTTTATATATTTTTCTTTTGTAGTCGTACAAATTGAAGTTTTGTCTGCCGATTCCCAGATATCCCTCATTCATCTCTATCTATTTCTATATTGAGGTCTTCAGCCCATTTTAACATGTAATTATGGTTTTGGGTAATTGCTGACAATGCTATTCCCGTGTATATTCCTGAGATCAACCCTTTCTGGTATATACATTTTTTGCCTAATTATTCAAATTTTGATCAATCCAAAAAACCTGCTTCCTGAGATATTGTCTGCAGAAAATGTCTGACATGGAGGTAGCAGAAAATTTGTAAGTCCTGTGTTTGACATTTCTGCTGTAGTTTCTTGTAGGTTAGGATTTTCCCACCCACCATCAGGTCAGCTGCCATTACAATATTTAAATCCCTGAGTTGCTTAAAATAATTTTGTGAGCAACCAGTGGGGAACTCAGGATTCTTAAATAGAGGGGTTAATAGAGATGGAGATGGGGACAGTAAATACTTCTTTTTGTTTTTCGCCTATATTTCCCACTTAAACCTCATCGATCCCAGTGTAAGTCCTCCCGCGAGCCTCTCCCAATCCAGCTGGGACCACAGTGCCATAGTCAGAGAGAAGGGGCTTGCATAGGATGACTTTATCCCCAGCCAGCAGCAAGTTGCTGGGTTGTTGTTCCACATCCCTATTTGTTTTAATTGGACCGCATAATAATATTTTTAAATATCAGGGACTCCCATACCTCCGCTTGCTCTTGGAGCTATCATTACCGATCTTGCCACTCTCTGTCTTTTATCTTTCCATATAAATTGGAAGATTCTTTTCTGTATGTTTTTAAGCTCCGAGAGGGGAACCCTTACTGGAAGGGTCTGAAAAAAATATAACATTCTTGGGAGGACGTTCATCTTTACTGAGGCAATTCTTCCTACTGTATTCAAGATATCTAGTATTTATTCCAGGTCTGCAGGTTTGATTTTTTCAAATAGGGGCGGAAAGTTGCTTTGATACAGGGATTGGTATGAGCTTGCTATTTGGATTCCTAAGTATTTGATATGTGTGGAAGCTCCATTTACTGTATAGTGAAAGTTTGCTTGTGGAACCTTGATATCTGGGGTTGGGAGAGTTAGATTTAAAGCTTCCGATTTATCGTTGTTAATTTTATAACCTGAGACTTTGCCGAATTGGTCTAATTGAAATTGAAGGTTAGGGAGATAAATAAATGGGTTGGCCAGTGTCATTATTATGTCATCCGCAAACAGGGACATTTTATAACTCATCCCCCCTATCTGAATTCCCTGAATATTATTATCATCTCTAATTATTGATGATAGGGGCTCCATTGATAATGCAAAGAGGAGCGTAGATAGGGGGCAACCCTGTCTGGTGCCATTTTTGATTGTGATGGGGTCTGAGTCTCCTCCAGGAAGCTTAACATATGCTGTGGGCACCCTGTAAAGGGCTCTAACACCCTCCAGGAATTGGCCCAAGAATCAACATTTTAGCATTGTTTGATCCAAAAATGCCCACTTTATTCTATCAAACGCCTTTTCTGTGTCTAGACTTAATAGAATAGTGTTCGTATCAGTCAGGTGCACATGGTCAACAATATTTATAATCTTTCGGGTGTTGTCTGAGGCTTGTCTGCCCGAGACAAAGACTACTTGATCTTTATGAATGCGCCTTGGGAGGATTGGGGTCAGTCTATTCGCTAAAACTTTACTATAAATGTTTAGGTCCGAATTTAGCAGGGAAATGGGCACATTACTCCCACATTGGAGTGGGTCTCTTCCCTCCTTATGTATGATGGCCAGATTTGCCATAGACATTGAGGTGGGAATATCTTCTCCCTCCAAGAATGAGTTGAATGTTTTGAGAATGAACGGGGACAGCACCGTCTTAAACTTCTTATAATATAGGTTGGAAAAGCAGTCCGGTCCTGGCGTTTTATTTGTTTTGAGTTGCTTAATAGCATCCGAAAGTTCTTCCTGCGTAATTCTTTTATTTAATACTTGGGAGTCTTCCTCCGATAATACAGGTAAGTTACATTTTTTATAGTATTCTGATATTGTCTCGGACCCTGTATAGCCCCCCGAGCTAAATTTAAGTTATATAGTTTGACGTAGAAGTTCGAAAATTCTTGTGCTATTTATTTATTTTTATTTATTTATAAAATGTTTTACCAGGAAGTAATACATTGAGAGTTACCTCTCATTTTCAAGTATGTCCGGGCATAGAGTTAATATGACAAATAATACATGATTACAATACATAGTTACATAAGTGAACAGGGCATACATTATATATAAGACATTGCATGCACAGTAAGAGATAATAGTAAGTAAGTAAGAGATAATATATACTGTATTATAGGTGTATGTAACAGTTACAGACCAGATTAAAATGTAAGAAAGCTTAAGTTTTGAAAGAACTTAAACTGGTGGTGGCTGGGAGAGTCTCCGGTAGGTTGTTCCAGGTCTGAGGTGGGCGGTAAGAGAAGGAGGAACGGACGGATACTTTGTTGAGCCTTGGGACCATGAACAGTCTTTTGGAGTCAGATCTCAGATGATAAGTTCTGCATGTGGTAGGGGCGAGAAGCTCATTCAGATAGATGGGTAGCTTGCCCAGAAAATATTTGAAGGCCAGACAGGAAAGTTGAACTTTGCGCCTAGACTCAAGTGATGACCAATCTAGTTATTTAAGCATCTCACAGTGGTGTGTGTTTTAATTGCATTGGAGAACAAAACGGCACATTGAATTGTAGAGGGTTTCAAGTTTGTCAAGGTGGGTTTGGGGTGCCAAGCCACATACTATGTCTCCATAGTCGATAATTGGCATTAGCATCTGCTGTGTGATACGCTTTCTGACCAGCAGACTTAGGGAGGATTTGTTCCTGTAAAGTACACCTAGTTTGGCATAGGTTTTGTATGTCAGGGTATCAATGCGCATCCCGAATGTTAAGTGGGAGTCAAACCATATGCCCAGTTATGTAAAACTAGTAACAGGAGTTTGGGTGGTGTTAGCGGTTGTTATGATCATGCCGTATGATTCCTACAAACTTTCCCACATTAAGACGCGTGTTTACTAGTGTTTTTATCGGGTGTTGTTGTCTTAAAATCTAAAAATCTAAGTAATTTGAAGATTAACGTTAAGAGTTTCTACTGTATACTGTACATGGGAAAGAAGTCATTTCTGAGGCTCCTTAGCGTACACAAATCCTCTAACTGTGTAAGGAATCGGGGAACACGTCCCTTGCGGCGTGTTCCATCCTTACCTCCTGCTGCGCAGCATCCCATTGCAAGAAATCAGAGTGCGCATCCCCTGCATCGTGTTTCCTCCTTGCTCCCTGCTGTACAGCCTCCCACGCACCTTACAGAGTGCACGCGCCCATGGAGGGCTTTCAACGTTCACACAGAGCTTGGCTTCACCCCTCCCCTTGAGTCTCGTGGCCGCCCCGCATTGCGCATACACTTGACATGCGTGTACCGCTCCCCAGCTGCACGTCAACTCTAATATCTTCCTCACCTGTCTCCTACTTCTCACTGCCTATCCCTGCCTCCATAGAGGCCGCTCCTCCACTTTACCCCCTTCTCTCATTGGACTCCTGTTCCTACCTGTGCACCGACGAATATTCTAAAACTTGCCTTAAACTTGCCTTTGAAAATCTGGTGCTATCACCAACAAGATCCAGGTACATGCTGGGTACATGCTGCAAACATTTCAGTTACATTTCTGCAGAGACTAATGGCCCATTGGATTAACACAGCAGGGGTCCCTGGCAGTCCATTCAGTTTGAATGGGACTGCCAGGGACCCCCGCTGTTAATCCGATGGCCCATTAGTCTGTTTGGGTCTTGCTGGTGATTGCCCCAGATTTATTTTAGAATACGCGTCGGCTCTGCAGTATATATGCTCAGCTCTGTCACTTCCTCTTTGGCTGTGCATAGTTATTAGTAGCCTTGTGTTCCCACATCTCTTTTCCTGCCTCATTCCTGTCTGGGTACTAACCTTGTTGCTGCTTGCCTCCCTGTTTACTGACCCGGCTAGACTTTGGACCATTGTCTGGATTACCGACCCCGGCTGGCCTCTGAACTTCCGCTCTTCTCCATCCCTGACCATGGCAAACGGACAGTCTACTTCTCTACTATGACCTCTGTAAGTATCAAGGCTAACCCACTCTCTCCAACCCAGACACGGCAAGCTTGACTATCCACCCTCCAGGCATGCCTCCACTGCTGTGGGTGCACAGTTCTATACATCCCCACATCAGTACATGGGTCCCGCCTTGTTCGTGGTGAGTGCAAGCGTTACAAACTGTAGACGTTTACGGGTGTGATTGGTTGGATTCACGGCAGCATTTATGGAAGAATAACGTGTGAATGCCATGTGAAAACGTACCATGAAATGTTCGGATAACGTCCGCTTCATCTGTATGTCAGTGACACAATATTTCACACACTGTCACTTTAAGAAACCAAAGTAATCATAAAAAGAAATCCTATCCCTTTCAGGGATCTAACTACACACCAGAATAAGCCTCTCTAACTGTTGCTGGGCCAACTAACCTGGTTCCCCATCTTAAACAATACCCTCTCATTTAGGGTCCCTAGATGCAGCATAATAACCACAGTCTTTAGACACAGTAATATACATTTGTTTAAGTCTTATCGGGGTGGGAAATTGGTCCCAAGTGAGTCATTTTGGATACCACAACACGTGAAGGGGGCTTCCTTCCTGAACTAGATACAGGAGAGCAGCATGCCCCAGCTACAGGAGAGAGACTGAAAAAGCAACCCTCTCTGCACTAAATACCTATTCTAGTATTAGGTGAGCAGGTGAGGGAAAAACCAGAGCCACTAATCTCTGGCCTGGAATTTTTATCCCACCATCTCAGCAACTGTGAAACTGTAGAATGGATTACTTCCATTCTAAGTCTGAACTTTGTTCAATAAATTAGACAGAAAGCTGCCCATTATCCTGTGACTATGGAGCCTATGCAGTAAAGTCCGAAAGAAATTATCGGCAGGGTTTTGAACTCGCCACTTTTTTGCCAAGTTGCTCTCACAGTATTCAGAAAGGCCTGAAAACCAGTGATAGAGCAACATTTGCAAACATGGCGAGTTGCCACGGCAATAGGAAATGCCCTCCGATAAGGGCCCACCCGGCGAGATCTTTCTGCTGCAGAGAGATCCGCCTCTCACAGCGATAATCTTGCCAAAAATAAATATATTTTTACATTTAAATTTTATTCCTAGTTTAGATGAGCAGGGGGTCTTCGGAGCAGAACCGCATTGGTTTCAGGTCGGGGGACCCCCTACTTCCCGAGATACAGGCCCCGTTATGGGTTGCCGGTATCTCCAATGCATTTAAATGTCCTGGTCATGTGATCGGGGGATTTAAATTGTGCAGGGGGATAATGGCACCCCATAACAGGGTCTGTATCTCAGGAAGTAGGGGGTCTCGAGGCTGAAACCAATACGATTCAGCTCAGGAAACCCCCTGCTCATGTATACTAGTGTCAAAACACACATATCAATAAACAATAAATCATTACCGTAACGTATATTCGCTATGGTAATGAAGCTGCTATAATATAATTTTTATTCATATTGTGTGGCAGCAGGGGGTCCCCTGAGCTGAACCGAATTGATTTCAGGCTCGTGGCCCTTTGTTTCCCGAGTTACAGGCCCAGGTATGGAGTGCCAGTATCTCCATTATTGATATGTCACACGTCACACGACGTGGACGCAATAAAAACGGTGGCGACACTGAAATCCGGTGCCCCATACTCGGGGAACAGGGGGTCCCAGAGCCAGAAATCAAAGCGGTTCATCTCAGGAGATCCCCTGCTCCTGCACACAATAAATAAAAATACATTAAAGCAGCTTCATTACTGTGACGATCCGGGGTAATCTGGCCTGTAATAAAGGGGTTATACCCGGCTAGTTACCCCTAATTTGTGTGGGAAGAGAAAAGGATAATGTATATGTACTATGTATGTGTATTCCAAAGCACTTTTATTCACTGTGAATTCAATTCCCAAGTCTAGTAAAGCAGGCAAATGAGGTAAAGGGTTTTGTGATCTATGGGTAAGCACTGTGATGTAATGTGGGAGTCAGCCCTGCAAAGTGTTCAGGGGATTATTTGACTGTATGTTCTAATTTCTCAGATAGCAGATTTGTAATGGGATTTGCATGTGAGTTACATTTGTATGGAGGGGCCTCTGATTTAATCAGGTGAGGTTCCTGCAGATAAATGTGCATTGAGGATGAGCTGGGAGCTTTGGGAGTCCCTGACTTCAAAGGGCATCCAGTGGCTTTGTTGCCAAGGTGTTTGGAGATATTCACGACTATCAAGCTGCAAATCCATAAGGAGTGGGGATGGGCCAGATAACATTAAGTATCTGCCACCAACCCCTCCTATGGGTTAGACAATGCCCTGCCATTCAGCCCTAGACTTGATGTTGCAAGAGAGGGGGGGGGGGGCACTCCTGCTTCCTCCCAGAGTTCCTTGCCTGTTTGTGATGGGAATTCAAACCCTATGAAGAGGTAGGTTGCCCCAACCCCAGTGGTAGAGTGTTCGCTGTTCGTAGCTGGTGGTTCGTGACTGTAATCCAGCAAGTGAGAATTGCTAGCCAGTGTTATTCTTGGATACTTCACCCTATTTTACCGTATGTGTTATTTTTAAGTGTCATTTGTGTTACAGTCTTGTGTTTGCCCGAAAGGTAATAAATCTTCAGTTTATTTTATCATTTTGTCCTGTTCAATCAGTGCCCGGTAAATTCAGCGTGAATTAGGTCTGGTCTACCGTGACAATTACCTTAGCGGCTATCAGCTAAGGTAATGAAGTGGTAAAGCACAATAGCATGTTTATTGGGGACATTTGCCCCCAATAAACACTGTAATATACAGCACACCCACCCCCTGTGCCCCCAACAACCCCTATACCCCCCTAACATTCACAAAACAGGAAATATGCTATAGGCCGGCGGTGGCCCTCAGGTTGTCCCCGCGGGTGTCCAGGGGTCCTACAGGGGTCCCCGGGTGATCCCGCATATGTCCGGGGGTAATTAAAATACATAAATACTTTAAAATAAATACACCCCTCTCTTCCCCAACCCCCTAACAGATACACTAAAATATGGGCAAAATTACTATTATAAACATATGGATAATAATACATTTGCCCATTTAAAATACAACATTAAGCAGCATACATAAAGTAAATAAATCTTGCACTCACCCCTGCCAGGCTGCCATGATGAAGGCCGCCCTCATCCTCATTCCGTCCATGTCCTCCATTGCTACAAACAATGCAGAAGAATAAAAAAGACAATCTAATGTCCCCTAACCCCTTAATCACCTTAGCGGTTAGTAACCGCTAGAGTAATTAAGGAGTTAACCCACCCTCCCCCAATACCCACCTAGTAGGCCTAACCACCCTCCCCCACTACCCACCCGGGAGGCCTAACCACCCATCCTTGGGCATAAAACCCCCTTCACCCACCCCCACTACCCACAATAAAAACAATACACATAACAGAACCACAACCCACCTCCTAGGCCCCACAATAAACATTACAATATTTAATTAACATTAATACATAACCCACCCACCACCTGTGCCCCCACATAAAATCATGAATAATTTTTTTACATACAAGATTAATACCCCAGGCCGACGGTTGTCCCCGGTGGGCCCGACAGGTGTCCACAGGTCCCACAGTGCACCCGGGGGGTACCCACAGGTGTCTGGGGGCCCCCTTGGTGGTCCTCGCTAGGTGGTGTGGGCTTCCAGGTGGTTCCTGCGGGTCCTCGTGGGCCACAATGTAGTACACGGGTGTCTGGCGGTCCCAGGGTCATAAACACAGGAGTCTGGGGGCTCTCAGGTGGTTCCCATGGGGGTCTGGGGACCTTGGGTGGTCCCTGGAGGTTCACGGGACCCCCACAGCTGTGGGGCCCCCGGTTCTTCCCGCAGGTGTCCCCGGGGGTCCGCAGGTGGCACCAATGGGTGTCCAGGGGTCCTTGGGTGGTATCCATGGGCGTCCGGTGGACCTCAGTCATCAAAAGCAAGATGGGAACTATGTCCCCAACCTGATTGGCAGTAGTAGGCCATGTGACAGAGATTTTGGGAGAAAGGATGTTACATCATCAAAAGAGAGTCACATGGTCTACTACAGCCAATCAGATTGGGGATATAGTTCCCACAATCTGATTGGCTCAAGTACCACCTGAAGCCGGCCATCCTTCATTTGATGATGTCATGTTAAGGGAAAGGAAACACAGCCATTCTAATTGGCTGGCTTCATTTCCTTTACATAAAGTCAGCAAAAATTAAAAAATTAAAAAAATAACATGGTTTTCACTGCCCAATCAGGGCGTTGGGAACCATTTGATGGAAATGTGATGTCATAGGTCTATAAAAGCCTATGTCACCTCATTTTAGACCAAGAAGCCGAGGAGGACGGACCTCCTCCAGCAAGAAGATGACAAGGGCGTGGCGGAAGAAGATACAGATGAAGAAGAAGATACAGATGTAGACCCTGAAGACCCCAGAAGACCTCAGAAGACTGACAAATAGGATCACAAATTTATAGAAGAGGAAAAAGAAAGAAGATAAATGTGGTGTCCCCGGGATTCGGAGGGTGAAGTCATCTAAAGGTAAGGAAATAAATTAAATGTATGTTATTTTACTTTTTATTTTTTTTATGTGATTGAATTATTTTTCCTGCACATTCATTTCCCTTCTTTTTATGTATGTCTCTATGGATATACATACATACTGTACATATATACAATGACAATTAATGGTTGTTTTTGCAAATGCTTGTTTTTATGTATTTTCAATGTATTTTGATTGTTTGTTTAGAAATGTTGGTGCAATTTAATTTTTATTTAGTATGATGTATTTTTTAGTTGTATTTTCAATCGTTTATTTCAGGGGGATGTGTTTGCTTTATAACAGTGGCTTCTTTTTGTTAGTTATATTATGGCAGGTGGTGGTTACGTTGAGTTTTAATTTATTTAATAATGGTTTTGTTTTGTTGTTTTAATTATAAATTCGATTTTATTAACGTAATTAAAATAAAGTGTAGGGGATACCAGACGAACAGAACAAACATGTGAACATATAAAGATAAAAATCGGAGTGTGATTGAACAAGGGTAAATGGAGATATAACAAAAACACTAAGGGAGTATATAATAAAACTCTCTACCACAAGAAAATACGTTTGTGTGTTTATTATTATACCAGTTGTCCTGTTAAGGTAACGGAGGATAAATTCCCTGAATTCCTTAAAACCCTATTACTTATGGGTTACTCTATATAAAATTGCACCTCACCCATTGTTCTAAGTCTGCAAAGTCTTTAGGTAGTTAGTAGACTATTTAGATTGAAAAAGGTCTGTGTACCACAACCTAAACCTCAAGTGGGTGGGTATAGTAGCCCCTCCACCACTAGGTATTGATACTTCAATGCCCAGTTAGGTGATACTGGAGACTGCACACCAGAGGAAATGGAGACAAAAAAACAGCGCACAATGCAAATAGTGAAGTATGAAAGTAACAAGTGTATATCAAAATAGGGGATAAATATTCTGCGTACATCAAGGTATTAGGACATAAACATTGAGTGTGTTAAACACACAAGTTACCACTCGGCAGCCGCTCATACAGGAGTCAGGAGTATGTTTCCCTTGGCAGGCGTCTGGGACAGCAGCTGCGATGCTTTTCCTTCCTAGGAACACCTCTGCATTCGGTCACCGTCTCTGTGGGAAACTCCCCTCTGGTCAGCTGGGCTCCAGACGGATCGAGCAATCTGCAGCCTGCAGACGCACTGGGAGGGTCCCCGGATTGGTCCGTGAGGACCTGGGTGGTTCGCAGAGCTCTCCGTTTAGTGCAGCCACAAG
The DNA here is from genome assembly GCF_040206685.1 of Ascaphus truei. Lineage (NCBI taxonomy): Eukaryota > Metazoa > Chordata > Amphibia > Anura > Ascaphidae > Ascaphus > Ascaphus truei. The sequence goes on from NC_134485.1 coordinate 217,112,430, forward strand.
CAGGGGTGAACTGGCTGCGAAGTGACGTCACAGTGGCGATTTCAAAAGTACACAGCAAAAGCGGAAAAAGTCTCTAAAGTTCCCAAATTGCACACATAGGATAGAATAGCAATAAAACACTTGGACCAATTACATTTATGGATGTAATTGGTCCAAGTGTTTTATTGCTATTCTATCCTATGTGTGCAATTTGGGCACTTTAGAGACTTTTTTCCGCTTTTGCTGTGTACTTTTGAAATCGCCACTGTGACGTCACTTCGCAGCGCACAATATATTTTGTTTAACACCAGAGGAAAGTAACCTCTGTGGTGCTTCCACCAGTAAACAGCTATAATGAAGCTGTTAGCAGAATACAAAGAAAGGTCTGTCTAGGGGTGCACAATAGAGACAGTCTGAGCCTTCTTGCTGTCCACTGCTTCAGTCTCCGAAACGCTCAGACTAACAGGAATCCCTTGCCACTCCGAATCAGCTGACGTCGCGAACCTGCTGACGTCACACGTACCCGACGTATGTTTCACCAATAGGCTTCATCAGGGGCAGTTTGTTACTAAAACTCCATGATTTTTATAGCTCCTGTGATTGTGTGGAAAGAATGGATCTACAGGCTCCTGATTGGCCGAGAAGACGTGTCAATCATGACGTTACGTTGCATCGTATAGGGCCCGCCTCTTAACTCCCATTCGCGTGATCTCATTGGATCCCATCATATCCAATAGGAGAGGAGCGGATATACTCCTATGTTTGGTACAATATACTGGGCTCTTGTAGGAGGGACTATGCTCTTATTCCCTCCCCCTTGTAGCTGATTCGCTGTGGTAGGAGATGGTAAATAAACAGTTCATTCAGATTGAGTTTGACTATGAACGAAGTGTCAGCACCAATTTTAAAACATGCTAGTGCTGCTATTGTTGGAGCAAATAAGTATGTTGATACAGTTGTAACAAGTATACAGCCATCTAAACATGAATGGACTGTCAGCACTAATTTAAAGCATATTAATACTGTTCGAACTGGTGTGAATAAACATGTTAGTACAGCTGGAGCTGGTATACAGAGACCCAAAATAAAGGGTAGAAATTTACATTATTGATTCTTGTATGTACCAAAATAGATGGTTAAGTCTTTATATGAACCTAATCCCTTATATATAGAAGAGAAAGGTAATTACTCTGAAAAATGTACTGAATCCTCCACTATTAGTGATTACCTACCCCTGATGGACAGGGAAGGTAAGTAAGAGGAAACAAAAATTGTACCAGGTGAGTATATATTAATGCCGCTACAGAGCAGAAAACAAAGAGATAAACCTTGATACAGAATACATATAGAGGATAAGGTTAGTTGATGAAAGGGGAAAACAGGAAACCCTCTTTTAAACCTTCCGGGGTAAGTGTGGACAAAGTGTATATCCACTTAGATTCTTTGCATAGCAATAGTTTGTCCCAATTCCCGCCACGGCTAATATTGGGGAGATGGTCTATCCCCTGAAAATAAAGAACATTTGGATTGCCCTCATGTTCATTTCGAACATGTCTTGAAACTGGTGTATCTGTTTCATTTCTTATATTCCCAATGTGTTCTAGAATTCTTCTACGGAATTCTCTGCCGGTTTTACCGACATATTGTATGCCGCATGTACAGGTGATCAGGTATACCACTTTCGTGGTTTTACAGTTCATGAAGTGGCGGATTGGGTACTCTTTCCCTTTATTTATGAAGGTTTTGCCCGGTTTAATAAATTTGCATCCTTTGCATTCCCCGCATCTATACGTACCCATGGTTTTAGATGGTAACCATGTGGGTAAAGTTTGCCTAGTGGGTTTTTGGTAATGGCTGCGTACAAGAGTGTCTTTTAAGTTTTTAGAGCGTCTGGTCACCATATCAAGTCTTTTATTCAGGATTTCCCACAGATCCTTATCTTGTAGCAGAGTAGATCGTTTAGATGTAAGGGCATTGTGATATGCTTTTTTTTTATGTTGTTGTGACTATAGCCTCTCTGCAGAAATTTTGTAGTGGGGTAGGATGGTGGCTATCAGCCCTTAGGTAACTATTTGTTGCTGTCTTTTTTGTGTGTGTTGAGGTTTTAATTCTACCATCAGTTGTTATTTGTACACACAGATTTAAGAAAATCAGTCTTTCTTCGCTTGTTTCATGAGTTAACCTAAGGTTGTGTGTGTTGGTATTTAAGATTTGTACAAAATTCTGGAAATGGCTTTTACCTCCCCGCCACAGGACCAAGATGTCATCAATGTAGCATATCCATAGGATAATTTTGTCTGTATATTCAGTTAGGTGGTCACTGAAAATGGTATGTTTCTCCCACCACCCCAGGTACAGGTTTGCGTATGTTGGGGCACATGTAATACCCATGGAGGTACACTGTACCTGGAGGTAGAGTTTCTGGTCGAAGACAAAGTAGTTGTGTGAGAGCACATATTGTAGTAGATCACACACAAACTGATTGTGCGTGAGATGGAACACACTTCTACTCTGTAAGAAATATGACACCGCTTTTAATCCTACTGGATGCTGTATGCTTGTGTATAGTGATTCTATATCAAGACTACATAAAAGTGTGCCTTTCTCTACAGTTATGCCTTCCAGGCATCTGAGTACGTCTTGTGTGTCTCTGACATAGGATGGAAGGGAAACAACGAAGGGTTTGAGAACTTAATCTAGATAAACTCTAGAACCTCTGTTATATACCCTATTCCTGATACTATAGGGCGTCCGGGAAGTTTGAGTGCATTCTTGTGAATCTTTGGTAATGTATAAAAGGTGGCTACCTGTGGCTTGGTGTTATACATGTATTTATGTTCTTGTTTGGATATGACTTGATTTTCAAGTCCCTCATCTAGGAGTATTTTTAGTTCTTTTAGAAATGTTAGAGTGGGATCTATGTCTAGAATTCTGTAGCACATAGTATCCCCTAAGTTACAACTGTATCAACATACTTATTTGCTCCAAAAATAGCAGCACTAGTATGTTTTAAAATTGGTGCTGACACTTCGTTCATAGTCAAACTCAATCTGAATGAACTGTTCATTTACCATCTCCTACCACAGCGAATCAGCTGCAAGGGGGAGGGAATAAGAGCATAGTCCCTCCTACAAGAGCCCGGTATATTGTACCAAACATAGGAGTATATCCGCCCCCTCTCCTATTGGATATGATGGGATCCAATGAGATCACCCGAATGGGAGTTAAGAGGTGGGCCCTATACGATGTGACGTGATGTCATGATTGACACGTCTTCTCGGCCAATCGGGAGCCTGTAGGTCCATTTTTTCCACTCAATCACAGGAGCTATAAAAATCAGGGGTTTTAGTAACAAACCATCCCCGATGAAGCCTATTGGTGAAACGTACGTCGAGTACGTGTGACGTCAGCAGGTCCGCGACGTCGGCTGATTCGGAGTGGCAAGGGAGTCCTGTTAGTCTGAGCGTTTCGGAGACTGTAGCCGTGGACAGCAAGAACTGTCTCTATTGTGCACCCCTAGACAGACCTTTCTTTGTATTCTGCTAACAGCTTCATTATAGCTGTTTACTGGTTGAAGCACCACAGAGGTTACTTTCCTCTGGTGTGCAGTCACCAGAATCAACTAACTTGGCATTGAAGTATCAATAACTAGTGGTGGATTGGCTACTATACCCACCCACTTGAGGTTTAGGTTGTGGTACACAGACCTTTTTCAACCTAAATAGTCTACTAACTACCTAAAGACTTTCCAGACTTAGATCTATGGGTGAGGTGCAATCTATATAGAGTAACCCATAAGTAATAAGGTTTAAAGGAATTCAGGGAATTTATCCTCCGTTACCTTAACAGGACAACTGGTATAATAATAAACACACAGAAATTTATTTTCTTGTGGTAGAGAGTTTTATTATATACTCCCTTAGTGTTTTTGTTACTGCTGCGACACACTTTATTCGAGCAAATACCCAGTATGTACCTGGCAGATACCTGGAATGCGCCGCTCCTCACCTCTGACAAGCCCCGTTGCATTTGCCTTCCCAGCCTGGGTTCATGCCTGGCTGATGGGCGGCTGATCTGTTAAATGATAATGATTAGGATTTAATAGGCTGCAATGCTTCGCGTGTCTACCAGATGGCATAAATTCATGAATTGTAATGCAGTATATATATATATACTGTGCAGTATTGCAGCCAGCGGGAATAAAATGCTTCAATCCCTGCCTGGAAAATAACTCAATGCACTCGGGCAGAAAACAGTCACAAACCTCAATACACCCGGGTATACCCGAATTCGTGGGACTAGCCGAGCTCGAATAAAGTGTGTCGCCAGTGTATATCACAATTTACCCTTGTTCAATCACACTCCGATTTTTATCTTTATATGTTCACATGTTTGTTCTGTTCATCTGGTATCCCCTACACTTTATTTTAATTGCTTTAATAAAATCGAGTTTTAATTTTTTGAGGTGTGTGCCACTACTCAAGGGGATACTTTCCTGTCTCACATTTTCATAATTTACCTTCCCCAGTGAGCACCACCCTATGCACTAGTGTTCAGGGATCTTTTAATTATTTAGGCACCCTCTCTGTCCTTTGTTAGAAGCGAGGTTTCACTTTTCTGCCCTTTGGGGCACATGTATACCATTCATTTCTTTAAGGGCTGTCTACCAGCCGGTTCCAGTGTATCTTAGCTCACATCTATATCCAAGTTATGACAGGATTCATCTCAGAAGAAATTGATTTCTCTCAATGGCTAGACGAATCCACTAACGTATTTGATCTAGGAAAAGAACAGCCCACGTGTACGGCAATACCAGAGATTAAAGATTACTTTATGTCCCTGGATAAAGCCTTTAGGAAGCAATCACGACTGTGGTGGGAAATAATTAGCTTAGAAAACTATACCACAGCCAAGCTAATTCCAAGAGGTCTACGCCTAATTTTGTCGCCCTCACATTCCTCCAATGACAATATATTCATGAAGGAATGGGAAAATGCTTTATCTGCAGGCTTAAGGGAATTAATGCAAATCCTCATCAAGCATGAGAAGATTGCTCTAGATACAGTAAATACTGATCTGAAAACACTAGTCTTAGAGGTGAGAACCTGGAATAAAAACGATAAATTTATAGAGTACGAAATACAATTAAAGAACAATATTCAGAAATATAGACAAGAAATAAAAATTCGCAATCACAATAAGTACGCACAAGATACTCTAGATTACAAGGAGGGTAAAGTCTATAATTTTAAAAAGAAAAAAACATCAACGGACAAATCTGTACCCCAGAGTGACCTCTCCACTTATTGGGAATCATCTGACACGGACAGTACACAAGCTAAAAACAAAAAATACACTAAAACCAAAGATACAGAGCAGGGATATTCAGGAGTTAATACTAGATCAAAAACAGCTGAATACCTTGCAGATCAAACCCCTTTTTTAGGACTAAATCTGACTACAAACCCTCCCCCTCCCCCCCCGATCTCTATTTAAGAGAACCAGAAGGGGGAAGAGGAGGAAGATGGGCCAAAGGGGCCGGAGTTACAGACACAGGGGCAACTCCAGAAAACACAGGGGAACCCGATACTAGACTCAAACAATAAAAACTTTGTTATTAATTTAACAGATCTGCAACTAAGCCAAACACATATCAAAGTCCTAAACAGGGGTTTATCCTTCTCCCCAACAGCCACTATGGACTATTTTGAAACAATAAAGGATACCAATCTTTTTGCCAGGAAACTTCTCCTACATAAACACTACAAAAAGATCCAACAATCAAGATTGACCAATCTGGGCATGATTGATATGAATAATACAGAAATTGAGTATTATGAGACTCTGGTAGATATATGGCAAGACAGTAATCAAGATCCAGGTAAGGGTCCATATACAAAACTAAAACCATGAAGTAACTTTATACCAAGTATGGAAATATGTAGCAACATAGACACTTTTGTAAAACTGGTCACCCAGGACGTAGAGAGAATTCCTAGATACAGGAGGTGTGATAATATGAATCAACAGGAAAGACAGATCTTTAAAAGTCTATCCGAGAAAAGTGAAATAACAATCAAATCCTCTGATAAAGGGGGCAACATAGTTTTACAGAAGACCGAGAAATATGTAAAAGAAAACCTGAGGCTTTTAGGGGATACTACGTGCTACAGAATTCTAGACATAGACCCCACTCTAACATTTCTAAAAGAACTAAAAGTACTCCTAGATGAGGGACTTGAAAATCAAGTCATATCCAAACAAGAACATAAATACATGTATAACACCAAGCCACTGGTAGCCACCTTTTATACATTACCAAAGATTCACAAGAATGCACTCAAACCTCCCGGACGCCCTATAGTATCAGGAATAGGGAATATAACAGAGAGTTCTAGTGTTTATCTAGATCAAGTTCTCAAACCCTTCGTTGTTTCCCTTCCATCCTATGTCAGAGACACACAAGACGTACTCAGACACCTGGAAGGCATAACTGTAGAGAAAGGCACACTTTTATGTAGTCTTGATGTAGAATCACTATACACAAGCATACAGCATCCAGTAGGATTAAAAGCGGTGTCATATTTCTTACAGAGTAGAAGTGTGTTCCATCTCACACACAATCAGTTTGTGTGTGATCTACTACAATATGTGCTGTCACACAACTACTTTGTCTTCGACCAGAAACTCTACCTCCAGGTACAGGGTACCGCCATGGGTACTACATGTGCCCCAACATACGCAAACCTGTACCTGGGGTGGTGGGAGAAACATACCATTATCAGTGACCACCTAACTGAATATACAGACAAAATTATTCTATGGATACGCTACATTGATGACATCTTGGTCCTGTGGCTGGGAAGTAAAAGCCATTTCCAGAATTTTGTACAAATCTTAAATACCAACACACACAACCTTAGGTTAACTCATGAAACAAGCAAAGAAAGCCTGATTTTCTTAGATCTGTGTGTACAAATAACAACTGATGGTAGAATTAAAACCTCAACACACAAAAAAAAGACAGCAACAAATAGTTACCTAAGGGCTGATAGCCACCATCCTACCCCGCTGATTAGGGGTATACCCACCGGACAGTTCCTCAGAATTCGGCGAAACTGTTCGGATCTGAATGAATTTAAAGAACATGCAAAAGTCATGACTTCAAAATTTCTGCAGAGAGGCTATAGTCACAACAACATAAAAAAAAAGCATATCACAATGCCCTTATATCTAAACGATCTACTCTGCTACAAGATAAGATAAAACCAAATGACCAACAAATCATTAGATTCATAGGCACTTATTCAGCACAATGGGGAGAAATAAGAAAAATCTTTGAAAACACTGGTACATCTTGTTACAAGATAAGGATCTGCGGGAAATCCTGAATAAAAGACCTGATATGGTGAGCAGATGCTCTAAAAACTTAAAAGACACTCTTGTACGCAGCCATTACCAAAAACCCACTAGGCAACCTTTATCCACATGGTTACCATCCAAAACCATGGGTACGTATAGATGCGGGGAATGCAAAGGATGCAAATTTATTAAACCGGGCAAAACCTTCATAAATAAAGGGAAAGAGTACCCAATCCGCCACTTCATGAACTGTAAAACCACGAAAGTGGTATATCTGATCACCTGTACATGCGGCATACAATATGTCGGTAAAACCGGCAGAGAATTCCGTAGAAGAATTCTAGAACACATTGGGAATATAAGAAATGAAACAGATACACCAGTTTCAAGACATGTTTGAAATGAACATGAGGGCAATCCAAATGTTCTTTATTTTCAGGGGATAGACCATCTCCCCAATATTAGCCGTGGCAGGAATTGGGACAAACTATTGCTATGCAAAGAATCTAAGTGGATATACACTTTGTCCACACTTACCCTGGAAGGTTTAAAAGAGGGTTTCCTGTTTTCCCCTTTCATCAACTAACCTTAGCCTCTATATGTATTCTGTATCAAGATTTATCTATTTATTTTCTGCTCTGTAGCGGCATTAATATATACTCACCTGGTACAATTTTTGTTTCCTCTTACTTACCTTCCCTGTCCATCAGGGGTTGGTAATCACTAACAGTGGAGGATTCAGTACATTTTTCAGAGTAATTACCTTTCTCTTCTATATATAAGGGATTAGGTTCAGATAAAGACTTAACCATCTATTTTGGTAGATACAAGAATCAATAATGTAAATTTCTACCCTTTATTTTGGGTCTCTGTATACCAGCTCCAGCTGTACTAACATGTTTATTCACACCAGTTCGAACAGTATTAATATGCTTTAAATTAGTGCTGACAGTCCATTCATGTTTAGATGGCTGTATACTTGTTACAACTGTATCAACATACTTATTTGCTCCAACAATAGCAGCACTAGCATGTTTTAAAATTGGTGCTGACACTTCGTTCATAGTCAAACTCAATCTGAATGAACTGTTTATTTACCATCTCCTACCACAGCGAATCAGCTACAAGGGGGAGGGAATAAGAGCATAGTCCCTCCTACAAGAGCCCGGTATATTGTGTCAAACATAGGAGTATATCTGCCCCCTCTCCTATTGGATATGATGGGATCCAATGAGATCACGCGAATGGGAGTTAAGAGGCGGGCCCTATACGATGCGACGTGACGTCATGATTGACACGTCTTCTCGGCCAATCGGTAGCCTGCAGGTCCGTATTTTCCACTCAATCACAGGAGCTATAAAAATCATGGGGTTTTAGTAACAAACCGCCCCCGATGAAGCCTATTGGTGAAACGTACTTCGGGTACGTGTGACGTCAGCAGGTCCACGACGTCGGCTGATTCGGAGTGGCAAGGGAGTCCTGTTAGTCTGAGTGTTTCGGAGACTGTTGCCGTGGACAGCAAGAACGCTCAGACTGTCTCTATTGTGCACCCCTAGACAGACCTTTCTTTGTATTCTGCTAACAGCTTCATTATAGCTATTTACTGGTTGAAGCACCACCTAGTGGTGGAGGGGCTACTATACCCACCCACTTGAGGTTTAGTTTGTGGTACACAGACCTTTTTCAACCTAAATAGCCTACTAACTACCTAAAGACTTTGCAGACTTAGAACTATGGGTGAGGTGCAATCTATATATAGTAACCCATAAGTAATAGGGTTTTAAGGAATTCAGGGAATTTATCCTCCGTTACCTTAACAGGACAACTGGTATAATAATAAACACACAGAAATGTATTTTCTTGTGGTAGAGAGTTTTATTATATACTCCCTTAGAGTTTTTGTTATATCACAATTTACCCTTGTTCAATCACACTCTGATTTGTATCTTTATATGTTCACATGTTTGTTCTGTTCGTCTGGTATCCCCTACACTTTATTTTAATTACTTTAATAAAATCGATTTGTTTTTTTTGAGGTGTGTGCCACTACTCAAGGGGATACTTTCCCGTCTCACATTTTCATAATTTACCTTCCCCAGTGAGCACCACCCTATGCACTAGTGTTCAGGGATCTTTTAATTATTTAGACACCCTCCCTGTCCTTTGTTAGAAGCGAGGTTTCACTTTTCTGCCCTTTGGGGCACCTGTATACCATTAATTATAAATTGTGTAATTGATTTTGGATTGAGTTAATTGATTGTTGGTAATTTATTTCTGTTTACTTCTTGATTTGTTTTAATTTTTATATTGTTTGGATGGCATTGGATCTTGTTTGTAATAGTTTCTTCTAGCTTGAGCATTGACCGGCATAGCGATAAATGCTGCACATATTATTTACAATTGATTGATTGGCATTTGTTATATATTTATTTTGCTATGTGTTGGATTTGAATTTGAGATGTGCTGTGTTTGATTTTGCTATGTGTTTTATTTTGATATGTGCTGTGTTTGATTTTGAGATGTGCTGTGTTTGATTTTTATATATGCTGTATTTTATTTTGCAATGTGCTATGTTTTATTTAGCTATGTTATGTTTTTATTTGGGCCTGTTTTTGGTATCCTTACTCATTTCTTTGTATATTGGTTAATCATGCCCAATATTATATGGGCATGATGAAGCCACTGTAAAAATGAATGGGTGAAGGGTGGGGGTAGTTGCCTGGGGGGGCAGGGTGGTTTAACCCCTTAATTACTTTTGCAATTATTAACCGCTAAGGTGATTAAGGGGCTAGGGGACATTAGAATGTATTTGCTATGTATTTCTCTGGCAATGGAGGACAGGGACTGATAGATCCTGACGAGGATGCCCATCCTATTGCAGGGGTAAATTGAACGGTTTTATTGACTTTATTTATGCTGGCAAATGTGTTTAATAATGGGCAAATAATCCATTATCCATATCTGGATAATAGTTATTTTGCCAATTACTCTACTGCATGAGTTTTGCTGGGGGGGGGGTGTATTGATTTAAATGTAGGCCATATTTTAATTTTTACATACATGATTGGTACCACAGGGCAGCAGGTCCCATGGAGACCACCTAAGGACCCCATGATGCCCACGGGTGCCAACCGATGACCCCGGATGCCCATGGGTAGCACCTGCAGACCCACAGGGGACCATCCGAGGGCCCCAGAGCCCCATGGGAACAACCCAAGGGCCCCCAGACAACCGTGGGAACCACCCGAGGGCCCCCAAACACCAGTGGGGATGATCTGGGGACCCTCAGACACCCATAGGGACCATCCGTGGACCCCATTGGGACCAACAGGGACCACCTGGAGGCCAACGGCACCCAGCGGGGACAACTCGGAGGCATCCAGACACCTGTGGGTACCCCCCGGGGTGCACTGTGGGACCAGCGGACATCTGCAGGCCCACCAGGGACATCTCATCGGCTTGAGGTATTAATCCTGTATGTTAAAAAATAAATCATGTTTTTTTGTGGGGGCACGGACGGTGGGTGGGTTATGTATTGATGTTTATTAAATATGGCAATGTTTATTGTGGGGCCTAGGAGGTGGGTAGTGGGTCTGTTATGTGTATTTTTTTTATTGTGATAGTGGGGGTGGGTGAAGGGGATATTGTCCCCAAGGATGGTTGGTTAGGCCTACCGGTTGGGTAGTGGGGGAGGGTGGTTAGGCCTACTAGGTTGGTATTGGGGGAGGGTGGGTTAACTCCTTAATTACTCTAGCGGTTACTAAACGCTAAATTGATTAAGGGGTTAGGGGACATTAGATTGTCTTTTTTTATTCTTCTGTATTGTTTGTAGCAACAGATGACATGGACGGGATGAGGATGAGGATGGCCTTCATCGTGCCAGCCTGGAAGGGGGGAGTGCAAAATGTATTTACTTTATGTATGCTGCTTAATGTTGTATTTTAAATGGGCAAATGTATTATTATCCATATAACAAGAGACAGGGGGTGCCCAATGCTGCATCCAATTGACAAAACATATAAAGTAAAATACTTCAATAATAATAATTGGTTATTTAGTTAACCCTTTGGCCAAAGGCGTCATAAGCCTGCATACCAACGTCAAGGTATAACCAAAATAATGCATGTCCCACACTACACTGTGAACCCTTCCTTTTACCTCTGTGAGAGGGGAAAAAACCATAATGGGTCTTGTTCCTGCAGCAAGTGAAAGTGAAGGGTTCACAGTGTAGTGTAGGACCTGCATTATTTTGGTTATACCTTGACGTTGGTATGCAGGCTTATGACGCCTTTGGCCAAAGGGTTAACTAAATAACCAATTATTATTATTGAAGTATTTTACTTTATATGTTTTGTCAATTGGATGCAGCATTGGGCACCCCCTGTCTCTTGTTATATACAATTGCCACGCTCAGTAGCTCTCTGGTTGACATAAATATATATTCACTTTGTGGTGGGTGTGGGAGTTTGAGCTTGCAGGGTATCTGTGTTAACCTATGTCTCTTTGGAGGCTGTGGCACCTCCCCCCAGAGCTCACTCCTCCTCCTTCACCCTTTTAACTTGGAAGGTCATTTCACTTGCTGCAGGAACAAGACCCATTATGGTTTTTTCCCCTCTCACAGAGGTAAAAGGAAGGGTTCACAGTGTAGTGTAGGACCTGCATTATTTTGGTTATACCTTGACGTTGGTATGCAGGCTTATGACGCCTTTGGCCAAAGGGTTAACTAAATAACCAATTATTATTATTGAAGTATTTTACTTTATATGTTTTGTCAATTAGATGCAGCATTGGGCACCCCCTGTCTCTTGTTATATACAATTGCCACGCTCAGTAGCTCTCTGGTTGACATAAATATATATTCACTTTGTGGTGGGTGTGGGAGTTTGAGCTTGCTGGGTATCTGTGTTAACCTATGTCTCTTTGGAGGCTGTGGCACCTCCCCCCAGAGCTCACTCCTCCTCCTTCACCCTTTTAACTTGGAAGGTCATTTCACTTGCTGCAGGAACAAGACCCATTATGGTTTTTTCCCCTCTCACAGAGGTAAAAGGAAGGGTTCACAGTGTAGTGTAGGACCTGCATTATTTTGGTTATACCTTGACGTTGGTATGCAGGCTTATGACGCCTTTGGCCAAAGGGTTAACTAAATAACCAATTATTATTATTGAAGTATTTTACTTTATATGTTTTGTCAATTGGATGCAGCATTGGGCACCCCCTGTCTCTTGTTATATACAATTGCCACGCTCAGTAGCTCTCTGGTTGACATAAATATATATTCACTTTGTGGTGGGTGTGGGAGTTTGAGCTTGCTGGGTATCTGTGTTAACCTATGTCTCTTGGAGGCTGTGGCACCTCCCCCCAGAGCTCACTCCTCCTCCTTCACCCTTTTAACTTGGAAGGTCATTTCACTTGCTGCAGGAACAAGACCCATTATGGTTTTTTCCCCTCTCACAGAGGTAAAAGGAAGGGTTCACAGTGTAGTGTAGGACCTGCATTATTTTGGTTATACCTTGACGTTGGTATGCAGGCTTATGACGCCTTTGGCCAAAGGGTTAACTAAATAACCAATTATTATTATTGAAGTATTTTACTTTATATGTTTTGTCAATTGGATGCAGCATTGGGCACCCCCTGTCTCTTGTTATATACAATTGCCACGCTCAGTAGCTCTCTGGTTGACATAAATATATATTCACTTTGTGGTGGGTGTGGGAGTTTGAGCTTGCAGGGTATCTGTGTTAACCTATGTCTTTTTGGAGGCTGTGGCACCTCCCCCCAGAGCTCACTCCTCCTCCTTCACCCTTTTAACTTGGAAGGTCATTTCACTTGCTGCAGGAACAAGACCCATTATGGTTTTTTCCCCTCTCACAGAGGTAAAAGGAAGGGTTCACAGTGTAGTGTAGGACCTGCATTATTTTGGTTATACCTTGACGTTGGTATGCAGGCTTATGACGCCTTTGGCCAAAGGGTTAACTAAATAACCAATTATTATTATTGAAGTATTTTACTTTATATGTTTTGTCAATTGGATGCAGCATTGGGCACCCCCTGTCTCTTGTTATATACAATTGCCACGCTCAGTAGCTCTCTGGTTGACATAAATATATATTCACTTTGTGGTGGGTGTGGGAGTTTGAGCTTGCTGGGTATCTGTATTATTATCCATATGTGGATTACATTAACTACTGTATGTGTTAGGGGGTGTTGAGGGAGGGGGTGGTGTATTAGATATTGTAAGGTTTATTGGGGTCCTAGAAGGTGGGAAGTGGGGCTGTTATGTGTAATTTTTTATTGTGGGTAGCATAGGTGGGTGAAGGGGGTATTATCCCCAAGGGTGGGTGGTGTTTAGGCCTTGCGGGTGGGTAGCTGGAGGGGTTAACCCCTTCATTACCTTAGCGGTATTAACTGCTAAGGTAATGAAGGGTTTAAGTCCACCCGCAATCCCGCCGAAAGCCCTAAACACCCGCCAAGGGCCAAATACCACCATCACCAAACCCCTGCTACCCACCCCTGCAGGCGGTCTCCGAGGGTGATATCAATGGGTATCAGCTCAGGAGCCCCGGCATCACTCCGAGGCAGGATAATGGTCTGATTTTTTCTAAGTCTCTTCTCAGCACTTCTCGTCGCTCATCCCCACCAACTTGCCAACTTTTTTTGCCGAGGCCATTTGGAGAGAAATTCTCCATTCTAGAGAGAGAAGCTGATCGGGGCTACTAGAATACAGCAAGTTGAAAAAGCTAGCGATGAGCGGCAATAAGTGGCCTATCGCCAAGTGGTCGGCGGATTTTTTTCAGCAAAAAAACCCAGTGATTTTTGCTCTTATCACCAGCATCTCAGTGTTTTCTGAATAGCAGCAGGCTGTTTTGGCGAGAAGATGGTGATAAGGGGCTTATCGCTGCTTACAACATAGGCCCCTATGTCACAATATATACACAAGCTATCAGTGAGTGTTTGCAAACAGGTAACAAATAGCAAAATTGTACTATACTATATAAATATTATATATCATGATATACATCATTTGATAAGTATGCCTAAAAAATGCTTGATTCTTCATGTGCCCAACATACTGTCTGGCAAAAACATATACATGTAATTATTTTTAAATACTCACATTTATGGAACTTTTTATTGTATTATAAGTTATATCCATGATCAATGTTATTGTGTTGTATATCTAAAGGCAGGACAGCATCACCAGTCAAAAGAGATTTGTGGGAACAGTTTAGAGTTTCTGTATCGGCATGTGGCAATCAGGTCAGAATGCATAGTAACTGCCGAAAACGATTTGATGATATAAAACGGAAATTGAAGTCGAAATTGCAAAGCAGCCATTTACATGCTTCAGGCACTGGAGGAGGTCCTCCTACCCCCATTGTAGTCCTCACCCATTGGAGGAGCAGGCTCGTTTGATGCCCATCATTGTTGAAGGCTTGTCTGGGGATAGGGATATTGGTGTGTCTGATCACCCATTTCCCCAAGGTCAGTACTTTTACCCTAGTGTCATTTTAGTTGGTTAATTTTTTACATGTTAGCAAATTACACTTACTACTCAAGAATTACTTTTATGTTAGTCTGTCATTATTTAATAGTCGATGCAAGTGGAATAGGGAATGTCAATTTTATTATTTGAGTCAACATTAACACTAACACACACACATTCATACATAGATGCATTCACATAGTATGTAGTAGTATTAACATTGTATTGGTACTATGAAAGCGTAGACATAAAATCAATGAGTCAAGGGTTTAAAGTAACAAGTGAGTTTATTAGCACCATGGTACAAGTGAGAGAGAATTCAAATTTGAACTCATGCCTCTGAAGAAATATTGCTTCGTATCACATTTTTATACATTTCAAAAATGAGTAATACGCCCTTTAAGGGGGCTGGCTTAGAGATAAAAACAATATGATGACTTATTCAAAAATACATATTGATACATAAATATGCTTCACATTGCAATATTCTTATCCTATAATTTACCATAATGTGGGCCTCTTGACCTGCTGACTTTAAGGTTTAGCCCTGTGTGTTACTGTATCTGTCAGATAACAGAACCTAAGGTCAGCAGAAATATCTAAGGTAGGAAAAACCTCTTACGATTGCATTTTCAATTCTTTCATGACTCGTAGGAATTACACAAGGGCTATAGTTACATCTAGAAGCGATACTTTTCAGAATCGCACATTCACAGGTAATACACGAATAAACAAATGAGCATACATACAAGCAAACACTCAAAACAGTGGTTAGGCCAAAATGGAGGTGATGATAGCCACACACATGATCTCAATCTTCACAGTACATATTTAATTTTATTATTTTTAAATATTTCAATTAATGACATGTACCATAAGCAGCTGATGATGATCAGAGTTAAACTGTCCCATATACAAAAACTATAAGTCATTAAATACTGTTATGTAGTAATCTAACAGATAATTGATCTTACAAATACGCAAACTAATTAACAACAATATTCTCTTCATTCTATATAGTGGTCTCTGCATTCCATGTCGGATCACAGGTGGCTGCAACTGCATCCCATGTCGGCTCACTTGTGGTATCCCCTGCAACACTTGTGTGATCACAATTAATTGAAGTTGAGCACTTAAAATAATATGATTATTGTTTTGCACCTTTTATGCTACAACGACACATTCGATTGAACATGTGCCAATTGCATGTGTGACTGACATCAGAGTTGTTTGGTTACAAATTACACATCTGATGTTGCAGTCAGCTATAAATTGCGTTGTTGTCAAATGAACAGCATTAATCATTATATCCCAAAAATATTTTATGTCATGCTGCATGGCATACTCAATAGTTTATGTTTCCATGAACTCTAATTAGTGAGACACAATTGTCCAGCAGCAATGTAATTTCGTATTTGTTCATGTCATAATTGAATGTATAATTTTAATGTAATCCTCAACCCTTTTTCTAACACAAATGAGAACGTTTGTAGTTTTATGACAATCAATTAATTTTTTTATTTATATTTTTACAGATATCACATCTCCTTGAATAAGATCAGGAATGTCTGATTCTCCTTCATTTTCATTATTAATGGATACGGACAGTCCGGGATTAAGCCAGCACCAACCTCCTCATGACCATCGTGATTGTGCCCACCAAGAACAGTTGGCTTCTATTGAGCAATCGGAAGAGCATTTGTTGCAAAGCCACATATGACGTTATCAAGAATTGATGGGGGTTCATGAGCAAATGATCATTGAATTGAGAAATATCAAAGAAATTTTGCTAAAAAATAATCTGGCATTTCAGACGCATAATAGTTTTATGCAATAAATTGCTTCCAGCTTCAAGAAACATAATGAACTTCGGGCCTCTACTGTTGCTTCACCAGTACGCTTTATAGGCTCATCGTCTGTAGGTTCATTAGATGCTTGTGTGCATTCTCCAGAGACATCTATTCCACATTCGCCACAAAGAATAATTGAAGTGTCTACGCCCAAAGCAATGCAATTGTCACCGCCAAAAGGAATGGAATTGTCACCGGCAAAAGGAATGAAATTGTCACTGGCAAAAGAAATAAAATTGTCCCTGGCAAAAGGAATGGAATTGTCAAGTACCTGTAGATGCTTTTTTGCCTTCTCTGCATTCTAGGTATTTTTTGCCAGCAGGGGTTAATGTGTTGTTTCAGTACTCTATAGCTCCTATATATTGAGGCCTTTATATTTGGTCTAATTAAGTATATATTTCCATTGAATAAGTTCCTTGCCTTCACTGGAATTTGGTTAATTTTGATTTAGGGTGAGCCTTATCTTATCATACCAACATACTCAGCATTATTTGGCTGGTTTTCCTGACACGGAGCCAGCCAAATAAGTAATTAAGACCATTAATTGACAATTGGTATGCTAACACCATCATTCTTCTGGTTCTGTTCTGATCCATGTTGCTATAGTGTTTTGATACATTGGCTATTTTATCAGTGTTTTACGTTATTTTATTATTGCCATACCACTTCATCATTTATGTTCACTGTTTTACACTGTTTTGCACTTTTTTTGTGGGTGTTTATTTCACCATTTTTTATGATATGCTTTCAGTTTGATGGCTCCCATCTATTATGCCCATTGCAGGATATGCTTAAATCCAGAAGCAAGTACTCATGTATCTTTACCATGTTGGTATGATTAGCCACATTAATTAATCATTGCTCAGCTTTTTATCTTAATTTGGTTCTTTTTCTGCATACTGTATCTCAGTAGCGTTTTCTATGCTACTGCGCGCATTTGGTCTATTGTGCATGCACAATGGTACATAGATCGAGGGCAAATTGGTTCCTTGCAGATGCGCTGATTATTTATTTATTTTTAGTCTGCCACTGCTCGCGCATGCGCAACTAGCTTCGTTTCGGCTCGGCATGCGTTCAATTGCCTGCAGGCGCCCCCTCTGGTTCCATGACACGCATCAAGTGATGATTTGACTTTTTGCCTTTCACCCCTGACCTGCGCATGCGCAGTGAGTGCGTTTCACCACACGGGCGTACCCCTGCGTTCCAGACAACGCTGGGGGATCTAGACACTTGGTAAGAGACCATCATCATGCTGCATTATCATACCAGGTATTATTTTATTTGTTACACCTGTGTGTCATGTGTTTTAGGGTATTTATATGTGTTCTGTAGCACTCTGTATTCACATAACCTTGAGAAAGTTCCCGCATGTAGGACCGAAACATTGGTTATGATGTCTTGATAATACAAAGCTTTTTTGACCATCTTTTGGATGCTGCCTCTTGATATTCGTCTCAAACACGGTATCGTATTGCCTATTTATTCTCTACAGGATTTGCACCTATCATCTTGAATTTCCCGACGGAGTGCCTATTGTTCTTGTTTATTTGCTATGGGCGAGTAAATATTGGCCCAAGCAGCACACGTTTGGTACTAGGTGGCGAGTAGATTTTTTTGTGTGGCGAGTAGATTTTTTGGTGATTTGTCAACCACTGTATATAGTGAACCAGGTGTCCCACTAGGAGACAAGAACAGCACTCAGGATATAATGCAAAAATTGTATTGAAACAACAAAACAGGCACAAAAAAGTCCAACATTTCGGTCCTGTATATTACCTTCCTCAGGGGCGTGCTAGAGAACACTGCCCAAGGAAAACATATATACCCACCACCAACCTGTGCAATTAATTGAAACCAGCTGTTTATAATTAAAAACGGGAGTACTGTAGATGCCTGGAAGCCCCGTCATCACTGTGCATAAGCCAGGCTTCACTGCTGTTCTGTTTACATCCGGCTGTCAGATGCCATACACACCACACATGAGCGTCCACAGGTGGAGCCAGTAGGCACACCAGACTTCTACGGCGTCCCCTGTTGCCATGGCGACGTAACTGAAGCATCTTTAACCATGGATGCGAAGGCAGAAGCAGACTGCAGCAGAGAGCAGGAGCACAGAACTGTACGAATGTGATGACGTCACCTCACCACTCGTTACAGTCCCTGAAACATACATGAAAATGCATAATTAAAAACACATTGAAGGTTTAAAAGCATATTCCAGATGCATGGTATTACTTGAGTAACTGCAACAAAATCAATAGTAAGTGCATATAAATGTTCTATCATAGCTACACTAAGCTACCACAATCAAATCAAAAACCCAGTGGCTATTGTTGAACAAAAGGAAAATGAGAAGAAGAGAAAAAATAAAGTCAGATAAAGGAACAAAAGAGCAAAAGAACAAAGGAAAGGGAAGGGAGAACAGAAAGGAAAACAGGATGCAACCAACAGGGATGAGAGAACAGGGAATGCAAAACACACAGAGAGGAAAATATCAAATGGGATCCCCAACATAAACTAGCATAGAAATCCCCCTATTATAGCACAACTGATATTACAAAAAACACCCCAACTTGAAGTCCTCATTTATCCCTCTGGGTGCCATAGTGTCTAATTCATAAATGAGCTTCATTTCCAATTGTAGGAGCAGTTTCGCTCTATCTCCACCACGAGTGGGGGTATGCGCTTGCAAGATAGGCATACATCGCAAGGTTGCGAGACTATGTTTAAAGTTTTTTAAGTGCCTCGCAACCGGTTGTAATTTGTAGTCTTCAAGTCCTGTGTTATCGGTAAGAGCTTTCCTAATAGCTGATCTATGGAGGCAGATGCGCTCTTTCAGCATCCGTGTTTTTTTACCCACATAGTATAGTCCACACGGGCAACGGATAAAGTAGACAACAAATCTGCTTTCACAGTTCATATAGTCACGAATTTGTCGTATTTTTCCACTGTGAAGATGTGTGTACTGCTTGCCAAGAATAAGGTATTGGCAGTTGGTACACCAATGGCATTCAAATACTCCTGGTTACCTACTCAGCCAACTGGTGGGTTTGCCATATTTCTCCACCGGATCTGCTCGGGTTAATGAATCGCCTATATTCCGCCCCCTTCTATAACAAAATAGTGGAGGACGCATGAAGTTCTTGCCTATAGTGGCATCATTGGTCAATATGTGCCAATGTTGCTGTATAGACGTCTTAATCATCCCTGATGCAGTGCTATATGTACTGGTGACATGGAACCTGTCTTGATTCTGGGTATTTATAGAGGGTGACAGGAGCTGTTCACTAGGAACATCCTTGGCTTTCACGAGTGATGCATCAAGGTCCTTGCGATCATATCCCTTCGCCATGAAGTGTCTGTGCATTTTCAAAAGTGCTTGATCTCGTTCCTTTAAGTCACTAGTAATCCGGCATACTCTCAGAAACTGAGAGAAAGGTAACCCTTTCTTAAGAGGTATTTGATGATGACTGGTAGCCAGGAGGAGAGAGTTCTTATCAGTGTCCTTTTGATGTATTCTCGTCAAAAGTGCCCCCTCGGCTATATAAACTTCTGTGTCCAATAAAACAACCTTACTTGAACTGTAGGTCAATGTAAACCGGATAGTAGATGCAATCTGGTTCAAGTAGATCACAAAAGTCAGCAGCTCTCCTTCAGTACCGTCCCACAGCAGAAAGACGTCATCAATGTAGCGCATTTATTCAACAATATGTTGTGACAGAGGTGCATCATTGAGGATATGCGTTTGTTCATATTGATGCATAAATAGGTTCGCATATGATGGGGCCATATTAGACCCCATAGCTGTACCCATCAACTGGAGATAAAACGTATCCTTGAATTTAAAGTAATTCTTACACAGTACAATGTTCATCAGAAGCAATAAAAACTCAGTCGGTGGTCCAGACCGGTCATGATGTCTCTGTAATTGTAACGCCGTAGCCTCCAAGCCTTCCGTGTGTTCTATATTTGTATATAGACTTGTGACGTCCATTGTTACCAACAACATTGCACCTTGTTGCACGGGTACTTTCGCCAGTCTGTTAATGAAGTCTGTGGTATCCCGTATGTAACTGGGCATTTTCATTACTAGAGGTTGCAGGAAAAAATCAAGATATTGTGATATGGGGTGACAGATCGATCCCCTCGCTGATATAATCGGTCTCCTGGGAGGTAGGGTCAGTGACTTATGAATCTTCGGTAAGATGTAGAGAACCGGGATAATTGGGTAAGTTTGTGTTACAAATTTCCCAGTCTCATCTGTGATCCATAAATTGTTGACACCCATTTGAATCACCGCATCAACTTCTCGTTTATAAGCGGCTGTAGGATCTCCATTCAGCAATTTATAATGATGGGTGTTGTTTAATTGTCACAGGACCTCTGTACGGTATTGACTGTAGTTCATAATTACAGTACCGCCTCCCTTGTCAGCAGCTCGTGTGATTATATCCTAATTGTCACGTAGGGCCTTAAGTGCCCGTTGCTCGTCTACCGTGAAGTTGGTAAAACTCCTCTTGTAGCTCCTCACTCGCTTCTTGGTGTCTGCTTCCACCAGACTGATGAATGCTGAAATGATATAATTGTGTACCTGTGGATCAAAGGTACTTGGTTGATGGAATTGGCGCATGGTCGGTTCCTCATGATCCACACCCTGTGTTGTGTTGGTACTTCTCCCAAAGAATTCTTTTAAACGTAATCTTCTATTTAATTTGTATAAGTCAACCTCCCAGTCAAAGGGGGTCAAAGTATGTGTTGGAATAAACGACAAACCTTTGCTCAGAACACTCCTCTCTGCTTCAGACAAAAGGTGTGTGGAGATGTTGAAGATCATCTCCTTTGCGGGCGCCCCCTCTGTGCTCCCCTTGTCTTGGAATCCCTTGGTAGGAATCTTTTCCCCCCACCACCTCTCCGGATCAGTCGCCACCAACGTGGTCTAGAAATGGTGGCTTCGGGTGAGGTAGTGTGCCCTGTCCTAAAAAAGGCACCGCCGGTGTGGCTTCTGGACCATCTGAGTGGTCCGTGTCACTGGTATTGTAGGTACTACCAGACATTATCCGTATGGATTTGGAGTAATTCCTCCTCATTCCTGCTTTCCCTTATGGTGGCTCGCTAATGCCCAGCAGCCAGTTGTAGATACGGCGTTCCTTATAGTCCGAGGCCACTTGCTTCAACTTGTCCCTTTTATACTTGATCAAGCCTTCCCTATATGCGTCAACGGTCACCTGCCATTTATCCTCCCAACTGGTGTCCACATCAGAGGCAAATGTCTGCTCATGTTTGGTTTCAATAGCCGTAATCTCACTCTTGATCTTAGTGAGCTCCTTGGTAGCTTGCTCTATGACTAGAATCATCAAATCAAATGAGCACTTATTAAGAATGCAGATCCACCGTTTACAGAAGTCAGGGTCACTGCGACCAATTGTAGGCTGATTTTTTATTCTGAAGCCCCTAGGCAGATGTTTCTCGCGATGATAGTACGACAAAGTCGCTCCATGTAAATAGTAGTCAACCTCTTTCTTTTTTAATTTCAGGAGGTCATTGTAAACATCAAGGGCCATTTCTGGTCCAAAAATATCCTCAACAGGATCCGTGTATCAAATGTTGGTGATCTCAGCTTCACTATAACTCAAATTATCAAATATAGAAGAGAATATACCGGCAACATCTGGAAAATTTTCCATGGCACAATGTCTCTGAGAAAAAGAGTAACTATATCAAATGCAGGTATATGCCCAACTAACACTGCTGCAGCCAAAAAGCAGTGTGTATAATGGCCGAGTGCTCCACTCGTAGAGATAATAGATAGAAACAGCAGCAGGCACTTCATAGGCTTCAGAAAGGCAGGTGCTTGTTCAAACGAAATCAAAAGTGAAACAGGTGTCCCACTAGGAGACAAGAACAGCACTTTTGTATTGAAACAACAAACAGGCACAAACAAGTCCAACGTTTCGGTCCTGTATAGGACCTTCCTCAGGGGCGTGCTATAGAACACTACCCAAGGAAAACCTATATACCCACCACCAACCTGTGCAATCAATTGAAACCAGCTGTTTATAATTAAAAACGGGAGTACTGTAGGCGCCTGGGAGCCCCGTCATCACTGCGCATCAGCCAGGCTTCACTGCTGTTCTGTTTACATCCGGCTGTCAGATGCCATACACACTGCGCATGCGCATCCACGGGCGAAGCCAGTAGGCACACCAAACTTTTACGGCGTCCCCCGTTGCCATGGCGACATAACCGAAGCGTCTTTAACCATGGATCCGAAGGCAGAAGCAGACTGCAGCAGAGAGCAGGAGCACAGAACTGTGCGAATGCGATGACGTCAATTCACCACTCGTTACAGTCCCTGAAACATACATGAAAATGCATAATTAAAAACACATTGAAGGTTTAAAAGCATATTCCAGATGCATGGTATTACTTGAGTAACTGCAACAAAATCAATAGTAAGTGCATATAAATGTTCTATCGTAGCTACCCTAAGCTATCACAATCAAATCAAAAACCCAGTGGCTATTGTTGACCTTCAATGTATTTTTAATTATGTACTTTCATGTATGTTTCAGGGACTGTAACGAGTGGTGAGGTGACGTCATCGCATTCGCACAGTTCTGTGCTCCTGCTCTCTGCTGCAGTCTGCTTCTGCCTTCGCATCCATGGTTAAAGACGCTTCGGTTACGTCGCCATTGCAATGGGGGACGCCTTAGAAGTCTGGTGTGCCTACTGGCTCCGCCCATGGATGCGCATGCACGGTGTGTATGGCATCTGACAGCCGGATGTAAACAGAACAGCAGTGAAGCCTGGCTGATGCGCAGTGATGACGGGGCTCCTAGGCGTCTACAGTACTCCTGTTTTTAATTATAAACAGCTGGTTTCAATTGATTGCACAGGTTGGTGGTAGGTATATATGTTTTCCTTGGGCAGTGTTCTCTAGAACGCCCCTGAGGAAGGTCCTATACAGGACCGAAACGTTGGACTTGTTTGTGCCTGTTTTGTTGTTTCAATACAATTTTTGAATTATATCCTGAGTGCTGTTCTTGTCTCCTAGTGGGACACCTAGTTCACTATTGATTTCGTTTGAACAAGCACCTGCCTTTCTGAAGCCTATGAAATGCCTGCTGCTGTATGTATGTATATATATATATATATATATATATATATATATATATATATATATATATATATATATATATATCAACTGTAAATATTACTGTATAATCATTTGCATGTCTTAGACAGGTCTGCAACCCTGTCTTTCACCATTATCGCCCAGCACACAGCACTTCCACTGCAGCAAGGGATTCTGGGAAATGACATGCAAATGAGCACACAGTGCCACCTTTTATCTCAAGCTCACATTACATGAACAACCCTTAGCCAATGCATGCTGCTTTAGACACAGCTTTTAAGCTAGGGCTTGGGAGATGCAAAGCCAGTAAACCCACTCACAGACATGTTTCAACCTTGATGGGTATCATCAGTGTGAGGTTGGTTGCTGGCATTTGCTCATTTGAGATTAAGAGTAGGTAATCACCACACTTATTAAGGTTATGGTGGGTAAAAAAAGTGACAAAAACCCTCCACAGTAAAGCATACAGCAACTGTAAATATTACTGTATATTCATTTGCATGTCTTAGACAGGTCTGCAACCCTATCTTTCATCATTATCGCCCAGCACACAGCAATATATATATATATATATATATAGACCATACGATACCGGTTGCAACACGACATCAAGGGACAGCACGCAGGTAAGTAAATCATGAATTTTCTATATTTGATAGAAGACACAAAAAACAACGTTTTGGTCCCCCAGTGGGACCTTTCTCAAGGTGGCACCACCTATTAAATTTTGCTGACAATTACACATAATGTAGGCATTACATTTCAATTAATATTTAGATTAGCATTCCTTACATGTAAATCAACATGTATATGCTGAAACAAGTCCTGTAATGGATTATGCAATCTTACACTCATGAATTTACTAAATTTGTTCATTCTGAAATGCTGCTACATTCTATTACATACACTGCATATAAGGGAGATACCAACACACATTATGTATTTCCCAAGTATGTACAATTTAGATTTATCAACATTTATTATAATGATAAATAATAATACATCTACATAATATAATTATGTTATATGCCAAAACAAATACAGCTAAAGGAGACATCATTGACTATTTTTTACATAATCTAAGTACAATGTGTACATATATTAATAACATTACAATTTAATAAACTACATTTTGATATTTTAGATTAAAAAATGTTCTATTTTTATCCTAAATATAACAGACATACATTTTAATTACTATAGTGAAAATGATACAGTATATATGAGAGATTAATGCAAAAAGTACAATTAACAATACTGAACAAAGTTAACAGTTTATATATATATCTTTTTGATATTTAAAGCAATCACATTTCAGCCGCATAAAAAAGCTGCTGTCTATGAAATTTATGAATATACACTGGCGACACACTTTATTCGAGCTCGGCTAGTCCCACGAATTCGGGTATACCCGGGTGTATTGAGGTTTGTGACTGTTTTCTGCCCGAGTGCATTGGGTTATTTTCCAGGCAGGGATTGAAGCATTTTATTCCTGCTGGCTGCAATACGGCACAGTATATATATATATATATATATATATATATATATATATATATATATATATATACTGCATTACAATTCATGAATTTATGCCATCTGGTAGACACGCGAAGCATTGCAGCCTATTAAATCCTAATCATTATCATTTCACAGATCAGCCGCCCGTCAGCCAGGCATGAACCCAGGCTGGGAAGGCAAATGCAACGGGGCTTGTCAGAGGTGAGGAGCGGCGCATTCCAGGTATCTGCCAGGTACATACTGGGTATTTGCTCGAATAAAGTGTGTCGGTGCAGTATCGAGACCTACCAATACTACAGAGAACAAACTTACCCATACAAATGGAAAATTGGCATTCTACACAACTTATCCAAGCAGGATTGCTTTATTCGATGAACACAACAGAAGGGACAGAAGTACTGTTGTTGGGAAATGAAGGCATCGTCAAAGCATATCTTTTATCATGGCACCTATCTGATGGAGAAATACATTATTCTTCACCTATCCCAGGAACAACAAAACATTCACAGAGTTCTGTCTTGTATCGGACTGAAGCACAGTGCCCCACATAGTATCATTGTGATACTGGAGCAAACTCATATGTGAACGTGCAAAACTTCCAGGTGCAATACCAGTGTGCAAGAGAATACATTACAGAAAGCCCGAACATGGATCAGACACTGTCCCATGCTGAAAACGAGGAGGTCGAACAAAACAACAGTGCCAACAGGAACTTTATGCATCAGAATCCCAATATTGATTAAACAATGACCATACAGGATATGTCTGTCTGGAACAATGGATACCAGCAAGGACCTTTTAGAAATATGAAATACAGGTAAATATCATGTAATCTAAGTTTTATGACCTTATTTACAATTACTTAATTATACATTGAAATATCTTCTGCTTAATGAACATTACGCATGCGCTAAATGACAAACACGATAATGTCTACAATTTATACATTGTGCACATATGTATGTTGAAAGCTGCATAAAATTCAGAATATTTGTAACAAGTAGATATGTTATAATTATCAATATGTGCATATATACAATATGCACAAATATAAATTCTGCGGTTAATGTAATTTCGATATTTTTAATGTATTCAATATTTTTACAATTATCTCATAATATCAATCTTGCGTCCTCATGTGACTTGGGTACGTGGTAAATTCACTATGTAGACTCATCACTATAAGAAGATGCATGAATATACCCATTTCAAGTGAGTGCAAAATATAGCTTGCGCACGGAAATATATGATGTCCACTTTGAGAGACGCTGATACACATAAATAGGAGCAGCATTTTAAAATAAAATGTATAATATAATAAAGATTTAATTGACCATATATATACCTTCTGCCGTTACATATTCAATATTACACAAATGATATTGTAGTGCAGTTAAAAGTATTAATTATTGTGCCAAATAATTATTTTAGGTTTATTCTCTTTCAGACATGAACTTGGAACATGGACATTATGAAAAGATGATTAGACGTGTCTCAAAGAACAGCTTGAAAACAACCTTACATTATGGATTCATACACTGTATAGCTGATTGATACAGTGAAATTTAGATAATATTGGTAATTATATTGTTACAATAATACATTATTTTACTTTTAACATATATAACTAATATTTACTCATAGTAATAGTCAATAGTCATTGTGTATATATCCATTTTAAAAAGTAAACGTTTGATTTTATGAAAAATATATTTAGTCATTCATATGTGTAACATGCATTGAGTATCTTTATTCATGGTATTAGTTACACACTTGTCTTTTTATATTTTACATTTTTAGGAAAAACTCATTAACACATTTTATATTCAAATGCATTATTTGTTATTTTTAACATAGATTTGTGTGTTGACACATATGTTGGTTTATTTTTTTTATATGTGCCTAAATTTACAGCATTATACATTTTGTATTTATATGAAATACGTGTAAGTTTAGTTAAACTGAACACATTTGTAATAATGTTAGTATCTGCAAATTAATAAACAAAAACATTCTCATAAAAAGTTGCTTAAAATTATAATTGTATACATGAATGATGTATTGAAAATTACATCACAAGGTTTAAAGTGCAATAAATTGTATAAGACAATGAAAAATAAGACATATATCATATATATGAGAAATTATACCTGTTACAAAACTAACATGATTACTTTGTTGCACAATATATCGTAACATTCCGATTATGATACTATTAGAAAAATAGTATTGTTTATAAATTGTAACACAAAGTACACTTTGTAAAATGTACACATATAATTTGCATGTACTTACTAAGACCCATAGACCCATATATGTATGATATGAGTCTTATAACTTTTATGTCTGTTTATACTCATATATGATTGATATGAGTTGTACAAATATTGCCTGTTTACACCTGTAATCCCTGCCCTAATTACTGATTTTGATCACCATACTTAATTGTCCACCAATGGGATCTGAGCATAGCGTATAAAATCCTCCCAGAGCATGTCAGCCATACACTCCTGAAGAAACCGCAATACGGAGAAACGCGTAGAGTGAGGCTGATGAGAAAAACTCCCACAGGATCGGCGTCCCCCAGAGCAGATGACGTCACTTCCGGTTTCCGGTTAGGGTGAGACGCACCGGTGACACGCACGCCTGCCGAGGCAGAGGGGGGACAGAGAACAGCTCATTCATTGCTGAGATCCAACCTGTGTGATCTAAACGCTTGTTACCTTTTAAAACCATGTGAGTGTACTGCACATATACTTACTTTTAAAGATATCTTGTACAGTCTGCACTATGTCCGTTTTATTATTCACTTAAGGTCTCCAGCACTTACCATTCCACTTACCTGTCTGACGGTCCAACGGGCTGACACACATAAAGAAACCTTTATGGGAACATTGCTCACTCTACACTTGTGAGTATCCAGCACACTGCACCTTGATATTTATCACATATCAATCACAATACTGCACCATCAGGGAATTTTCTTCTGTTTTTTACATGACATTGCGCTTCCTGATGATCTTCACTTCTTCACTGTCCACGGGATCGAGAGAACGACCCCACACCGGGTTAAGCAGCATTAATTCATGTTTGTATAAGTATCACATTTTTTCACATATGTGTTTATAATTTTGGAGCGCCACTTTTTGATATATTTGCCTGTCACTGGTTATAAGGAATACCTGCATTTATTCTATTGAAGGTACATAAATATGAATAATTGTGTTATTTAGACCGTATATTCATTATTCATACATATTAATAATCTATGTATTTATGGAAATTGGGTTACAATATAAGATGCCATATTTAAGTAATAATCCCCGAAGAACAGGGCATTACTGGTCAATAATGCCCTGGCTGGAAGAGTTGAAGGCCCGAGGCCTTTTTTCATAAATAATAGACACTTTTGTATAGTTATATAGATTTTGTTATTAAAATTAAATGGTGGGAGAGCTTCTGGTGACGTCACCAGGAATGGTCACCTGAGAGATCTGCTCCTTAGATCCTCCACAAGAAGAGCATTAGATCGAGCAAAAAAAAACACAACAATAGACAAAAAAAGCAGTGGAAGTGTTCGGCTGAACACCTAAGATGTCTGGAAGGGGGAAAAAACCACAGAGTCACAGAGTGTCAGCTTATTTCTCCCCGAGTCCACGGGCTGGGGAGCCGGATGCATGCCCACAAGATGGCACCGCGCCACGTGCTTTGAAGAATCCCACCAGTGAGAAGCCAAACAAACAGACGGGAAAATATCTTAGTCAAGAATTAAAAGAGTACATGGAGGAGCTCTTTCTCAAAATGAGACAGGGTATACAAGAGAATTTAACCTCCACTCTGTACACTATCAAAACAGAAGTGAACTCCCTAGCCCAGAGAACTGACCACGTGGAGAATAAAATGGAGGACATTGGTGAAGCTCACTCTAAGGCAGAGGATGAAATCAGCAGGTTAGGCTACGAAATAGCCTCACTAAAGGTGTCCCTAGAGGACCATTAAAACAGGGACCGGCGCCAGAATCTAAGGATTCGGAATATACCAGAGGCAATGTCCACAGAAAATTTAAGACCTTACCTTCGGGAATTTTTCCTCCAAATGGTCCCAGAGCTCCAAAAAAAAGAGTTAGAAATAGACAGAGCCCATAGAGCGCCGGGCCCGCGGTCAGAGGATACTGCAAGACGCAGATACATAATAGTGAGGTTCCACTCCTACTCAACAAAGGAGCGAATACTGCAAGCAAGCAGGGGAAACGAGAACCTGAAGTTCCAGAACGAAGCTATCCAGATCTACGGCGATCTATCAAGGATAACAATAATGAAGAGGAGTGAGATGAAACCGCTTACACGAGTTCTGAACGATAATAAAGTGCGTTGCCGTTGGGGGATCCCCTTCAAACTCGTGGTCCAACTTTATGGCAGGCATAATACCATCTCACACCCAGAAGAAATCCCGAAATTCCTCAGAGCTCTGGGTCTACTTCCCGCAAACTGGCGCGGGGAGCAGAGAGAGGTGCCGGGTCTGGCAGAAC
Source organism: Ascaphus truei (assembly GCF_040206685.1). Taxonomy (NCBI): domain Eukaryota; kingdom Metazoa; phylum Chordata; class Amphibia; order Anura; family Ascaphidae; genus Ascaphus; species Ascaphus truei. Next base: position 217,142,285 of record NC_134485.1, read on the forward strand.
ATGTTCCAGCCGCGAGAACATCTGAAAGGATAGCGGGCCAGAAAACTTCCAAGACAGGAGAGTAGTATCACTGTGCAATAAACCCCCAAAAATAATGGGGACTCCCCAAGTTAAAGAAACTTGCCCAGAAGTTCAAAAGTCTCAAAAGCTTGACCGGCGCAGAAACCGATGCAGTCAAACTCCCAGGTTGTTGCTCTCTTCCCTGCTTCCCTTCCAACGTTTCTTCCTTTCCTTACCTGAGTTGTCTTCCCCTCTCCTTCCCCTTCTCTGCTGGTCCCTCTCCTTCCCCTCCCCCCACACCCCCACGGCTCTTGTTCCACGGCTTGTCCCGGTCGCCTCCCCTGTTTGATCTAACCCCTCTTCCCTCGATACTGCTCAGGCCCCTGCGGAATCAATATCTATCCTGCTGCCCCGACCTCCCCCCATGCTCTGCCTACTCTCCCCCTCCCTTCCCGATTTCCACTCTCCTTCCCCGACGCCTTACTTTTCGAGCGGATCCTGGAATGCGGGGAGAGGAGGGAACTTCGTCAAGAAGCTTGAAACAATGCTGGAGGTCCCACGGTTGTGAGGCAGTCGGCCCGGGAGGACGGATGTTTTGTTCCAGTTGGAGCTGGAGCCACTGGTTCTTCCTGTTCTCAGCTGAGGGGGGAGATGGACAGGGCCCACTAACTCTTCTCCCGGCGCTGCTATTGTCGCAACCTGCTCTCCAGCTGGAGGAGACAGAGGGAGGGGGCGCTGCTCGGAGGAAGAGCAGAGGTGGCACAGAGGACAGAACTGTGTCTCGCTTGCACCCATTCGCTAGACTCAGGTTTAGTAGCTATATCCCTGTAGGGGCCAACCAATCAGGTCTCATCCACAACCTCCTATCGGTGATCCCCATGCCCCCCCATGCTCTCTGGGTGCCCACCCATGTTGTGTGAGCGCCCCTCCTCCGTAGAAGTGTCGGTATGCAATGTCCCAGAGCAATGCAACAGTGTTGGGGTATGCTCAAAGTTCAGGGTAAAGCTTGATCCACTTCCCAAGTTATTAAGTCAAAACTCCAGGAATAGGTTGCTCTGGGTGCAAGCACCCCCCCCCCATTCCTTACCCCTCTATTTCCCCTCCCCCATCTCTTCCCCCCCATCCCTTCACCCCCCTATCCCCCCCATCCCTTACCCCTCTATTTCCCCTACCCCCATCCCTTCACCCCCCTATCTCCTCCCCCCCTATCCCCCTATCCCCCCCCTAACCCCCTATCCCCTCCCCCCCTATCCCCTCCCTCCCTATCCCCCTATCCCATTACCCCTATCCCTTACCCCTTCCCCACATCCCTTACCCTCTCCCCCATCCCTTACCCCCTCCCCCCTATCCCTTAACCTCCCACCCATCCCTTAACCTCCCACCCATCCCTTACCCCCTCCCCCCATCCCTTACTCCCCCATCCCTTACCCCCCATCCCTTACCCCCCATCCCTTACCCCCTATATTTCCCCTCCCTCCATCTCCCCCCCATACCTTACCCCCTCTATTCCCCCCTATCTCTGCCCTATCCATCCCTCCCCCCATTCCTTCACCCCTATCCACTCCCCCCTATCCACTCCCCCCTATCCCCTCACCTCCATCCCCCCTCTCCTCCCTATCCCCCTATCCCCTTCCCCCTATCCCTTACCCCATCCCCCCCATCACTTACCCCATCTCCCCAATCCTTACCACCCCCATTCCTTACACCCCCCCCATCTCTTACCCCCTTCCCCCCATCCATAACCCCCTCCCCCCATCGCTTACCACCTCCCCCCTATCCCTTACCCTCCCCCCATCCCTTACCCCATCCTCCCAATCCTTACCACCCCCATCCCTTACACCCTCCCCCCATCTCTTACCTCCTTCCCCCCATCCATAACCCCCTCCCCCCATCCCTTACCACCTCCCCCCATCCCTTACCCTCCCCCCATCCCTTACCCCCTACCCCCTTCCCTTACCCCTACCCCCAATCCCTAACGCCCTTCCCCCCATCCCTTACCTCTCCCCCATACCTTACCCCTCTCCCCATCCCTTACGCCCTCATCCCTCCCCCTCCCATCCCCCATTCCCCATCCCTTACCCCCTCACCCCCATACCTCCCCCTCTCCTCCATCCCTCCCCCCTCCCCCCATCCCTCCCCTCTCCCCATCTCTCCCCCCCCCATACCTTCCCCCCTCCCCCCATCCCTTACACCCTCCCGCCAATCCCTTACCCTTCCCCCCATCCCTTACCCCCTCCCCCCATCCCCTCCCCCCTCCCCACATCCCTTACCCCCTCCCCCCTCTATTTCCCTTCCCCCTCCTCTGCACCCCCCAAAGAAAAAGTCTGCCTTTCACATGTGATCAAAAAGGTGTAAAATGTGCTATATCCTGAAGATACTAAGCAACTACAATAATTTTAGGACAAGTGGTCCCAAAGGCCTGACATGTAGCCAGAAAAGGTTAAAGTCTGGAATGTAGCCCTCAGGCTTGAAGGTGTATAAAGGAATGTTTAGAAGCTATGTGTATAATAGGTTGATACAGCCGTCCGGCACCAATGCTATAAGCATTTTTATCCCCCCTCTCTCTCTCTGCCCCCTGCCCTCTCTCCTGCCCTCTCTCCACCCCCTGCCCTCTCTCCACTCCCTGCTCTCTCCCCACTCCCTGCCCTCTCCCCACCTCCTCATTCGGCCCCCCTCCTGCCCCATCAGGAACGGCACCAGACAGGGGTGTCCCTTATCCCCTCTGTTATTTGCCCTCTCAATTGAGCCACTGGTGGCTAAAAGAGAGAAGAAATAAGTATAAAAGGGATTCGGATTGGCGAAACGGAGTACAAAATCTCTCTGTTCGCAGTTGATGTGATATTGACCCTCATGAGCCCCCATATCTCCCTCCCTAACCTTCAAAGACTGCTGGACCAATTTGGCTCGGTATCTGACAATAAAGTTAATATGGATAAGTCAGAGGCCCTTAATCTATCCATCCCAGACCCAACGTGGTAACTCCTACAGTTAAACTATAAGTATAAATGGAGTACCTCACACATCAAATATTTAGGGATTAAAATCTCAAATACTGCTGCGGCCAAGTTTATTCGAGCATTTGCCCGTTCTTGGCCGCAGCAGTAGCCTGGCGCGCGCCCGAGAGTGACGGGCGCGCGCCGAAGCAGCGGAAGAGCGCCCTCCGATCGGGGCGCTCTCCCTACCGCTGCCGGGTCCGCCGGGTCCCCCGGAATCCCCTGCCGCTGTCCCGCGAGCCCCTGGACGCGCGTGCAGGGGGCGCATGCTCCCGAAGACGCGTGACCGCGCGTCTATGACGTGCGGCACGCCGAGGGGCGGCCACTAGCAAGCCGGGAAATCTCCCGGCTTGCGGATCTGGCCGCAGAGTAATAAAGCGTGTCGGTAGTGTACCTATAAAACCCTATACCAGCACAATTACCTTCCCCTATTTGACAAGATCAGCAAAGATTTGGACACATGGAAAAAGCTCCAAATCTCCTGGTTTGGAAGAATAGTTTCAATCAAAATGAATATCCTCCCGAGACTACTTTACTTTTTCCAAACCCTCCCCATAGCAGTTCCAATGGCAGCCCTGAAGAATATTCAGTCGCATTTATTCAAATTTATCTGGAAGGACAAGAGACCGAGGGTCTCGAGGTCAGTGATGCTGTCCTCAAAAGCGAGGGGGGGCCTGGGGGTTCCTGATGTGATAAAATATTACTTAGCAGCTCAGTTGAGACAGGCTGTAGCTTGGAACTATGACCCGGCCTCATCCTGCTGGCTGTCAATAGAGTCCCAATATGAGACCCATCTCCCTCTCCAGGTATCTCTGTGGTCTTCGGGGGGTAGAGAGGGAGGTTCGTGAAAATTCGATCGGGGGCAATGAGATGCACTTGGGGCGTTTGGCTTAAAAGCAAAGGGAAGTATGGCCTGATAGCTTCCCCCTCTCAACTTAATCCTATCTTTGGAAACCCAAACTTCCCGCTTGGGTGTTCGCAAAGACAATTTGGCCGGTTTTAGGGCCTGAATATTAGGCTGGTTGCGGATCTGCTGAGGATGGGGAGAATTCTTACCTTCCAGGAACTCCGGGATAAATACCAAGCCCAAGATTTGCATGTGTTCAAGTTCCTGCAAATTAGACATTTTCTTATGTAAATCTCCCAAAATTCCAATTTCCCCAACCTATCAAAATTTGAATCCCTATGTATCAAAGGCACCTACCAGAAGGGACTGATCTCAGAGATCTATAGGGGGATGGAGTTGTCATCTATCCCTCCGAACCACCAATACCAGTATATGTTAAAGTGGTAAGCGGACCTCAATCTGGCAATTGATGTGAGCGAGTGGGAGGATATCTGGGAATCAGCAGCTAAAACCTCAATTTGCACAATAACACAAGAAAATATATATATTATCCTATTCCAGTGGTACCTGACTGTGACTAGGCTGAACCAGATTTTCCCCAACACACCAGACCTGTGTTGGAGGGGATGTGGGCAAAAGGGGGACATGACCCACATTTGGTGGTCATGTGCAGAGATCCAGAAGTTCTGGTCCATGATCCAGGCGATTCTCTGTGAGACCACGGGGATTCTGTTTCCCATTGGGTCCCTTCCCGATCTGATATTTAGCCTGGTTTCCTCTATCCTGACGGCTGCTAGATGCTCCATAGCAGCGGCATGGAAACAGGTTAATGCCCCGCTAGAAGCACAGTGGTCAGGAGAATAAACGCTGTCATGAGAATGGAGAAGCTCACAGCCATACTCCAGAGAATGCCTCAGTTTTGGAAAACCTGGGACCTATGGTTCATGACACAGGACCCCGGTCAGGCAAGGGTCTAGGTCAAGCAGCTGTCGCTGAACCATGAAGTCAGAGAACTTGGGGGAAGTGGCTTTCGCTCCCATCCTCCCCCCCCGCCCACCCCCAACCTCCCCTGGTCTGTCTGTCTCTTTCTGCCCCCCTCTCCTCTCTCTATCCCTCCTCTACATTCTAAACAAAAAAAACTACATTGGTAAACATTTTGAAATAACCAGTCATGTGCCCATGTGTAATCTGTAACTGTACCTAGATGTTTCCAATAAAAAACTTTGGAATAAAAAAATAAAATGGTAAATACATGAAACCACCTCTATATACTCTTACACTGCAGCTATCTATATCCACACACTGCCGCCCCCTCACAAACAACATAGCACCTTTACACACACACACACACACACACACACACACACACACACACACACACACACACACACACACACACACACACACACACACACACACACACACACACACACACACACACACACACACACACACACACACACACACACACACAGCAGCTCAACACACAACACTGCTGATCTACACACAAACTACTGATACACATACACCACACACAACACAGCATCTCCACACACACACACACACACACACACACACACACACACACACACACACACACACACACACACACACACACACACACACACACACACTGGAGCTCTACGCACACAACAAAGCCCCTCTACAGCACCTCTACACACACAACACAGCACCTCTACACACACAACACAACACCTCTACACTCACAACATAGCACCTCTACACTCACAACACAGAACCTCTACACACACAACACAACACCTCTACACTCACAACACAGCACCTCTACACTCACAACACAGCATCTCTACACACACAACACAACACTTCTACACACACAACACAGCAGCTCTAGACACACAAACTCTGCTGTAGCACAGCACAACTCAACACACACACTGCTGCTGCTATACCCATAAACACTGCTACTGACTGACACACACACACACACAATGTAGCCACAATAAAAAATGCACTTACTAAACTTTGCAGACTCTCTCCCCCCCTATTCAACTGAATCTGCTCAGAAAATCTCAGTCAGCTCGGGAGGGGGAGGAGTCAATCCGTGGCTGATACTTCTCCCCTGCCCTGTCTTAGAGCTGTTACTTCATACAGACCAATCCCCTGCCCCGTCTCAGCTTTTCTTAAAGCTGATTGGCTGGAAATATTCACATTGAAAACTACACATTGCAGGCTTCTAAAATTCCAGGCATTACTGATTGGATAATGCCCGGAATTTTAACCAATCATAGAGCAGGGTTTTCAATAATGCCCTGAATTTTACTGCTTTAGCCTATAAAATTGAATACATACTGTATACTGTAGTAGATATTTTAAGACCTGCAGTGTGTAAGCTGAGTTCACATAGAAATATTTAAATGTTTTATTACTTTAATTAAATTAACAGAACATTTTAGTTCAGCCTACCAACATGTATAATACTTCCTTTTGTACATGCACAACATTCAACCATCATGCACACATTAATTATACATGTGTACATTGTTATAACAAAGGTGTTGGAGATTGACATACTATAGGCATATGGGCACATACACACAGAAGAACTTATGAAGTTAAACATATACTGAAAAATATACACAAATGATAGTATAGATTTATATAAGCACATACATTATTGCTAACCTGCGAAATAGGTGGCTATTACATTCTGATTTGTCTCCACCCCACTGACTGTCTGCTCCTGATCTCCTGCATCATGGACAGGAGGGTCCTCCTTGAGACCATCTAGTATGTTGCTGGGAACATTGTGATGCAGCGCAATATTGTGCAGAATGCAGCAACAGATCACTATGTCATTAACCTTTTTTTGCTTGTACTGTAGGGCACCACCCGCTCTATCAAGACATCTGAACAGACTTTTCAACAGTCCAAATATCCACTCAATAACCGCTCGCGTGGATATGTGTGCTGCATTATATCTCTCCTCTGCAGGGGTTTCAGGATTAGATAGTGGCATTAGGAGCGATGGTCAGATCCCGTATCCTGAATCACCTATAATACATTGATGTAAATTATTTTTGTAAAATTTCACAATGTTATAATGATAATCAATATGTATTGTTATTGCCCTCAAATATTAAAGAAATAATTAAAAAATATGTACTCAGATGAGTCATATTTATACATATTTGAGAGGGTCATACAACATGCAGATCTATTTTAATACATTAATTAGGGATTTCATAATGGATTATTACACATGCATTGTATAGGCTGTAATAATTCCAATGAGTTGAGGTAATATATGTCCCCACTAAATATGTATCAGCTTCTGTAACACATAACTGTAGAATTTTAGAGAAAATGTGTGGGTGGCTCTATATATGATAACTGTATTAAAATGTACATTATTTGTATAGTAAACAAAGTTCTCAACATTATAACATGTAGGTTAAAGTGTGTTTTATTATACATGTGAGTAGAACTACATGTATATATGTGTAAGTAATATTAATACAATACATCAAAAACATACACATGGTAAGGAAGCCCTTTGCTGGCTCTGCGCAAGCGCGTTTTAGCTGGGCTTTTTTTCCTATCCCTGCTGGCCCATGATTGCGTGTGGGAGGCAGGGGCTGCCTGCAGGGGCACGTGTGCATGCTCTTTTGACCCCAATCCTGAATCTCATTGCCCAGATTGCAGGGAGGATCCCAGATATGGTTCAGGATTGGTAAGCCAATTATTTCTTAGTCTTTAAATATGTTAATGATGATGGGATGTGTATGCCTTGATAAAGAGCTCTGTGTAGCACGAAACATGTTGGTAGTGTAATGCCTTGCCCTTTTTCCTTCCATGACTATTACATTTTTTATGAATAACGCACTTTCCTCCTAATTTCTTGTTCGGATGATTGCGGTTGTGCTCTGCCATTTCTCTCTCTTATCTGCATCCATCTCCAAGTACGGAGGCACACCCAGAGGTCTGGTGGGATCAACGTGGATGCTGCAGCAGACTTGTGAGTTTTCTTGCTTGCTACATGGTCATATCATTATTCCACAAAAGGATTAGGGTACTATTCATTGGGGTGATCATTAGCCTTTGGGTTCCTGGACAATTTGAGTGCCATCTATGGTGGTTTACCAACTAGGATACCACACCCAGTACCCCCTACAATCAAGAATATATCCCAGACCACATATAGGATTCATTAGCTTCATAACATTATCATTATAGCTGTATACAGATCTTAGCACCTCGCATTATACTTCTGTACCCCAGATCTGGGCCTGTAACTCGGGAAGCAGGGAGTCCATGAGGCTGAAATTGAGGTGGTTAAGCTGAGAAGAACCCTTGCTCCCGCACACTAATATTAAAAATTACATTAAAGCTGCTTCATTACCTTAGTGGTTAGCTGCTATGGCAATGAAGGGGTTAATGCACAATAGCAGCTTTATTGAGGGCAGAGGGGGTGAGTAAAGCGGGTACTTGGCTCTTCACTAACCCCTCTGTTCCCCAATAAACATTAAAATATGTACTAAATACCAAAACACAACCAACCCACCCCCTGTGCCCCCACATAAAACCAGATTTTATATTTTTATACACAGGATTGATGCCAGAGGCTGGCGGGTGTCCCCGGGTGATCCCCGCGGGTGTCTTTGGGCATTGGATGGTTCCCACGGGTGTCTTTGGGCCCTTGGGGGGTTTCCACGGGTGACTGGGGATCCTAAGGTGGTTCCCACGAGTGCCTGTGGGCCTCCAGGTGGTTCCCACTGGTGTCAAGGGGCCCTCGGGTGGCTCCCATAGGTGTCTGGGTGCTTTTGGCAGTTCCAATGGGTGTCTGAGGGCCCTCAGAGTGTTCCCACGGGTGCCTGGGGGTCCCCAGATGGTTTCCACGGGTGTTTGTCCGGGGGTCCTCAGGTTGTCCCTGTGGGTGTCCTGGGATCCTTGGGTGGTCCCTGTGGTGTACGGGGATCCTTGTGTGGTCCCCGTGGTTCCCCACTGACCTGCGGTACCAATCCTGTATCCAAAAATAAATTTGGCATACATTGCAATAAATACACCTCCCCGAACACATACATTACAGTAATGTGCAAAATAACTATTATCCAGATATGGATAATAGCTCATTTGCCCATTATTAAATCAAACATTAGCCAGGCCGCAGAAATCAAGTAAATAAACTGTTCTATTTACCCCTGCCATCATGAAGGGCATCCTCGTCAACATACTGCAGGGCCATGTCCTCCGTTGTCAGAAACAATACATACAAAAATAGAATCTAATGGCCCCTAAACCCTTAATCACCTTAGTGGTTATTAACAGCTATAGTAATTAAGAGGTTAACCCACCCTCCCACTCTACCCACCCAAGAGGAGTAACCACCTACCCAAGACCCACAATACCCACCCTGTACCCATTGATTGGCATAGTGGTACATCATACCCATATAACATGGGCATGATAAGTTCACTAAAGCAGTCAAGGTCACCCTAATAAAATACATGAAATCCCAAAATACACAATAATAAAACATGCACAAGCACATAAACACCACAATTCAATAAATAAAAGCACTAGCCAACAAATTCAATTAATTTAAAGCACTAAAAAACAAAACAATTAAGTAATTTTAACTAGTAACCAACAAATCAATTAATTGTAAAGCTTGCCTAGCCGTTTCCTCTCCTCCTAGTAACTGTGATTATCCTAGATAAGCTAATCGGAGTTACAAGAATAGCACGAGTTTGAAAAGCTGCCAATAAGTGGCGATAAGTGGCTTAACGGCGCGCATTTGGTGATTTTTTTTTTCCGCCAAAAAAATTGCCAAAAAGCTCTCTTATCACCGATTTATCAGGGCTTACTGAATAACAGTAGGCTTTTTTGGCGATAAAGTGTCTGTAAGTGGCTTATTGCTGCTTAGTGCATAGGCCCCTATATTGTGTACACTGGCGACACACTTTATTCGAGCTCGGCTAGTCCCACGAATTCGGGTATACCCAGTTGTATTGAGGTTTGTGACTGTTTTCTGCCCGAGTGCATTGAGTTATTTTCCAGGCAGGGATTGAAGCATTTTATTCCCGCTGGCTGCAATACTGCACAGTATATATATATATACTGCATTACAATTCATGAATTTACTGTATGCCATCTGGTAGACACGCGAAGCATTGCAGCCTATTAAATCCTAATCATTATCATTTAACAGATCAGCTGCCCATCAGCCAGGCATGAACCCAGGCTGGGAAGGCAAATGCAACGGGGCTTGTCAGAGGTGAGGAGCGGCGCATTCAGGTATCTGCCAGGTACATACTGGGTATTTGCTCGAATAAAGTGTGTCGCAGCAGTAAGGTACTAAAATCAGAGCAGGGTGTAATTTCTCTCCAGAAGGACTTGGATAGACTGGAAACGTGGGCAGGTAAATGGCAGATGAGGTTTAATAAACAGACAACTTACAAATCAAATGGGGCAAAATTAGGTGAATCCTTGATGGGGTAGGATTTAGGAGTGCTTATTGACAGCAGGCTTAGCAATAGTCATGCAATGTCATACAGTTGCTGTAAAGGTAAACTTAATCTTATCTTATCTAATCTTATCTTGCATTAAACGAGGAATGGATAGAAAGGAAATAAACATAATTATTCCCTTCTATAAAGTATTAGTAAGACCACACCTTGAATACTGCACGGAGTACAGTTTTGGATAACACTCCCTTAAAAAGACAGTGAAGAGCCACCAAATTGATAAAAGGGATGGAAGATCTGACTTATGAGGAGTGGCTTTTTAAAGTTTGTTTACATTAGAAAAGGGGCATCTAAGAGAGGATATACATTTATTTTTCCCCATATGAGAAATTGGATGAAGTTTTACTGGGGTTTTTTTATTGCCTTCCTCTGAATCAATATACTGGAAATACAAATATAGGATAAAGTATCTGTTGTCTAAATTTAGCATAAGTTGACCTTGATGAACATATGTATTTTTTCAACCTCATCTATTATGTAACTACTGTATGTAACATGTAATTAAGTAACATTACCGTTTTTAACTGAAGTTTGAGAATACTAGGACAATTGAATGCAAAATCCACAAATGGTGTTTTACGTTTTGCCTGTGTTTATTTTGTGTTATAAATCTTTGAACTATTAGGTTTAATCCCTTATCTCACAACGCAATGTAAAATATAATGTTATCCTAGATATATTAGCACACGTAGGCAAAAATATAAATAATACCCTTTTACCTTTCAGACAGATCCCTCTTTAAAAATGTTTCTCTTTGCAGGAAGTGGAAATACAGAAGCAATCTTTAACAGTTTATGGATTTATAATTGAAGAATTAACCCCACAGAAGGAACGTTAAGTACATTGCTAGATCAATGCACTTAAACTGCCAATAGTAATAATGTTTAAAGCACCTAATTGGATCTATAAGAGTAGTATACATAACCTATTCACATTGGCTATTCAATCAAAGTGAACTAGGTAGTTAAGGGCTCTGTGCAATAATTTTCAATTGTAGAAGCCATATCAGTGCCATGTTGCTCTTTAACATTTCCCAGACAGCTTTCAATGAAACTTATACAGATATACCAACTGCTTTTCCCAGACAATGCAGTTGACATGCCTGAATTTTTTTTTACTATATTCACCTATAGAAACTAAGTGCTCTGCCCAATCTTTTTGTACTAATTTTGTGAGGAATATATGTTCCTATTCTCCTGACAAAGTACAGATTTTCTTCTCTTTTACATTGCTAATTTTAAAGCCGGTAATTGATTTCTCGTTATTATTTGCTTATCCCTATATTACACCACATTTCTTTTTCATTAAACATACTGTATACTGTATTTTAATTTATATATTGCTTAAGGAATTTTGTTAATTTTGATATCACATTGTCATTTTACAGTACCTTCCCTACCTACATTTTACCATGTTTAATTGCGCTATGTAAATAAAGCCATGCATACATACATACATACATACATACATACATACATACATACATACATACATACATACATGTTGTACTATTTAAAAACAACCATTTCGATTTCATTGTATTGTTTCGTTTTCAAATTTTTCTTGGTTCATACAGTATTTTCTTTAATATAACCTGTGCACATTGTTAATTAATTTGTTGTGGCTAACATATTCTCCCATACTCTACATTGTCATCTTTATTTTTAACTGTAATGTATTATTCTTCAATGACTAGCTCTATATCTGTAAGAATAACTTCTTCCTTAGTTGTTAATATTTGTAATACATTCCCTTTTTTATTATTAATCATTTTGATTTCTACTGAATATCCCACCTCTCCTTTTCTCATTCCGTCATAAACTTTACATTTCAGGGATTATCACAGTTATTTCATGAAAAATCTTTACTTAGCAACAAGCTCTGTGTTCATATCTTTTTATTTCAGAGTAGATTAGTGCAGCAAGGAGCTACTTCATTCACACCAACCTTTACAGTATATACTCATTGATAACTCTTAATTGTAATTTGTATTAGAAATGCCACAATACTGTATATTGTTCTTCTATGCGCAGAATAAAATGCTTGCTAAGAAATAAGCCCTATGGCTGGAACAACCAGTGTGTAGCAAAGGAAGTATTTCATATGTTTCAAGTATTCAGATGCTTTAAAGGAAATATACACATCTCCTCCTTCTAAGAATCTGTTTATACAACAGAATTGTATTTTTTTTGCTCTGTATTGCATGACATCGTGGGGAGACAGAGATAAAAATTAATTTACGGAGGCAGAATTGAACTCACACATTATACTAACCGCAACACTACACCTTGCTCCCATTACTTGTAAGAGATATTAAATTCCATTGACTAAGTCTATACCGCTAGATGCTTTGCATCATGCACACTGTGAAGAAGAGCTACAGTCATGTGAAAAAGAAAGTACACCCTCTTTGAATTCCATGGTTTTACATATCAGGACATAATAACAATCATCTGTTCCTTAGCAGGTCTAAAAATTAGGTAAATACAACCTTAGATGAACAACAACACATGACATATTACACCATGTCATGATTTATTTAACAAAAATAAAGCCAAAATGGAGAAGCCATGTGTGAAAAACTAAGTACATCTATGATTCAATATCTTGTAGAACCACCTTTAGCAGCAATAACTTGAAGTAATCGTTTTCTGTATGACTTTATCAGTCTCTCACATCGTTGTGGAGAAATTTTGGCCCACTCTTCTTTACAACGTTGCTTCAGTTCATTGAGGTTTTTGGGCATTGGTTTATGCATAGCTCTCTTAAGGTCCAGCTACAGCATTTAAATCGGGTTGAGGTCTCGACTTTGACTGGGCCATTGCAACACCTTGATTCTTTTCTTTTTCAGCTATTTTGTTGTAGATTTGCTGGTGTGCTTGGGATCATTGTCCTGTTGCATGACCCAATTTTGGCCAAGCTTTAGCTGCCGGACAGATGGCCTCACATTTGACTCTAGAATACGTTGGTATACAGAGGAGTTCATGGTCGACTCAATGACTGCAATGTTCCCAGGTCCTGTAGCTGCAAAAACACACCCAAACCATCACTCACTCCAGCACAGTGCTTTACAGTTGGTATGAGGTGTTCTTGCTGATATGCTGTGTTTGTGTAAGGAAGCAGGGTCCTCTCACCCACTCCTTACCTGTGTCGGGGACTGCTCCTGCTCCCCCTTCCTCTTCTCAGTGTTACCCTCTCTGCTTCCGGGCTCCGTGTCAGCCGAAACTCTCACACGCAGCCGCCATCTTGGCCGGGACGCACGCGGGACGGTCTTACACTACGTGCGCTCCCAGCCATCATTTATTCACTGCACAGGCAGTTCAGCCACGCCCCGGCACTCGCTCCAGCCATACTCACACCCGCCTGTTACCCAGCTGATGCCGCTTCAACATCTCAGCATGCACCTATCAGCTCATGCTCCACGGCACACCTTTGCTCCACCTACCTCTCTGATTGGGTGGGAGAGCCAACTCCTTCCCTGGAGTCATTGCTCTGCACAACCTCAGTTTACCTGGTAGGGATTCTCTCTCTGGCTTGTGTTTTGTGATTCTTAGGTTTTGACCCGGCTTGGTGTAACGCTCGGCCTGCCCACAAGCCAGACGAGACCCCGGGACTGAGGTGGAAAGGAGAATTACCACACACCTAACAGTAAATGGGGGCACGGCCGGAGTGTGGAGGTAGCGTAGTTGGTCCAGGAAACAAAAATAGAAAGAGTACAGTACTTGCCAACTCCAGCGTAGAAGGGTAAAGTCCGTAAGCCAATGGTCAAGGTTTAGGGAGAGCAGCATGGTAGAGTGTCCAAAAGCCTGGGTCATGGAGTGTAGAGAGCAGCGTAGTAGAGATCCGTAAGCCATGTCAAAGGGATGTAGAAGACTGCAAGGTAGAGAGTCCAAAGCCAAATCCAAAGGGTTCCAGGGAGCAGCGTAATCAAAGTCCAAAGCCAAGGGTCAAAATCCAGTTAGGTCAGCAGAGAATCCAGGGACAGGAACAGGAACTGAAACACAAGAGAGCCAGGCAGAAGCAGACAGCACCAAGGTACAGAAGCTATGCAGAGCAATGTGGTAATGGCGAGGGGAGACTAAATAGTGGGCTGGGACCTATCAGAGGAAAGGGAGGAGCGGAGGTGCGGCCCAAGGGAAGCCCTGATAGGTGAGAAGAGTCTGGGGGGCGGACCTGGTGGAGCAGGGGCAGAGAAACGTGCTGATGAGTGCGCCACACCTGAGGAGGAGGGGTCAGGTTCCCGGCACCAGGAAAGGGAAGCCTGGGTCCGCGCGTGCCCATAAGGGTGACGCGCATGACCTGGAAGTGCGAGAGCAGCCACGGGGGAGACGCCGAGAGCCGGGGAACGCCGCCGGGGACAAGAGGCAGAGGGGAGAAGAGGTAAGGAGGCGCTGGTAGTGGGAGTCCCTGCAGAGTGGGTCCTTAGAGTACCCCCCACTCGAGGGTCGGACTCTGGACGATCTCTACGGTCTGAGGGGAAATTTTTGGTGGAATCATTTGAGTAGAGCTGGAGCGTGAAGATCAGCATGCGAGACCCAAGAACAATCCTGAGGTCCGTATCCTTTCCAGTGGACCAAAAACTGGAGTTTGCCCCTGGAGATGCTAGAGTCAATGATGGACTCAATTTCAAACTCCTGTTGTCCTGGTACAATGGCGGGAGGAGGCCGAAGTGAAGGATGAGCAAATCGTGTTCCTTGGATGAATGGTTTCAACAGTGAGACGTGGAAGATGGGTGCAATCTTCATGGAGGGAGGCAAGCGAAGCTGATAGGCCACAGGATTAACTTGTCTTAGAATTGAGAAAGGGCCCAGAAACCTGGGAGACAGTTTAGGGGTTGGGGCCTTCAGTTTAATGTTTTTAGAAGAAAGCCAGACCTTCTCTCCAGGTACAAACTTGTGAGCCTCTTGACAGAGCCTATCTGCTTGTCTCTTCTGTCTAAGGACAGATTCCTGTAAAGCTGTTTGGATCCTCTTCCATGACCCCTGTAAGGTGGTTACCCTATCATCTGCTGCACAAACTCTGGAACTGGATGAATGCATGGGTAAGCGGGTAGGATGAAATCCATAGTTTAAAAAAAACGTGATTCTTGAGTGGACTCATTCTTGAGAGAGTGGTGAACACAGCGAAATGCGTAGAGCCATCTTTAGCCTGCACAGCTGTTGTGAAACTGAAGGTGCCGAGCCTGCTGCATCTCCCTGCTGCCTGCTTCCGTGTGTGCCATACCGGAAGTTGTCATTCCTTTACCGGTTGTGACGTCACACGCCATTCATCGCGATCCGACGAGGTCACTTGGAAGTGTAGCAGCAAGTCCCATCTTCCAGCGCTCCACTGCCTCAAGAAAACGCTATGTGTACATGTATTATGTACTTATTGTGAGTACATTTCTTATATGTTTTTAACTTATAAATTTGAATTTTCGATCTACACCATGGTCTCCCCTTGTTTTCCATGATACCCCTATTCGAGTGAGATCCCTCCTGCATTACCAGCTGTTTGGGTTCCTGCAACTGCGGTGTATTACTGTACTTACCTGCTGACCTGCTAAATGCTGATATAACCATTTACTTGGTGTAAGTAGGCACTTAATAGAGCCAAGATTTTTTATAAACTATATGTTATTATACTGCACCATTATTTTTGTATCTTCTATTTTTGGGGTGTTCCTGATACCATCTTTCCCTTCCAACACCTGTATCTACATTATCTTGAGGGGAATCTTTACATATTCCCCGTGAAGGTTGAGAATCTGTTTTTTGTTGCACCTTACAATTCACTGCATACGTGTATTTAATACTTTCATCACCAGCACTGTTGTTTAGCGCTGTTCTAAATCACTTGGGTTTACTATTCCATTCTTGTAATGCCATCTTAATTGCCAACAACTCCCTATTCCCCACGTCGTAATTTCTTTCTGCTGAAGAATTTTTTTGGAAAAAAAACCCCACAGGGGTGCAATTTATCTTCAGGGGTGGTTCTTTGAGAGAGAACCGCACCGGCTCCCACATCAGAAGCGTCAACTTCCAAGGTAAAGGTGAGGGTGGGGATGGGATGTCGCAGAATGGGGGCCGAGACAAAGGTTTTTTTAAGAGACTCAAAGGCCTGGCTGGCCTCGAATGGCCAAGAGGAAGGAGCGGCTCCTTTTTTGGTAAGGGCCGTAATGGGTGCTACCAAAGTAGAAAAACCAGCAATAAATTTCCGATAATAATTTGCGCAGCCATGGAAACGCTGAATCGTCTTCAAAGAGTTAGGTTGTGGCCATCCGAGTACAGAATTGAGCTTCTCCGGATCCATGGTTAACCCCTGGTCCGAGACAATGTATCCCAGGAAGGTAGTTGAGGATTGATGAAAGACACACTTCTCCATCTTGGCGTAGAGCTTGTTGGCCCGTAAACGAGAGAGCACCATCTTGGTATAGAGAATATGTTCCTCGAGGGTCTTTGAAAAAATGAGGATATCATCCAAGTAGATAATCACGAAAGAATTCAAATGATCACGAAAAACCTCATTCATAAAGTCTTGGAAGACTACAGGCGCACTGCACAACCCAAACGGCATCACCAGGCACTCATAGTGACCACTGCGGGTGTTGAACGCGGTCTTCCACTGCAGATGCAAATCAGAGTATAAGCCCCCCGTAAATCAAGTTTAGAAAAAATCGTCGAACCTTGCAGCCTATCGAAGAGCTCGGGGATAAGAGGCAAAGGGTAGCGATTCTTGATGGTAATTTTATTTAAGCCACGGAAATCGATGCACGGACAAAGAGTCCCATCTTTCTTTTTGGCAAAGAAGAATCCTGCTCCTGCGGGAGAGGTGGATTTCCGGATGAAGCCTTTTTGAAGGTTCTCTGTGATATACTCGGTCAAGGCCTCCATCTCAGGCAAGGATAATGGATAGGACTGGGCTTTGGGAAAAGGGGCACCCGGAATTAAGTCAATCGGGCAGTCGAAAGGGCGATGAGGGGGAAGCTCCTCGGATTTGGTCTTACTGAAGACATCGAGGAACTCTGAATAAACGTCCGGTAGGGTGGCGTCTTGCGGGGGAAAGTTTTCCAAGATGGCCAATACCGCAGCGACGGAGGAGGCAACTCCACATGGGGTGATCTCCATTGGACGGGGAATTCGGCAGTCCAATCTATAATGGGATTGTGAAGTTGTAGCCATGGTAAGCCCAGAATGAGTTGAACCGAAGGGAAATGGATGACATCAAAAGAAATGAATTCCAAATGTCCATTCTTCATAGAAAATTCCATGGGATGTGTCTCCAAGGAAATAAAGGCTGGATGAAGAGGTAGCCCATCGATAGTCTCCAATCGGACCGGAAAGTCGTACCCAGTGAGATCCCCTCATACCTCACTGGGTGTTGGTGTTTCCCAGCCTCAAGGGACAACGTGGCAGGATGTGCCCAGGAGATCCACAATAGAAGCACAGGCCCTCGTTCCTCCGACATAGTCGCTCCGTAGAAGAAAGTTGATGGCTGCCCAGTTGCATGGGTTCAGGAGCGTCTGATGCTGGTAAAGCAAGAGCAGGAGACCTGGAAGCAGAAGGCACAGAAATAGAAGTACGAGGACGTTGACGTTCAGCCCGCCCTTCCAGAAGTCGTTGATCCACCCTGATGCACAAAGCGATTAAGGCCTCCAATGAGGATGACCTCTCACGAGCTGCCAGTTCGTCCTTTAAGGATTCTGAATGTTCCTGTCAGGAAGCCGCAGAAAGTGCCCCATCGTTCCAGTCAGTCTCAGCTGCGATTGTCCGGAATTCCAGAGTGTATCGTGCCACAGATCTCCGACCCTGCGAAATGTGGAACAAGGAGGAAGCAGCAATATCACTACGTCCAGGGGTATCAAAGACTAAACAAAATTCTCTGTTAAAGTTAGGGAAGCTGTAAGTGAGTTCAGGTTTTAGCTCCCAGATTGGTGAAGCCCAGGCCAGGGCATCCCCGGTGAGAAGGGAAAAAACATAAGCTACCTTGGTACGATCCGTGGGGAAGCGAGAAGGTGACAGTTCGAATTGTTTCTCGCACTGATTTAAAAACCCACAGCATGCAAGCGGGTCTCCAGCGTATCTACTAGGCATAGGGATACGCAACTCCGAAGAACCTGTTCCTTCACGGGAGACAGTGGGAGGGATAACGGAATTGGAGACATTAACCTGGGAAATCTGAGAGGTTAAGGTAGCAACCTGTTGGTTAAGAGCGGTAACCTGGTTGTCCAAAAAGGTAAAGTGTTTGGAGATAGTGGTTAGGGTATCTTCCACCTCAGGGGGGTCTGGGTCTGATGGGCTCTGCATAATGTAACGCTCGGCCTGCCCACAGACAAGACGAGACCCCGGGACTGAGGTGGAAAGGAGAATTACCACACACCTAACAGTAAACGGGGGCACATGTGGAAGTAGCGTAGTTGGTCCAGGAAACAAAAATAGAAAGAGTACAGTACTTTCCAACTCCAGCGTAGAAGGGTAAAGTCCGTAAGCCAATGGTCAAGGTGTAGAGAGAGCAGCGTGGTAGAGTGTCCATAAGCCTGGGTCGTAGAGCGTAGAGAGCAGCGTAGAATAGGTCCATAAGCTGTATCCAAGGGATGTAGAAGACTGCAAGGTAGAGAGTTCAAAGCCAAATCCAAAGGGTTCCAGAGAGCAGCGTAATCAAAGTCCAAAGCCAAGGGTCAAAATCCAGGGAGGTCAGCAGAGAATCCAGGGACAGGAACAGGAACTGAAACACAAGAGAGCCAGGCAGAAGCAGACTGCACCAAGGTACAGAAGCTATGCAGAGCAATGTGGTAATGGTGAGGGGAGACTAAATAGTGGGCTGGGACCTATTAGAGGGAAGGGAGGAGCGGAGGTGCGGCCCAAGGGAAGCCCTGATAGGGGAGAAGAGTCTGGGGGGCGGACCTGGTGGAGCAGGGGCAGGGAAACACGCCGATGCATGCGCTGCACCTGAGAAGGCGGGGTCAGGTTCCCGGCACAAGGAAAGGGAAGCCTGGGTCTGCGCGCGCCCGTATTGGTGACGCGCGCAACCCGGATGTGCGGGAGCAGCCGCGGGGGAGACACCGAGGGCCGGGGCACACCACCGGGGACCAGAGGCAGCGGGGAGAAGAGGTAAGGAGGCACTGGTAGCGGGAGTCCCTGCAGCGCGGGTCCTTACACTTGGCTTACGACTCCTCTCCTGGCTCTCAACCCCGGCATCCTCATCACTACGCTGTTTCTCTCCACCCTCAACCTTGGCTTGGTCTTCTACTATCCGGACCTCTCCTCGACCCTCGGCATTGGCACCCACTACGAATACCCTCACTCCGGAAATGACAGGTACCACTACACCATACTAAGTCTCCTGGCCTGTCTATGCAAACTACCACACTCCGGACATGCTTCCTCTGCTGCAGGTGCATGTTACTAACGTCCTGCCTCAGTACAGAGAGGGGTCTGGTTTGCGGGCAGCCGTTTTTACGCCGGTGCTGCCCGCAGACCAGACCCGTCCCCTGAGCTGAAGGGGGAAGTGGTAATACATGCACCCGCAGCAAAGGGAGCGTGTCCGGAGTGTGGTATAAAGCGTTGCCAGGCCAGGTGTAGTAAGGTAGACAATACTTGCCAGTACCGGTTGTAGAGATAGAGTGAACAATGCCTTGCCGAAGTCAGGGAGTGGAGAATGGAGATAGGTCATAGTCCAAGCTGTGTTCAAGGGGTTACCAAAGTGAGCGTTGTCCAAGGAGTGCCGAGATCGAGAGCCAGAGGGGGTAGTCGTACAAGCCGCGTCAGAACCTGTGAAAACACTGAGAGAATCCAGAAGTACTTCCATACAGAGACTATCTCGAGCAAAGACTGAGAGCAGAGAGGAGCTAGATAAAGCAGGAAGGTCCAATTAGGAACGGAGGCGGGACAGGAAGAGCTACAGGGAGACACTGCAGATTGGTGCAGGCATAACAGGCCAGGTGAGTCTTGTTAGTAACCTGAGTATGCTCGTGCATTGTGCAGGGGCGGAGCCTGAGGTCCAGGGGATGGGAATAAGAGTATGCAGACTGAGCGTGCTCCGTAACTCGTGTACGCGCGTGAACCAAGCCAGTGGATGGTGCAGGTGTGTGTGCAGGAGGGCGTGGGCGCGCCCGGCGCTGAGCAGAGGAATCGCCGAGGGGAGTGAGCCCGCGACGGCGACAGGGGCGAGGAGCCGTGGAGGCCGGTAAGGCAGGATTGTTTTGTGTGTCCAGGGGCTCCCTGCGGGGAGGGAGTGCTCTGTGTGGGGAACGAGGAGAACGCCGATTCCTGACAGCCGTGCTGCCATGTTCTTTTTAGGGAGAAGAGGCTTTCTCCTGGCAACCCTTCCAAACAAACCATACTTGTTCAGTCTTTTTCTAATTGTACTGTCATGAACTTTAACATTTAACATGCTAACTGAGGCCTGTAGAGTCTGAGATGTAACTCTTGGGTATTTTGCAATTTCTCTGAGCATTACACGGTCTGACCTTGGGGTGAATTTGCTGGGATGTCCACTCCTGGGGAGATTGGCAACTGTCTTGAATGTTTTCCACGTTTGAATTATCTTTCTCAAAGTAGAATGATAGAATTTAAATTGTTTGGAAATGGCCTTATAACCCTTCCCAGATTGATGGGCAGCAACAATTGCTTCTCTAAGATTATTGCTGATGTCTTTCCTCCTTGGCATCGTGTTAACACACACCTGAATGCTTCAGACCAGCAAACTGCTAAAACTTCGGCTTTTATAGAGGTGGTCACACTTGATGATGATCAATTAATCAAGGGCATTTGATTAGCAGCACCTGTCTGCTACTTAGCATCTTAATTCCTATGGAAGCAGTAAGGGTGTACTTAGTTTTTTACACATAGCTTCTCCATTTTGGCTTTATTTTTGTTAAATAAATCATGACATGGTGTAATATGTCATGTGTTGTTGTTCATCTGAGGTTGTATTTACCTAATTTTTAGACCTGCTAAGGAACAAATGATTGTTATTATGTCCTGATATAAAACCATTGAATTCAAAGAGGGTGTACTTTCTTTTTCACATGACTGTATATATCAGTTTCAATGTTGTTTTCATAGAATCTCAGAAGAATTCCACAGCCAAACTCTGAAGACAATCTTGGAAGTCATTTTTGATTGAACCTTTTAACACTCCTGTGCTAGATTGTATAAATAACTTATTACCCAGCGAAGACATGCGGTCATCAAATTATTGGGGAGTTTATCACTTTATGAAAAAGTATTTTGGATCAATTTTATTAATTTTTTGACATGCCAGATAATGTATTTTTTTCTGAATAAAAATGAAAGAACCAGCACACAGGAAAGCTACCAAGAACATAACATGAAAAGAAATAGCTAAAAAGACAGAATTATTATATAAAAGGAAAATTCTGTATATACTGTAATATAACTATATTGCTATCTAACTTTACTTTTGTGTCACGGAAGCAAATCCTAATACAAAGGCATGAACATTTACAATGTTAATCTAAAGGCTGGTTATGTGTCACCACACAAATATTCTGAAATCATTAATAATTCTCCTTCAATTTTGTTTCTCTTTTGTACTAATATATTTAATTTACATGCAAAAAGCATTGCATATCAAAGTGGGAGCAATCTGCAAATACAAATGATAGAACTCCAAATTAGATTTTTCTTTAAATGAGAGCCTGTCCCTTCAGGCACAAAAAAACACTTATGGCATAATTAGCAAACATTCTGTAAGATATCCTGTTGGTTATAGTCGTTATAAACCATGCAGAAGATAGAGTTCTATTCCATATTCCACTGGTAATAGTGTCAATAGGACAGAATTGTCTGATAGTTCCACAATTACACAAATACATTTTGGAAAAGTTAGAAAAATAGGGGTAAACAAAATGTCCCTTGAGCTTTGGTCTATGATTATTTTATTATTGCACATTACAGTACATGTTTCATGCATATTTCCAAAAAAATAAAACAAACATATATAATTGCATAATTCTTGGTTTTTAACAACATTTTCACACATGCAAAATGTAGCAACATTGTTTTACTAAGAACAGAAGCACACTGGGAAACTAGAAAGTTGTGTTCTAGGAAACAGTGAGATATTGATCTGTTTTGAGAAAAGGAGATACACATTGGGACATTTGTAAAAAGACTTTACTGTATATCTGTGTCATACAGACGTAGCAAAATTTATTGTGTCTTGAGCCGCGCCTGAAAAAGCCAACGGCTATGTCCAGGGACAGTGTCGGTTGTACTACGGGGTTCATGCTTCCAGATCAGAAGTCCCGCAGCATAATAATCCCCTCTGGGGTCGCTGCGGTCACGTGAATTAATCTGTGGGTACAGATAAATACAGTGACAACAATGCATTTTTTGGCAAATGCTTGTTTTCTATTGATTGTTATTTTTTATTTCTCTTTATTGTTTGGATTAAATTGTTTTGAATTTGGATGGCTTGTTTTTAGTACATTTTAGGATTGGTTAGCATTTTAAATTAATTATTTGTTTTGTTGGTTACTGGTTGAAATATATTTATTGTTTTGTTGGCTAGTGTTTAAAATTAATTAATTGTTTTGTTAGTTAGTGCTTTTATTTCTTGAATTGATTGTTTGGCTAATGCTTTTATTTCTTAAATTGGTTGGCTAGTGCTTTAATTTATTTATATAATTGGTTGGCTAGTGCTTTAATTTATTTAATTAGATGGCTAGTGCTTTTATTTCTTGAATTGGGGTGTTTATCTGCATGTGTATATCTTTTATTATTGTGTATTTTTGGCCTTCATGCTTTTTTATTAGGGTAGGCATTGACTACTACAGTGACTTATCATGCCCATATTATATGGATATGATGTACCACTATGCCAATCAATAGGTAGAAGGTGGGTATAGTTGTCCGGTGTGGGTTGTTAGACTCCCAGGTGGGTAGCGTGGGAGGGTGGGTTAACCCCTTAAATACTATTGGGAAGCACAATGTTCATAATTTGAATTTCTGATCTCATCCACAAGCTGCTTTGCCTCCTTACAATCGCACCAAAATGTGAACGATTCCAAGTGTGCATACGTATTTGTCACACGACTGAAGTTAAATATGACAATGGATAAAGATTTTTTTTTCTACATAAATGTCACAAAAATTAGTTCAAGAAAGGAGGGAGAAGGGGGAGAAGGAGAAAGGAGGAAGAGGGGATGGTGGAGAAAGGTGGGAGAGGGGATAATGGAGAAAGGAGGGAACAGAAACAAAATTATTCTCATTCAATAATATACAGTTAGACTGTCTATACAGTACAGTATTTACTTACTTTGTTCCTCTTTATAACTTTAGTCTTTCTATGGGCATTATAGGAGACACAGCTACAGCCACGTCCGCTTTTATTTAAACATTTCTCAGTTATTTTCCGGTTACTTTTTCAGAATGCCACACGCTTGACCGTGTTCATGCCACATTCATACCATATTCATGCTGCATTCATGCCGGCCGTCACCCGCGCTTGATCTGTTTAATGACAATGGTTCAGATTTAATTGGGTGCACTTCTTCGCGTATCCACCAGGTGGCAGATATTCATGAATTCTAATGTGCACACTACAGTACTATACATGTGCTTCAGTAATGTGTTGACTTGCAGGTGTTTCAAAAATATCACAGTGGTCCATTGTGAATTGACCTTGGTACTGAAGAAGTTACAATACTGTATAAATTTAGGCGTTTCATATTAAAAAACGAAATGCACAGAGTCTGGTGTTCTACAGTATTGTTCAGAATTCCGAGATGATCACACCGCCGCAGTACGTGTTAAAAAAGCCCGACTTAACGTACGCTTATTTAATACGGTCCACAATTAATGCAGCAGATGGTAAGATGGCCACAGTTGGTCAAATGTATCAATATTTTATCGAAAATTATGACTTTTACAAATTTTCACCAGATGCTGGTGTGTGGAAGCGTCTAATAAGGAAAAGGTTATGTATCGATCCATGTTTTTTTCATATTGATCCTTCACCCAGAGTTAGAGGAGGGTATTGGTGTGTTGCGCCAGATTTTTCCAGTGTCTTTGATCATGGAGACTTCAAAAGGTGAAAGGTCATAGTAAAACCAACTAAGAATCGTCAGTCCCAGCCAAGCAATGCGCCAGCGCCAGCACCGGCTTCCAATAATGGTCCGACCGTCGGTGAAAACCTGCAGACCGGCAACCTTTGCTGTCTGTCCCCGCCTGGATACCAGTAGCCTGAGCAGGATTTCACGTACAGATACCTGCAAGCTTGCATGTACCAAAGCGATTTCCAGCTTCATCAGCTGTCAACTTCAGGTAAGTGAAAAAAATAAGTGTACTATAGCGCTCGCGTGACAACAAAATAATATATTGAAAAACCTGTGATAAAGAGTCCAAAAAGTTGCCCAAAAAGTTCCTCTGGCTATCTCACGACCAGAAAGGATGTAGGGATAGAGAACTTCTTATGGCGCTAAGGCAAAGGGTGCCCTAAGGAATGGACAAAATCTCTTCTTAAGGGTGATGACCTCAAGAAACGAGAGACAAAACATATAAAGCACTGCAATGGTGCATTACCCAAGGATAATATATAAACAGAGCAATTTAATGTGACACAATTAAAAAACATAAAACAGCATATATGGTATAAAACAAATAAGTGCGGCTGTACTTAATGAATAAAACTTGCTCCGCCATTGTAAAATTGAAATCCTACTCACCAGAGGTGGCTAGGACATGTGCATTGGTTTTTGGTATCTTTTATAGCCTGTGGACACCGTTCGCCGTGGAATGACACCAGTCAGCTGCTCGAGGGGATCCTTCTACTTTGCTCGGAGTCAAACGCTTCCAGAGTCTCTACGAACGGCCCCTCCGCTGACGTCACTTCCGGTATCTGCTACGGTGTCCCTGCAGGGGTATCCCTGATGAAGAAACCAACTAATAGGAGTTTCGAAACGCTTTGGAGGTTTTTTGGACCAGCAGGGACACCGTAGCAGATACCGGAAGTGACGTCAGCGGAGGGGCCGATCGTAGAGACTCTGGAAGCATTTGTCTCTGAGCAAGGTAGAAGGATCCCCTTGAGCAGCTGACTGGTGTCATTCCACGGCGAACGGTGTCCACAGGCTATAAAAGATACCAAAAACCAATGCACATGTCCTAGCCACCTCTGGTGAGTAGGATTTCAATTTTACAACGGCGGAGCAAGTTTTATTCATTAAGTGCTGCCGCACTTATTTGTTTTATACCGTATATGCTGTTTTATGTTTTGTAATTGTGTCACATTAAATTGCTCTGTTTATATATTATCCTTGGGTAATTCACCATTGCAGTGCTTTAAATGTTTTGTCTCCCGTTTCTTGAGGT
Source organism: Ascaphus truei (assembly GCF_040206685.1). Lineage (NCBI taxonomy): Eukaryota > Metazoa > Chordata > Amphibia > Anura > Ascaphidae > Ascaphus > Ascaphus truei. Next base: position 217,167,948 of record NC_134485.1, read on the forward strand.
CATCACCCTTAAGAAGAAATTTTGTCCATGCCTTAGGGCACCCTTTGCCTTAGCGCCATAAGAAGTTCTCTATCCCTACTGTCAACTACAGGTGTAGCAGGCCCGCTGTCACCTGTCAACTACGTGTATAATCAAGAATACAGGACTGGTGGCAGTGGCTCGGCGCCAACCGTTTGGCAAAGTCTATGGTGAGTACGGCTGCCGTATTTTATTCTTTTTTTTAAATATCAATATCAATGCACAGTAAAGCGATTCTCTTGTAATCAATTGCTTTGCTTATGGTTATGTAGTTCTATTATTTTAATAACAATTTGCGAAAAAGTAGTCCAGCAATATCATTGGCTAAGCAGCTTCTACAGTAGATACTGAGCAATTGGTGGACAGCTAGGCACATGCGCCCACTGTATGTCTCATTGGGACTTTGTTGAAACGCATATGCGTGTCATCACATCTAGGCGCATGCGTGTATGTGAACAAGAGACGCCCCTCGATATTCGGTATTTTTGTTACTGACCGAGGGGACTGTGGGAACTTCTTTAGGGTACTGACTCATTTGAACCAACCATTACAGTAATACTTTTATTTTTCCTCAGAAAATAAACTTTGGCATCAGGCGGAGAACGGCAAATGGAGGGATTTCGATGAATAATGTCGCTTTTTGTAACGATGCTTGCACATTGCTGAATCTGATTTAAAAATGCACGTACCGGAGGCAACAATCTACCCAAGTAGTGGCAGTGCCATTTTTATGGATTAGGATAGAATAACTGTGAGCTTTATAGAAAACCTGAAACAGTTCAGTATGCTGTTTTTTTCATGCAGTATACTTTTTTACATACTGTATAATAAACCCCAAGAATAAAAAGTATGCATTTATTCTACATATGTTACAGTATGTGTATTCTATACCCGTACAGTATCTATTGTTTTAATACTGTTTTGATGTGATGCGCATGCCTACAGTATACAGTACTGTACTATACAGTATGCCTCATGGAACCTTGTTGAAACGCAAAATTCTTGTGTTTACTACTGTACATTAATTAACCAACCATTACTTACTGTACAGAAACACTGTATTTTGTTATAAAAGGAGACACAATGAAACAATTTAAAACAATCTACATTATTTTTATTGGAGTACAGTAAGTCAAAACATTCACAGGTGTATGGTGTACTGTAAGTAAAAACATGTATTTATTAATACAATTTAAAACAATCTAGAAAGCAGAAAGAAGGATATTCAGCGCTCGTGCTGCAGATGTGAAGATAGGAAAATCCCTTTGCTGCACGTGCATGGAGCGTCTCCCCAAATGCTCCCACTTCAAAGGTGATCCCCCCTAAAAAGAGTTTGTCAACCAGCTAAATGTAAATGACTATAACCTAAAATTTAGTGGTGAAAATAGTAAAGTTAGTATAAACTTCCTTGACTTGGAGATATATATTGAATCCAATACTATTCAGACTAAAACATATTTCAAAGTAACAAATGTTAACTCTTATCTTGACCCTCTTAGTTGTCATGACAAAAAATGGGTCCAAAACATTCCTTTTAACTAGTTTCTGAGATTGAAGAGAAATGATTCTAAAGTTGAGGAATTTGATAAACAATCTCAGTTCCTCAAAAAAAGATTTCTTGAAAAGAATTATAATGAGGATTTGATAGATTCCTCAATAAAGAAACTGGAGAAAATACCAAGAAAATCCCTGATGAAATACAATAAAAAGAGGGATAAGAGTAAAAATAACAAATTCCCTGCTTTTATAACTCAATTCAGTGATATGCATTATGGGGTCAGAAAAATCTTGAAGAAACACTGGGGAATACTTAAAATGGACCCTATACTGGGCCCTCAGTTAAAGTCACAACCAGGTATAGTGTTCAAACGTGCACCAAATTTAAAAAATATGTTGGCTCCAAGCCAAATCATCAGAAAATCTGCTGTATCTGGTAATATCAAAGAACACTTGGGCATTATGGGCACATATAAATGCGGGAAGTGCAAGGCGTGTAAACATATCTGTAAAGGTAAAACAGTCACGTCTTGTGCCACTAAACGGATTTACAATGCCAAAAGTTTTATTAATTGTCAGACAACGCACGTGGTTTATGTCTTGCAGTGCAATTGTAATTTACAGTACATTGGTAAGACTAAAAGACCACTAAAGATGCGTATGCTAGAACATCTGAGGAATGTTAAAAATATACCAAAAACTCTGGCTAAAGGCATGCCGCTTACTCCGCTATTAAAACACTTTAATGAGATACACAATAATGATCCTCATTGCATTACATTTAAGGGACTTGAACATATACAAATGAATAGTAGACAGGGAAATAGAGAGAATCATTTATTAAAACGTGAACAGTATTGGATTTATGAAATGCAAACTAGACATCCCATTGGTTTCAATGAACTCATTGAATTAACTCCATTTTTAAGATGACAAACGTTTAGATCAATTTTCCTCTTTTTAATTGGTTCTATAGTAGTCTCTCTTTTTACTATTTTATGGTATTTGTATTAAGATTATATGTTTTTCTTTTCATGGCATTATATATATATAATTTTTAATATATTTCTTTACAAGCCATTTCTTATAAGCTAAGTATACCTATTGTCACGCATTAACTAATCATTAATTTATGATGCGTAATTAGCATGGAACATTTGTTCCTAGTAATATGAATTGGTATTTGTTTTCTTCTTTTTACGTTTTGTATTATATGTGATGGTCTTATGTTGTGTTGTTATGTCTGTGTGAAGCATCATGTTATAGGCTGTCTTTAATTATTTATTATTTGTAGCCTTTAGCCCGTGAGTGCAGCAACATGTGACACTTCATAGGAACGAGGTTGCATCACTTTGGCAAATCGTTGGCATGTAAAGGGTATCTGGTCTGGCGTCTGAAATGGGCCATCCTTACTGATTCCCTGCCATCCATAAATACGTGCGGATGACGCTGTACGTGACCTCCTGACGAAGCACGTGGTGCGAAACGCGTAGAGGTCACGACAGGTCATCCTGCGCGTGTTTGCTGAGAGGCCGAGATGGAGCCTGCCTGAGGCACAAGTGGCGTTTTTTCACCTTCTGCGGTGCCGCTATCCGGATCCTGTGCGGTCATCCGTGGACCCCCACTTCTGCCCCAGTGTGAGTGTTCGTTTCCCCCTGTCAGTGGTATTATAGTCCTCTATGGCGGTTTTAACTTAAATTACCTTGGGCTGTTGCTATTTTCTTTGTTTATTTCTTTTAACATTGAATCTATATTTTTACTGTGTGTGTTTTACTGTTTAGGGTATTCTATTTTTAGAGTACATATGTATGGTTTATATATCTGGGCAGTTTAACCCATTTAGCTGAGGAGGGGTTGGATCCTCTCAGCTGTCTATGTGTATATTTTAATAATAAATAACATCAATCTAATCCCTGGTGCGCATCTGTGCATTTTTTCTTTTCTTTAAAACAATCTACATTATTTTTATTGGAATACAGTACAATAAGTCAAAAATGAATCAACCTTTGAACAGACGACCAATCACGCATCGAATTCGATCCCCACCAGTCTGACCTTCCAGAGACGATGCCCTGTATGCCGCAAAATGCCATTTATGGAGTCTCTCACGATTTTCATTAAATGATCTGTTATGGAATGATAGCGCTGCAATTCCTCCACCACAGTCTTTCTTAAATTTCCAGGAAGAGCCTTTTTGACGTGATTCCCTTCGTAGTTGACTATGTGGGCCTACTGTAAGTACACCTCGTAGCTCACGTGGTGCTTGAAAATGTTCATGGCATGTTTCTGGGCTATACCACCACTTGCAAACCTATACTTCTCCATGAGAGGCTGGGACAGGTCGCGCAAGATGATGTCGGGCACCATCTCAATGCAAGCGTGTGTGGGTGGGATTCTTGGAGCGGGTGTGCTTGTGGCAGCGGGCGAGGGTAGGTGTCTGGGAGGATGCTTTCCTCCTGTCTTTGTCACCTTGTCTGTGTTGTCTCCTGGCGTGGTCTTGACGGTGTTGTCATGTCATGCTAGTCAACGGCATACATGAATACATATTCTTCTGATGGAGGGGGTGCGCTTGGTGATGGAAGGTTGGAGGTCCCATCCATCCCATCCATGCCACCCTCCTGATCCTTTGGCCGATATACAGGGGCAGGAACTCCAAGCAAATTATGTAACCCCGCTATGTCCGTCTCTATCTTCTCCATGCGCTTATCCATCTTCTCGATCTGCTTATCCATCTTCTCCATCCGTTGATCCATATTTAGCATGGTCTCTAAAAGAAGATCTATCTTTACCAGCATACCAGAGTTCTCAGGGATATTGACACTTAACCCATTCAGCATGTGGTCTAACGAGCTGGATGTTGTGCATGGGGTGCTGTGGACAGCTGAGTGGATGGGTGCTGGAGCAGATGAGATAGGGGTTCCCTGTAGAGAAGCGGCAGCGTGGGGTGCAGAAGAAGGTGTCCTGGGGATTCCCTGAGAGAAGTGGCAGCGTGGTCGAGGAGTGAAGGAGAAGGTGAAATGTGGGTTCCCGGGAGAGCAGCGGCAGCGTCGTCGAGGAGTGCAGGAGAATGTGAAATGTGGGTTCCCAGGAGAACAGCGGCAGCATCGTCGAGGAGTGCAGGAGAAGGTGAAATGTGGGTTCCCGGGAGAGCAGTGCCAGTGTCGTCGAGGAGTGCAGGAGAAGGTGAAAAGGGTTCGATGGGGTGGCTTCCATTTGTTTTGCTTTAATGATATATCAGCAAATTTCTTCTTGACATAATAAGGCTTCTTAAAAGCCATAGCCTTTGGAGTCGTCAGAAGATTTTCTTTATTAGCCTTGGCCTTTCGCTTTGGCTGTGGCTTGGAAAAGGCTCCCGCCTTTCACTTTTTCGGTTTGGCTGGCACGGCAGAAGAGAGTGGGTTCCTGCGTCCGTAGAATCGGGGTTGATCCATGGATGCAGATGGTATAAAGAACAATGCAGTAACTGGACAAGAGCAAGTTCAGATACAGATCAGAGTGTGGTGGGCTATGCAATTTGAGTCACCTTTTATACACTGTGTCCCTATTGTGATTGAGGTGCAGGTGTTATAAGTGGGCATACTGTAATGAGACCCATTAAAGTATAAATACACCATCCATTTTGTTGATTCACTGCACATTGAATACACGAACTCAACATCAAATATACATTCTTGTGCTTGTATTTCTTTCTACACGCAGCGATGCCTGTTAAAAAGATTTCTAAGGATCTCAGCAAGAGAATAAAGGATATGTACACGAGAGGACAACGAATTTCAGATTCAATGCTGTACTTCTGGCCTCGTTGTACCAGCAGCCACCATGAGCTATCATGCCCACGGCAAGACCCAAAAATTCATGAAGACACCAACGGTAACTACCGCGTAAGTAAAGTATTTTGAATATGTTTTCTTTAACGTGCAGTACTGCAATAGCACTTTTATTGGTTAGATGGCTTATTGTTTTTAACAGAACCATTTTCCTAGCAATTACAGTATTAGATATACTGTACTGCACAATTTGTTTTTGTGTTGCACCTCCTTCCTCAATTATCATAATTACATTCTTACATTCTTATGATCAATTATATTTCTACAGAATTTCAAAGTGAGTTGCACCTCTTTCCTTAATTATCACTCACTTCATTATTACTCATTATGACTCACGCACTCACAACCCCCCATTTCAGTACACAGTTTACTGTTTACTGTAAACAGCATGACACACACATGACACACACACATAAAGTACCAGTAATATTATATTATAATATATCTATCTATTATTATTGTTATCGCTGTATATTTATATAACAATATTAATATATATATATATATATTATTATTTATATCGCTGAATATTTATATAACAATGTTATATATCTATCTATTACTATTATCACTGTATATTTATATAACAATATTACTATATATATATATATATATCTATTATTATTTATATCGCTGTATATTTATATAACTATATTATCTATCTATTATTATTGTTATCGCTGTATATTTATATAACAATATTACTGTATAAATATATATATATTATTTATATCGCTGTATATTTATATAACTACAGTATACAGTATTATATACAGTATATTTAGCCATACTGTAGGCCTGAGCATATATGATATACTGTACTTGTGGCCTACTGTAATGTATTGTTGTTTTTCCTTTACACTGTAGGGAGACAACATTTCTGGTTGACCAAATACACTGGCGACACACTTTATTCGAGCTCGGCTAGTCCCACGAATTCGGGTATACCCGGGTGTATTGAGGTTTGTGACTGTTTTCTGCCCGAGTATATTGGGTTATTTTCCAGGCAGGGATTGAAGCATTTTATTCCAGCTGGCTGCAATACTGCACAGTATATATATATATATACTGCATTACAATTCATGAATTTATGCCATCTGGTAGACACGCGAAGCATTGCAGCCTATTAAATCCTAATCATTATCATTTAACAAATCAGCCGCCCGTCAGCCAGGCATGAACCCAGGCTGGGAAGGCAAATGCAACGGGGCTTGTCAGAGGTGAGGAGCGGCGCATTCCAGGTATCTGCCAGGTACATACCGGGTATTTGCTCGAATAAAGTGTGTCGGTGCAGTAAGTGAAGAGAATGATGAGAAGAGTGCCACATGGGTCAAAGACACTCTTCAGAAAACTCACAATATAGCCGCATCTGAGACCAGCATCAAGAAAATGAGACGCAGAATTGGATGGAAATATGGACGTGTGAGGTTAGTACTGGACAGTATAGGAGGTAAAAGTGTGGTTTAAGCAACTGTACTGTACCTATAAAATTATTCCTTGTCATTACAGAGCGTACCCTATAATAAGTGACATCAACAAGATAATGAGACTGGTCCAGGCACAGGCATGGATCGACAGTGGTGAAACTTTTCAGGATTGCATCTTTACTGACGATTCTACAGTATCGCTGGAGAGATTTGCCATCTTTGCATTCCACAAAAAAGGACACATATCTATGAAGCTGCGTCCAAAACACCCAGTGATGATGCATGTGTGGGGTGCCATCTCTAGGCGTGAACCAGGATGCATCGTCATCTTTGATGGTAAAATAATGCACAAAGTCACGTGTTGTAGCCTTATGCACTTTTCTGTACTGTAGTGTGCATTATTTTGAGCACTTTTCTTGTTACAGGAATCATGAATAAAGTTTTTTTCAAGAGCAAATAGTACCTGAGATTGTGGCATACATCACACGTGAATTCCCAGATGGTCACCGTTTCTACCAGGACAACGATCCCAAACACACCGCATCTAGTGCACATATTCTTGCCTGCGGTATCAACTGGGTGAAGACGCCAGCGGAGTAAGTACAGTAACCGTGTCTCATTTTTTCCCACTGTTTACTGTGTATCTCTTTAACTAATTCTCCTTTTATTCCCCCTCCAATGACAGATCGCCAGACTTCAATCCTATCGAAATGGTCTGGCATCAGCTGAAGGATCATATCCGAAAAGTGGTGAAACCCTCAAAAAAGTATGAATTGGCGAATGGCATACTCAGTTTTTGGAACAATGTACTCACCGTCGAACGATGTAATAAATATATCGACCATATTGCAACTGTGTTGACCATTCTGATAGAGTGTCATGGGCATGCATCAGGAAGGTAGTATGGTACAGTACTGTACTGTAGTATGGTAAGTACAGGCACACCAATTACAGTATGACAGGTAAGTATGGCACAGATTGTTATACAGTATGCACTTAACCTGTTACAAAGTATTTTACAGTACTGTACACAATGCCATTACAGTATATGCACTTAAAAAATAGTGCAGGTAAGTGCATATACTGTAATGGCATTGTGTACAGTACTGTAAAATACTTTGTAACAGGATTGGTAGTGCAGCTGTCTCTGAAAAGGAAAGAAAAAATTAGTGCAGTTCTTTCCTTTTCAGAGACAGCTGCACTACCAATCCTGTTAAAAGTATTTTACAGTAGTTATACAGTAGTTATAATGTATCATGAGTTCCAGTATACAGTAGTTTGATAGTAGTAACTGCATAGTCCAATATGAAGTAGTTATACTGTACACAATGCCATTACAGTATATGCACATAACTGCACTAATTTTTTCTTTCCTTTTCAGATGGGCGGGGGGAGGGGGGTATCATGTGTAAATTGTGTGAACTGTGTGTATAGTGTATCTACAGTCATGATTTACACAACCCCCCCCCTCTCTCAATGAACTACAGAATGCAATGTGGCCATGACGAAGAAGAGGAAGACTGAACATTTGTATTACTGTTTTTATTATTATAAATTTGTATTATTCATGATTATTTGTATTTTTCATTCTTCCATGATTATCCACAGGCCCTTAATTTTCAACTGACAGAAGAACAACAGTACGTGTACAATGAAGATAACGACTGAAATTTGTATTATTCATGATTATTTGTATTTTTTATTCCTGATAAAATAAAATAAATATTTCTTTACATTCACTATAATCATAATCATTGAAACAGTTCCCACCCCTCACGTTGGTGGGGGGGGAGTGGTTGAAGGGCCAATCAGATTAACATATTAAATTCGGTAAGGGATTATCACATTTCATTTGTGAGAGGTGTCGATAAGAACGTACATGACTAGTGTAGAATTAGAAAGCAACAGTGCTGATTGATTCTCATAATATCCAGAAGTGTTATGAAAGCCCATGTCGATAACCCCCAAAAATATATATAACTTGAACTAACTTCTAAATGAATGGGAAGTTATACACACATGCGCATTAATAATAAACAAGGTCCCACCCAAAGAGAATTACACGCAGGCGCAGAAATGTGAGACCAGGCTCGGGAAGATTAAAGCCACAAAGACAACCATTTGAAAATGAATGGTTTGTGAGAGGTGTCGATAAGAAATTGAAATCCTTGAGCCTTGTGTGTGCGGGGGGAGGGGGGTAAAGCTGTATGATGGATTACTTGTAGTTAAAAGACATAGGGGGTCATGCACTAAGCTCCGTTAAGTCACTTTTAAAGCGCAAAGTGCTCTTAGAACGTGATGTTGCGCTCAACCCTATGCACTAAGCAACGCAAACAGGCACTTTGCGCTCTAAAATTGACAGTTTTCAGGAATTTTTTCTAAGTCCAACTTTGCTCATACGTAACCCACGCGGGGGTCTGGGGGTCCCCGGCCCACCAAGCGGGTGTCCCCGGGGTAGTTCGGGGGTCCCCGCGGCCATCCCAGGGTCCCCGCAGGAGTCACGGTGTACCCGCGGGCCTGCGGTACCAATGTTGTGCCTCCAAAAATAATAAACAATATTTATAACTAAATACACCCCCCTAACACATACAATATAGTAATGGGCAAAATTACTATTATCCACATATGGATAATAATGCATTTGTCCATTTTAAATACATATAACTTTCAATAAATACAGTAAAAACATATTACACTTACCTTTAACAGGCACCCACGATGAAGGCCATCTTCATCCTCATCTTCATCCTGCCCATGCCCCCTCCAATGCTGCAAAACACACACAAGAATAAAAACATCCAATGTAATGTCCCCTAACTCCTTAATCACCATAGCGGTTATTACCCACTACAGTCATTAAGGGGTTAACCCACCCTCACCCACCACTCGGGAGACCTACATACCCTCCCCCACTAACCCCCCACCCCATGAGGCCTAACCACCCTCACCCATTACCCAGCCGGGAGGCCTACCCACATACCCTTGGGGCCAATACCCCCTCCCCCCACCCCCAGTACCCACAATTAAAACAATACACAGCCCCACAATAAACATCATTCTATTTATTAAATACATAACCCACCCCCTGAGCCCCCCATAAATACATAATTTATTATTTTACATACAGGGTTCATACCCTAGGCCCACGGGAGTCCCCGGTGGGCCTGACGGGTCACCTCACAGACCTACAGGTTACCAGCAACATGTTTCACACAGATTCTGGAGGCCTGTTGGTGGGTCCTGCCAGGCGCCATGGCCCACCAGGTGGCCTCCACAGGTCACCGTGGGCCACAATTGGGTCCCCACGGTAGGCCTGCGGATGTCTGGGGCCCGGGTCAAACCAACAGGTGTCTGAGGGGCCTCGGGTGGTTCCCACTGGGGTCTGGCAACCCACAGGTGGTCCCTACGGGTCTGCGGTGCCCCCACAGATATGTGGCCATCGGTTCTTCCCCATAGGTGTCCCCCGTTGACCACGCAGCCTGGTACCCGTGAGAAGTCCGAGGATACCTCAGGTGGTCTCCAGAAGTCTCTCGCAGACCTGAGGAACCAAACCTGTATGTAAAAAAAATAAACCTGACCTATACATTCAATACATCAATCCCCCCACCCCACAACACTTACAGTACAATAATGTGCCAAATAACTATTATCCAGATATGGATAATAGATTATTTGCCCATTATTAAACACATTAACTAGCATAATAACATAAATAAAGTTCTACTGACCTCATCAATAAGAAGCCCCTGTCGCTAGCAAAATCCTTGTCATCCGTTGTCAACAAAATACAGAGCCAATACATTGCAATTACATTCAGATATCAATTAACCCCTTAATCACCTTATCGGATAATAACGGCAAAGGTAATTAAGGGGTTAAGACACCCTGGCCCGATACTCACCTTTCACCCATTCAAAAACATGCTCTACTACAAATACCACTTCTCCATACAGACACAGTACAATAAAATCATATTTCCTCAAAAAATCCAATCTCATCTTCTAATCAAAAGCCTCAAATGCCAATCAAAAGTCTCAAATGCCAATCAAAACATTGCATTTCCATTGTATACATGATGCATACAATCTATGCACCATGTACACTCTGCCAATGAATGTTAACAATAACATATTCCAAACAAAATACCAATACATCCAAAGAAGTATACTATTTAAACCAATCAAGTCACCATAAAACAATTAGCATTCATTAATCAAATCACTAAACAATTTAAATTCCATCCATAACAAGTAAACAATTAACTATTTCAATCGTTAAACAGAAAAAGTTACCATCAAACACAATATAAGTACCAAAAAGAATACAATATACAAAAGCAAGCCTCACCCTGACCTAAAGTAAACCATACAAGACCAAAAATTACATCTATCTAATTCGAAAATACATTACACACACATTTATGCATAGCAGCATAGCCAAAATCATTTTAAACACAGCAATACAAGCATTTCCTTCCAAACCATTTCTTACCCTGTATGTATATATCGATCTAGACATACATACATACATACATACAGTGGCAAGAAATGATCTAAAAAAAAAACACACATGTAAAAAAACAAACAAAAATTGAACAAGTTAAATAAAATACATTTCTTTTGTTCACTTACCATTACTTGACCCACTCACCGACTCCTGTTGAACAGCTTACTCTCGAACCAATCCACGCACAGGAACCCATAAAATAATAAACTATAAAATAATAAACAATAAAATAATAAACCAAAACAATCCAGGGGTCTTCTATTTGTAATCCATCTTCATCTGTATTCTTCTTTCTTGTATCTTCCGCTCTCTTCCGGGGTCTTCTTGTCTTCTTCGGCCACGCTCTGGTCTTCTTTTTCTTCCGGAGGTCCTTCCACCTCGGCGTCTGCCTTCAAAATGAGACGACATAGGCTATTATAGGCCTATGACGTCACATTTTCATCATATGGTTCCCACGGTCCTAATTGGGCTGTGAAAACCATGTGCTTAGGCCGAGAAAAAAAAATGATGTTCTACCAGATCAATGGCTCTAATAGAACAAGGATGTCCTGCAGTCTTAGAGGAGTGGCCCCAGTTCAACACTTTCTTTTGTTGAGATGGTGGGGTGAATAGCCAACCCTCCGGGACCACTAGACCTTCTGAAATGTGAGATTGTTCTTGTATAATATCCTTTAGAGCGTCAAAAGTATTGGCCGAGAGGATGTACTTGGAAGGGATGATCGGTTTCAGTTGCTCCTCGGTTCTGTCGTCTATAAGGAAATGGTGAGAGAGGGCATCTGCTTTAGTATTCTTAGAGCCCGGAAGATAGGAGAAGATAAAATTAAACCTCGGGAAAAAAAAGTGCCCATCTGGCCGGCCGAGACCCTAACGACGGGCACCCTCTATATAGAGTAAGTTCTTATCGTCGGTGAGAACCGTGATAGGATTTTCCGCACCCTCCAATAAATGTCTCCTTTCTTCCAAGGCTAACTTGACCGCTAAGAGCTCCCAATTCCCAATGTTATTAATTTGTTCCGCTGATGAGAATTTATTTGAAAAGAAAGCACAGGGGTGAAGCATTGATTGCGGATTCTTCCTTTGAGAGAGGATGGTCTCAGCTCCGTCGTCCGATGCGTCTACCTTAAAGGTGGAGGGCAGCTTGTGGTCTGGGTGAATAAGGATTGGTGCAAAAGAGAACGCGGTTTTCAACCACTCAAATGCTTGCTTGGCTGAAGGTGACCATGAGGAGGGATCAGCACGCTTCTTGGTGAGAGCAATGATAGGGGCTACTATTGTGGAGAAGTTCTGGAGAAAACGCCGGTAGTAATTAGCAAATCCCAAAAAGCGTTGAATAGCCTTAAGGGTAGTGGTGAGTGGCCACTCCACGACTGCCATTACCTTCGCCGGATCCAGGGTGAGCCCCTTGTTAGAGATAATTTACCCCAGGAAATTTGTGGACGCTTGATGGAAGTGACACTTCTCCAGTTTCGCGTACTGACGATTCTTCCGAAGGCAGAGAAGTACCTGTCTGACATGAGAAACATGCTCCTGTTCGGACTTAAAGAAAATCAGTATATCGTCCAAATACACGACCACAAATGGTTGAGAAGATCCCTAAATATCTCATTCACGAAGTCCTGGAAGACTGCCGGGGCATTACAGTCCAAAGGGTATGACGAGATACTCATAGTGACCATCGCGAGTATCGAAGGCCGTCTTCCATTCATCACCCTGGCGAATCCTTACCAAGTTGTAGGCCCCACGGAGATCCAATTTAGTAAAGATATTGGCCCCCTGTAGGCGGTCGAAGAGTTCTGGAATCAGCGGCAGAGGATAACGGTTCTTAATGGTAATTTTATTAAGACCCCTGTAGTCAATACAGGGTCTTAGAGTGACGTCCTTTTTCTTTACACAGAAGAACCCTGCACTGGCTGGCGACGAGGATTTGCGGATAAAGCCTTTTTGCAAATTCTCGTGAATATAGTCTCTTATGGCTTTCGTCTCCGGAAGTGACAGAGGATAAGAAGCGCCCCTGTGGGTACCGAACCGGGCAATAAGTTAATCAGACAGTCAAATGGACGATGTGGCGGAAAGACCTCAGACCTGGCTTTGTGAAAAACATCACGGAATTCGGCATAGATCTACGGCAGACTTGTCCCTACCTCTTTGAGAGTAGTGGCTCCACAGATGCTGTTGGAAGAGACTGAACAGTTCTTGAGACAGAACCGGCTCCATTGGATTGGATTGTTGCCTGCCCAGCAGATGCGGGGATTGTGCCATTGCAGCCATGGCAGACCGAGAATCACGTCCACTGAAGGCGTGGGGATAGCATCCAGTTGTATCTCCTCTGAATGCACCTCACCGGTCTGATGACGGAGGAGGACGGTTTGTAGGGAGATAAAGGCGATAAAGGCATGCTGCAGAGGTCGACCGTTTATGGCCTCTAGTGCTACCGTGAATTTTTTGTAAATGAGCGGAATCTGGTTTCTCTCGGCCAAGCTTTGGTCGACAAAATTACCTCCACAACCGGAATCTATGAAGGCCACTGTAGACATTAGCAAACCCTCCCCGGAGAAGGTAACCAGGAGCAGAATCCTTGTGGGAGGCTTTGTGGCGATAGGGGATAAGGAGAGCATCCCCAAAGTGGCCCCCCTGAACTGCCTTGGAGATTTAGAACCGTCCATCTTCTGGGGGCAATGAAGCGCCTGGTGCCCCGGGCTGGACCAGTACAGACACAGGCCAGTGTCGCATCGGCGTTGCTTCTCGTTAGTCGACAGCTTATAGCCTCCTAAGTGCGTGTGTTCGTGGCTCTGGGGGCGAAGAAGTTCTGGTGTATCCTCCTGTGGAGGGAAGACTCCTGGGGTGAACGTTAGACTTCGGGCTGTCTCGGACACCTTCACTTGCAGCTGTTGGTCGACGCGAAAGCAGATAGCGATCAATTCCTCGAGATCGGTCGGATGCTCCTGCGCAGCGAGTTCATCCTTCAACGACTCAGCGAGGCCTTGCCAGAAGGAGGCCACCAGGGACTCGTCGTTCCCTCCAGTCTCTGAAGCCACGGTCCAAAACTCGAGGGCATACTGCACCGACACACTTTATTCGAGCAAATACCCAGTATGTACCTGGCAGATACCTGGAATGCGCCGCTCCTCACCTCTGACAAGCCCCGTTGCGTTTGCCTTCCCAGCCTGGGTTCATGCCTGGCTGACGGGCGGCTGATCTGTTAAATGATAATGATTAGGATTTAATAGGCTGCAATGCTTCGCGTGTCTACCAGATGGCATAAATTCATGAATTGTAATGCAATATATATATATACTGTGCAGTATTGCAGCCAGCAGGAATAAAATGCTTCAATCCCTGCTTGGAAAATACCTCAATGCACTCGGGCAGAAAACAGTCACAAACCTCAATACACCCGGGTATACCCGAATTCGTGGGACTAGCCGAGCTCGAATAAAGTGTGTCGCCAGTGTACCTGGGCACTGACCGAGTTTCCTGGGCGATATGGAAAAGGAAAGATGCTGCCGTCACCTTGTGTCCGGGCAAGTCAAACACTCTGCGGAACTGCCGAGTGAAGAGTCTGATGTCCTGAGTGAGGTCCGGTCTATGCTCCCAGATGGGCGTCATCTGTGAGCAACGAAATTATATATGCCACTTGGGGTCTAGGAGAGGGGAAACGAGAAGACGTAACCTCAAACTGGATAGAGCACTGGTTGAGGAACCCTCTGCATCCGTGCGGGTCCCCTGCATAACGGCTGTGCATTGGAAGTCGAGGTTCAGCTGGCAACATCAGCTGGTCTGCTATGGGTCCGGTCGTGGTAGGAACCAGGGAGGAAACCACTGTGGTAGAGGAGGGTGCTTGTTCTGTATGAAGCCGAAGGCTCTCCTGTAACATGAACATGCGCTGGTCATTGTGCTCAAGGTATTATTCAAGTTTGGAAAATATGTTTTTGTGTGTGCTCAAGACTCGCCCAACCTCAGCGGGGTCCATGTTTGTGAGGCTGAGCATACTGTCACGATGTGCTCACCACAAACTAGACGGCACCGCGAGGCCGAGGTGAGGATTTAATATAACACCAATCCACAGCCGCGAGGGCGCTTCTTGATTGTACATTGGTCAGGGTAGCCGGGTCAGGGCTGGAGAGGTACGGATAGTTGCGGGTATTTAGCCAAAGTCGGGGTTGGAGAGGTCCGGATCGTAGTGGGCAAGCCGAGGTCGGGGAGCCAGGGGTGCGGAGTCCAATAGCAAAGCCGGGTCGGTACACAGGAGGTCACTGAAGCAGAGCAGGGTAAAGTAGCGAGACACTGGGACAAGGCAAGGCACAAGAGAGGTGAACACAGGTAACTGAAACAATGCTCAGCTGAGGAGTGAATGGAGAGCAGGGAATATAAATGAGCGATTCACCAATGGGAAGCCGGCAACCTGGAGGCGGAGGTCCAACGCTGGTAGGTTTCAGGTGCTGAGGCACCTATGTCTTTAACACAGTGGGCGTGCGCCCGTGTGAGGAAGCGAACGCGCTGCGGCATGCGTGCACAGCGCACCCGCTCACGGAGAGGTCCCCAGCCAGCGCGGGGATGCGCACCCGAACAGGTAGCGTGGCTCTGCACGATTGCAGCGGCAGCAGCAGGGAGATGAGAACACCGAGGCTCCGGGCTCCATGGAGTTAAGGGGGCCCACGCCAGTGGTAGCGCGGTGCTCCGACCCCTGCGGAGGGCACGCCAGCTGCGGTGCGCCTCTGCAGCCCACACAGAATCGTCCCTTATTTATTGATAGTGTACTCCGTTTTGGATACTTTTACTTTGTGCTATGTTTGTGCACGCAGTAAGGTATAAGTGACCTCTTGGACTCTGTGGTACACTCGCAACTACTAGATAGTATAAACCAATCCGTAATTGATTGGTATTGAATACATTCCAACCAAAAAACCTAAAATTACTATTTTATTAAGCCATCACTTTTTGAAGTGAATCTTCTTTGCTGACACCTACAGGGTTTTGATAGGAAAATGCCTTACAAAATATGTAACAAAATTCCATAACAGATGTGATGTCACTGCTGACAGAGAGGCCATCAGTGACGTCACTGCTGGCAGAAGAGGCCATCAGTGACTTCAGGGGAGGGAGAGAAAAGACAGTGACTGACACACACTGACACACACACACACACACACTGACAGACACACACACACACTTCACAGTTACTATAAATATAGAAGTGCAAATAGCTAAAACACACATTCTAAGTCAAACTTCTTTACATTTTGGCACTAAAATTGTGTTTTGATTTTTATTTTTCCAATCTTTTTTTCCTTTATTGAAGACACATATAAAAAAAATTACAGACAGGGGTTACAATCGTTATTATGCATTACAGATTGAGGGTAATTGAACTTGATTGTGGGGTGAGTATAAAGTCTCCATAAATCATTTTCTCTGTTCTTGGTAAGGAAAGAAGAGCTGGGGAAGACTCAGGGCCGGGAGATAGGTGGGAACGACAGGAGAGGGGGGGGGGGGAATAGAGGGGTGGGGGGGGGGTGGGATGGCACTCCTCTCTCGCTTCCCTTTTAGGGGGGGAGGTGGGTTAACCCTTCCCACTAATCCTAACTTTTTTGTTGGCAGATTGCTCATCTATTGGGCCTAGTCTGGGGGTGGCATTCCAGAGTTGATCCAGGGTTCCCAAGTATTATAGAATTGTGGCATTTTTTGTTTTAGCATGGCTATTAATTTTTCCATATTCATTACTATATTTATTCTGTTTACTACATCCTGCTCGAGGGTGCTTTCAGTTGTTTCCATGCCGCCGCCACCGAGCATCTTGCCGCCGTAAGTATAGCAGAAGTCAGCCTGGCCGCGGGGGCCGGGAGGTCCTCTATTGGGCTGCCCAGCACGTATGTCAGAGGGTCCAGGGGAACCTCTAGGCCCAGGGTTTCATCCAGTAATCTCTGAACTCTGGACCAGAACTGCTGGATCTCAGGACATGTCCACCAAATGTGGGCCATGTCACCCTTTTGTCCACATCCTCTCCAGCACAGGTCAGTTGCGCCGGGGAAGATCTGGCTCAATCTACTCGGGGTCAGGTACCATTGAAATAGTATTTTGTATATGTTTTCTTTTGTAATTGAGCAAATTGAAGTTTTAGGGGCTGCATCCCAGATGTCCTCCCAATCCTCAAGTTCTAATGGTATGCCGAGGTCTATGCACCATTTTTGCATATAGGCATGTGTGGGTGAGGGAAGGGAATTTTCTATAATACTGTAGATTGCTGTGATTAGCCCTTTCTGATATTCTCTCACTTGGCAGAGGGACTCAAATTTGGTCAGGGGAGGGAATTTTGAGGACGGGGATAGAGCTCTAAGGAAATGCCTTATCTGTAAGAATGCGAAGGTGGGGAGGTGGGGGGCTGTTAGTTTATTTTTGCGCTCTTGGAAGGACAGAGCTTCATCATTCTCTAGCAGATCCGCAACCGTGCTAATATGTAGGTCTTGAAATAGACCGATCTGGGCCTGGGAACACCCCGGAGGGAATTCAGGGTTCACAAGTATGGGGGTGAGTTGGAAGGGGGATGAAGTTAGGTCGTATTTCCCTCTATTTTTGGACCAGATAGACCACGTGCATTTCATTGCTCCTAGTTCAAATCTTTGGGGAAGTTTTTCTTTGTGTTCTGGGGACCACTCTTGAGAGTGGGTGGGGTGAGGGCTAGTTCCCTGGTCACATTCATAATTCTCTTCGTCTTAGTATACATTGTGTTAAGGTACATTTTTAGGTAAACACATTCAAGGTAAAGAGTAACTGTTGTTTTGCCTCATCCCAGCAAATATCATGGTAAACTCTGGTTTTGCACAAGCAACTTCAAGACAACAGTTCACCTCTGTATTTTATCTAGTCAGGGGAGCCAGGGAGGAGGGGGAGGGGGTGGACCTGTGAGAGTGGGTGGGGTGAGGGCTAGTTCCCTGAACACATTCATAATTCACCTCACATTAGTATACATTTTGTTAAGTTGCAGTTTTAGGTAAACATATTCAGGGCAGAGATTAACTTCTGCTTCGCCTCATCATGGTAAACTCTGTTTTTTCACAAGCAACATCAATATAACAATTCACCTCTGGGTTTATCTAGTCAGGGGAATAGGGGAGGAAGGAGGGGGGGATTGGGGGGGGAGGGTGTGGGGAGGGGGGGGAGAGAGGGGGGGAGGGGAGAGGGAGGGGGGGGCACATTGTATTTACAGGTTTATTCAGTGGTGAGACATTTCTGTCAGTTTTCAGGGGGTGGGCGTCCTTGGGTAGGACCGTTTTCTATACCTGCATATTATTCAATCATTGTGCTTAGGTCTTGTCTAAGCAATATTGGTTCAAACATTGAGACATAGCGTTACCACATGGTTATGCATAGTTTAGCCCGATATTGGAGGAAACTAGTCTCATTGAGGGATAGTGAGGGCCATCAGTGTCAGTTGGGGGCTGATAAACCTGGTCCTTGGTTCGGCTGGCGGGGGGGGGAGGGGGCTCGTTGGTGACAAGGGGAGCTGGGGGGCAGGGGGGGTGGTCGCCCTCGGGATAGCGGGGGTGGAGGGGGAAGGGGACGTCAGGTGGTTGTTTCTGGGAAGGCCCATCTTTCTGCTGAGTTCCAGGCATGCTGCTGCTGGAGCTGGATATCCCAGGGCTGGAGGTCTGGAGTAGGTCACGGCAAACGGGGTCCGGTGAGGACGGCCTCTGCCGGGCAAGGAGAGCAGCGCGGAGTTGGTGCTTTCCTCGGCAGATTTCTGGGTTTCGGTGATTACAGCGACGGTTCCCCTTGCGCCGGGGGGAACGTTGAGGTAAGAGGGCAGGTTTCTCGGGTGGGAAGGAGGGTGGTGGGAGGGAGAGAGGGAGGGAGGGGTAGGGGTGGGAGAGGAGAGAATGGGGACAGGGGCAGAGGGAGGGTGGGGGGGTGGGGGATAGGGGTGGTGGAGTAGGGGGGTAAAGAAAAAGGGGGAGGGTGGGGGGGGGTGGGGGAGGTGAGGAGGCGGGGTGAGGGGCCTGGGAGGGAGGGTGGGGGAGGGGGGGTCGTGGGCTGGTGCGTTAGGGCCTGTGGAGGCTCTTAGGTGCCAAAATCGTTTGCGGCAGCCATCTTTATTGGATGTTTGTGTGGGTGGTGGAAATTTGCTGTTGTCTTTGGGGCACGACCCATGCAGGGTGCCGGCGAGGGCGCCCCAGGTCTCCGTCAGTTCCGGAGGAATAGCGGGGTCATCTGGGTTCAGCGAAGTCGTTGGCTAGCCAGCCTCTCCGATGCACGGGGGGTATCCTGGGGGTCCGTCTCGGTCACCGCATCCGTGGGGGGGCAGTTGTTCTTCTGTGGGGGGGGGATCCCCAGTGCTTTCAGGAATGCTTTCACGTCTTCAGGGGCAGACACCGTGAAGTGGCGGCCATTACGAAGCACCACTAACTTAAAGGGGAATCCCCAACGGTATTTGACCCCTTGGTCTCTTAGGTGAGAGGTAAGTGGTCTCAGCGCGTTTCTTTTGCTCACCGTTAGCCGAGAAAGGTCATTAAAGAGCTGAATGTCCACTCCATCCATTGTCACGGAGCTCAGATCTCTGGCAGCCGCCATGATCCGCTCTTTTGCTGAGTAGGCATGCATTCTGGGCACTACGTCTCTATGCCGGTTGGGGTCCGATGTTTTGGGGCCCAGGGCTCGGTGTGCCCAGTCAGCGTGCAGGTCGTGTTCAGATAGGCCAGGCACCAATTGAAGAAAGAGTCTGCGGAGGTAGGGCTGCAGTTCTTCATGGGTGATGGTTTCAGGGATGTTTCTGAGGCGGATGTTCTGCCTCCGCTCCCTGTTCTCAAGGTCCTCGAGGGCATTTTGCAGGTCTCGGATTGCAACCCCACATCTTGTGACGTCTTCGTGGGTCTCGGCTTGCTCGTTGGTTATTCCCTCCATTTTTGCCTCGAGGTCCTCAGTTCTTTCCGTCAGCGCTCCCACCTCGGCTCGTATGATCTGGAGGGCCTTCTCTGTATCTTCCTGTACCCCCCTCTTCATTTTGGCTATGAGAGAGTCGAAAAATTCTTTATTCAGAACGGGGGGTCTGTTTCAGGCGGGCTATGTCGGCCGCTGCGCGCCTCGTGCTCCGGTTCCTCCTCGGCGCCATCTTGTCCTTCAGGGCTGATATCTGCCTGGCGCTGTGTCAGAGCGAACAATTTAGTGACTGGGTTTGGGTTCCGCTTTTGAGCCTTCCCCGTCATCTCCCTGATGTTAGCTGTTGGGGAGCGTATAAAATTCGGGGGGTTTGGGGTGGGGGAAAATGCCTATTCTTATTGCTTTTGTGCGAGGGTGTCGGGAGCTCTCTTCCTAGCTAACCATCAGCGGTGACGTCACCGGAAGTCTCCGTGTTTTGATTTTTAATTAAAAACATCACCATCACAAATACAATTTCTGTGACAAAATAGTGACAAAAGACATAAAGTTTCAGTTAAAATGAGTGTGCTCAGCACACACACTTTTTTTTTACTATTGGGACTTTCACTTGTTGCCATTAATACTTTTAATATTGATGGTGAAGTTACTAATGTATGCCCTGAGATTATTTAAGATATTGCACCTGTAATTAAACAAGGATGGGAAATGCATGCCAAAACCTTCATAGATAATTATATTAATGGCTTTTAGGTAGAGTAATTATATTTTGAAACAAAAAAATATATAGATAGTAACAGAAATAAGGCTTGAAACTGAGAACTTCAGCACAGATAATAATTTTAGAAAAGGACATCCTTAGTCATTTGATTATTAATGAAAACCAAACCAGTGTTTATTTTCCTGAGAAATACATTTTCCTTCAGCATACTGTAGCTAAATCCGTACCCTTGGTATGTGGCATAGATTCCTACAACATAGGTTTTATAGAAAAGAAATGTACAACAATAATTTTTTTATGTTTTAAAGTAGATCTGCAAGGATTGATAACAACATAAAGGATTTTGCACAGGATTTTCTCTCAAGAAGTCCCTTTTTCCAAATTTACAGGGTTTATACTGTCGGTAAAGCAAATAATTTATGTAACCAATAAAATTCTAAAGTGAGTAGATATAATTTTAGTGTATTCACATATACCTGCTCCCCCGCGAACATAAAAAATTTTTGACCGATCACTGTGCCAATTGGGACATCCAGAAGTATCCAGACTCATTGGGGCCTATTCACTAAACTTCGACACACATATTTAAAATAAAACATTACCTAGTCTGCATAAAGTGAGGATGAAGGCCATCCTCATCTTCCTCCGCTTCCTATGCATCTTCTGTGGGCAGCAACATTAAAATAAAAAAACTAGCTACTGGCCACAAACCCCTTAAACACCTTAGCGTTTGGTAACACTCATTTGTGAAACACACATTTGTGTTTCAACAAGGTTCCAATTTGACATACACGCATCATTGGAATATACATTTTACATTCGGAAGAAGAGGCGACGTTGTATTTTTAAAAACACAACAAAAAGTATTTTTAACTAATTAAATGTTTAATTAATCTTCTATAGTTTGAGGATTTGTGTATGGCTAAGGAGCCTCAGAAATGACTTTTTTCCCATGTATATGAACTCATAACGTTCATTTTCAAATTACAATTACACACACTTGAAGAACTGTGCGGAAATAAAAGACAGGTTGAATTGCAATGATATTTTTAAGACAACTCGCGATTGCCCACTTGAGTTTCTCGACAGTATTGCAGACAACGCTAAAATGCAATTTTCTGCACTCGATCAAAACACTAGTAAACTTGCGTCTTAATGTGGGAAATTTTCAAGAAATCACGCACCAAGACAAGGTGAACCAAGAAATTCAACCTGCGAAATGATTGGATAACAGCCCCTGCATGTGTATCTTACTAATGGAGAAGAACAAAGTGTACTCATGTAAACACACCTATGTGCGTTGGGGTGCACTAGGGGAAGGTGATTAATGATTATCTGTATTGGTCCTTAAATATTATATCATCTGGAATATTAATGTCTATTGTATATATAAATGTTGCACCAATGACAACCCTAGAGAGCCACACAATTAACCACAATGCCAGTTGCAATAAGAATAGTAATAAAAAATGACAATAAATGATAATGAAATAAAAAAAATGTGTAACCACGGATAGCTGTGTCCCTGTAGATGCATACTCAAAGCACACACAGTAAGGGCTCCTCGTCAACTGCTTGCATGGGGACAGAATTTTATCCACACCAAAGCCAATGTAACATTTATAAGGGGATAACAATCTGTTTTTAAACAGAGTAACCTTTCGGGATAATTAGGTTTTATGGAGTTGTTATTATAATATACTAAGGCGCAAATTTATAATCCTGGTGATAATACAAAAACTAAACTACTAAATACAATAGTGTTAATATCAATAATTAGTGACTTAATATGATAAACACATCATGTGCTGCAAAAACACTTGCAGTTTCCCAACTGCAACCAATTAAGAATGTAAGATAGTTAGTCGCAAACTGATGTTGTGATATAGCGCAAATAAATGGATGATACCACACTGCTATTTGAATGTTCTATTCTCCTCCGTTAAACCAGGACATCACTGATCCAACTTCCATTATGAGTACATGTGGGAAGAAACAAAATGCAAAATGCTGGTGCAATAACGGTTTTACTCCTAGCAACAGACAATACAAAGGGGGTACAGTATAACTCACAATCTGCCCACAGGTATCGTGCAGGGAGTGACTTGGGGCACACTCCAACTCTCTTCCGGTCTTGTCAGGTATTCTCTCCCGTCCTGTGTCTACAAAATCTAAGTAGACCAGATCAACTCTATTACCCTGGTCTAAATTCCTACTTACCTCCTCAAAGAAACAAATAAGGTTAGTTTGGCAAGATCTATCCTTCATAATCCATGCTGAGTATTACTAATGATTTTGTTTTCCATTAGGTATTCCTGAATATTATCCCGTATTAAACCTTCAAATAGTTTCCCCACTATTGAAGTCAGGCTTACAGTTCTATAATTCCCCGGTTGTGATCTAGCTCCCTTTTTAAATATAGGTACCACATCTGCTTTACGCCAACCTTGTGGTACTGAGCCTTTAGAAATGCAGTCCTTGAATATTAAATGTAATGGTTTGGCTATTACTGAACTTAACTCCTTGAGAACTCTCGGATGTATATCATCAGGGCCAGGTGCCTTATTTACTTTAATTTTTTCAAGCCGCTTATGAACTTCTTCCTCAGTTAACCAATTGCTCATTAATATGGAGGATGTGGCTTCCTCCTTTGGCATTACTATTGAAATGGATTCTTCCCTGGTAAACACAGAGGCAAATAATTTGTTTAATACCTCTGCTTTTTCCTTATCTCCAATAATCTGCCTGCCCATCCCACACTGAACGGGTCCTATATTTTTTTTTCTAATTTTTTTGTTATTAAGGTACTTAAAGAACTTTTTAGGGTTGATCTTACCTTCTATTGCAATCCTTTTTTCATTATCCATTTTTGCTAATTTGATTGCCCTTTTGCAATTTTTGTTACATTGCTTATAATTTTGATACAATGCCTCCGTCCCATCTGACTTCAAGAATCTAAATGCTTTCCTCTTCTTGTCCATTTCCTCCCCTACCTGTTTATTTAGCCACATTGGTTTTGACTTATTTCTTTTATACTTATTACCCAAGGGTATACACTGATAAGTGTGCTTTTCTAAAAATGTTTTAAAGACTACACATTTATCTTCTACATTTTTCCCTGCAAAAACATCATGTATGTTTTTATGTCATCATGTATGTATGTCTTTATTTGTATAGCGCCATTAATGTACATACTGTAGCGCTTCACAGCAGTAATAGTTACAATCATATAAATAATAAGATATTAATAACACAAAGGGAAGAAGTGGTTCAGACTTAAATGTAACATTTAGGAAAAGGAGTCCCTGCTCCGAAGAGCTTACAATCTAATTGGTTGGTTGGAAGAACCTACAGAGACAGTAGGAGGGCATTCTGGTAAGTGCGTCTGCAAGGGGCCAGGTTTAATGTGGTGTTAATTATCAGCCATCGAGCTACTCATATGCTTCCTTAAGTAGGTGTGTTTTAAGGTGGGTTTTAAAGGTGGATAGAGAGGTGCAAGTCAGATATTGAGGAGAAGGTCATTCCAGAGGTGTGGGGCAGTCAGTGAGAAAGGTTTAAGGTGGGAGAGGGCTTTGAATACAAAAGGGGTAGAGAGAAGACATCCCTGAACAGAACACAAGAGCCGGGGTGGTGTATAGCGAGAAATTAGGGCTGAGATGTAAGGAGGAGCAGAAGAGTGTAAAGCTTTAAAAGTGAGGAGGAGAATTGAGTGTGTGATACTGGATTTGATAGGAAGCCAGGAGAGGGATTTCAGCAGGGGAGACGCTGAGACAGATTTAGGAAAGAGCAGAAGGATTCTGGCAGCAGCGTTTAGGATAGATTGTAGGGGAGACAGGTGAGAGGCAGGAAGGCGGGACAGCAGGAGGTTAAAGTAATCAAGACGGGAGAGAATGAGGACCCTAGTCAAAGTTTTAGCAGTTGAGGAAAGGGCGTATCTTTGTTATATTGCGGAGGAAAAAGTGACAGGTTTAGAAAATGTTTTGAATGTGAGAAAAGAATGTGAGAGAAGAGTCGATTGTGACCCATAGGCAGCGTGCTTGGGCTACTGGGTGAATGATCGTACTTCCAACAGTAATGTAGAAGGAGGGAATAGGGCCAGGTTTGGGAGGAAGTATGAGGAGCTCTGTTTTTGCCATGTTTAGTTTAAGTCACCCGAGGGCCATCCAGGATGATATAGCCGACAGACATTCAGAAACGTTAGTCTGTACCGCAGGTGTAAGGTTTGGGGTACAAAAGTAAATTTGTGTGTCATCAGCATAGAGGTGATATTTGAACCCAAGAGAAGTGATTAGGTCAACTAGAGAGAGTGTGTAAAGAGAAAAGAGAAGAGGTCCCAAGACAGAGCCCTGGGGTACCCCCACAGAGAGATCAATAGAGGAGGAGGAGGTGTTTGCAAAAGTGACACTGAAAGTACGCTGGGAGAGGTATGAGGAGATCCAGGAAAGAGCTTTGTTCTGAATGCCAAGAGTATGGAGAATGTGAAAGAGAAGAGAGTGGTCCACAAAATCAAATGCTGCAGACAGGTCGAGAAATATGAGAAGAGTATAATGACCTTTGTCTTTGGCAACATGGAGGTCATTAATTATTTTACTGAGGGCTGTCTCAGTAGAGTGAACAGTGCAGAAGTCAGATTGTAGAGGGTCCAGGAGAGAATAGGTGTTGAGAAAATGGAGCAAGCGAGAGAATACAAGATGTTCAAGGAGTTTAGAGGCAAAAGGCAGGAGGGAGACAGGTTAATAATTAGAAAGACAGATAGGATCAAGCTTGCTGTTTTTGAGTAATGGTATAACTGTTGCATGCTTGAAGGAGGATGGAAAGGTACCAGAGTAGAGGGAGGAGTTAAAAATGTGTGTGAGCGTAGGGATTATAGTAGGAGCAAGAGGTTTTAAGAGATGGGAGGGAATGGGGTCAAGAGGGCATGTGGTAGAGGGAGAAATGGAGATCAGCAACGACACATCTTCCTCTGTGACAGCGGGTAAAGAGTCAAGGAATGAGGGAGGAGAGTTAGGAAGAGGTGTAGGATGGGAGGCAGCTACAGAGGGGATGGCATGACGTATGGATTTTACCATTTCCTTAAAACAGTCGGCAAAGTCCTGAGATGAGATGGAGGAAGAAGAACAGGCAGCAGAGTGTGGTCTGAGTCAAAGACAGAGAATAGTCAGCATGGATTAGACTTGTGCGTGTTGATTAATGAGGAAAAGTAGGTTTGTTTAGCCTGAGAGAGGGCAGAGTTGAAACAGGATAGCATAAATTTGTAGTAAAGGAAGTCTGCAAGAGTGTTAGATTTCCTCCAGAGGCGTTCAGATGAATGAGCACAGGAACGCAGCATGCACGTGTGGGAATTTAGCCAGGGTCTTGGGTTTGAAGGGCGAGAACGGCAGAGAGAAAGCAGGGCATGTAGATCAAGAGAGGAGGATAGGGCAGAGTTGTAGTTCCTGACTAGGTTGCCAGGGTCTGGAGCAGAGCTCAGAGAGGAGAGGGAGGAGCGTAATGTGGAATCAAAAGCTGGTAGGTTAATAGAGTGCAGGTCTCTGCAGAAGTGAGGTGTTGATGGAGGTGGAGAAGCAGAAGTTGTATGTGGAAGGTGAGGACGGGAGCATACAGAAATAAGGCAGGGACCAGGTTTGGGAGAGATTCCCAGATGCGAGGAGGAGAAGCATGGATAGAAAGAGAATATGTGAGGCTGATTTGTAGGGGTGTGATTTAGTGCAGGGGATATAGCTGTGTAGTGTTAGAGGGCGCAGGTAAGAAAGGAGTTCATCTGAACTGAGAAGTGGCAAAGGAAGGAGATGCAGATATATGAATAGAGTTAGAGACATAATGAGGCTGGTAGAAGGAGGTGCGTATTTTGTAAAAGAAGTGAGGTCAAAGCAAATAAAAACAGTAGTGGCGGCATGGCAGCAATAGTTTAGTGCCGAGAAACACAGTCTGGGACAGATAATGTCCACCTTTCCAGCGCCGTTCAAAATTCAGGATTCAGTGCCTGTAGGTGTTGTCCACTTGTTTCACTCCTGTTGAACTCCCTGCTCAACTCCACACTGTATTCTGCTTAAACATGCTACTTTAAATGTATTCTGCTTTCCCCCTGCATTGCTGCTTCCCCAATGTGTCTATAGATATATAGGTCTTACAAGTCACCTGACTGAATTAATTTCAGCTCAATGGAGGCCCATTTAAACAATTGGTAATTTTAAGCAGGGTGTAGTCCTGTCTAGGTGCTACAAGTTGAATGTAGTCAAATCGACACTTAAGGGGTGATTAGGAGACAGCAGAATCAGAATACATCATCCCAATGTATTACTTGTAGATTAGCCCTCAGTTTATTAAAATCTGCTTTTCTAAAGTTTAAGGTCTTTGTTGAACCCAAGTAATCTATTTTTTTATCATTTATTTCAAATGAGACCATGTTATGATCACTGTTACCCAAATGTTCCAGGACTTGAATATTTGTTATTACTTCTACATTGTTTGATATTACCAAATCCAGTATTGCCCCTCTCCTGGTTGATTCCTCAATAATTTGGATCATATAATTGTTTTTAAGCACCTCCAAAACCTGTTTCCTTTTGTTGTAATGCTAATCTCATTGCCCCAGTCTATGTCTGGATAATTAAAATCACCCATTATGCAAACATTACCCAGTTTTGATGCATTCTTCATTTGCAAAAGTATCTTTTACCTCCACTGCTAATTTCTATTCACAAGGTCTCTCCATTTCCATCATTCCCTTCGCAAACATCTTCCCGTATTATAGGTTTTAGATCCGGTTTAACATATAAACGTACTCCACCTCCTCTTCTATTTGCTCGATCCTTCCGAAAAAAGAAATAACCCTCTAAATTAACTGCCCAGTCATGCGTTTCATCCCACCATGTTTCAGTAATGCCTATGATATCATACTGTTCCCTTGCAGCTATTTATTCAAACTCCCCCATTTTATCTGTCAGGCTTCTTGCATTAACAAGCATACATTTAGGTTTTTTTTCAGCCTGTACTATTATCTTATCTGCTCCTTCCTTTCTGCGCCAACTTGTTTTAGTCTTTAGAAGTTTTCTAGTATTATCTGTATGTACTATTGGTGTCTCACTGCTCGTCAAACTCGAACTTGCCTATATTCTACCTCCAAACCCCTTTTTTCCTCTTCTATTGTATTTAGTTCGTTATCTGTTTAATTCCCCACCCTCATCCATCCTAGTTTAAACTCTCCTCCAACCTTTTTAATATTCTCCCCCCTAACACAGAAGATCCCTCTTCATTGAGGTGCAATCCGTCCCTAGAATATAGATGGCACATCTCAGAAAAGAAGTCCCAGTGCTCTAAAAACCCAAACCCCTCCTTCCTACACCACTTTCTTAGCCATGCATTAACCTCCCTAATCTCTCACTGTCTCCCTACATCTATCTACATATATCGTAGCAAAATTGTGGTCATTCTCACTTCCGGGATGTCTGATTGAGCTAACCTTGGTTGCCAAACTTTCTGAAATTTAGAACCAGTATCATTGAGAAGGCTTGTTAATTTCTCCATTTGACAGACAAACCATATTTTAGAAATTTGTGGGATATCTTTTTATTTCCATAGTTCTGCAATGTCGCATCTCGTTGCAGTTGCAAAATGGGCTACCAATTTTCTTTTGGATTTGGATTTGGATAAACCTTGCACTGGTCTATATAGAAGAAATAACCAAGGATCCATAGGTACATCGATGCCCAATATCCGCTGTAGCCAATTCTTAAGTTCCCTCCAGAGGGATGCAACTTAGGGGACAAGACCACAGCATATGCAACATATCTACCTGTTCTCTACAGTTTTTTGGACACATTGGAGAATATCCAGGGATACATTTGGAAAGCTTAACTGTGGTGAGATACCACCTCATCATAACTTTGTGTTCTGCTTTAATTTGGTATGAATTGAACTCTTAGCGGCTGACTCAAATATTTCATTCCTGTCCTCTTCCTCCAAAACTTCACCTAAGTCTTCCTCCCATTGGTAGATAGTGTATACTGCAATTTCTGCGTAAACTCAATACCTGAACAAGTAACTTCCTTGTACATTTGTGAGGTAAGCCCACTTGTGTCTGTCTCAAGTATACATACTGTAATATAGTTTTTCACACTTCGTTAGCGGGGGAAAGGGTATATGTTTATTATAAAAGGCCTGAAGCTGACGGTATCTGAAGAATTTAGAATGGGGCATAATTTTTTTCCCCGGATTTGATCAAACGTCTTTACTATATTATCCTTTTCTAAATTTTTGAGTCTAAGAAGCCCTTTCTTTTGTCAAATTGTAAAATTATTTCCATTCAGACCAGGAGCAAAATCAGGGTTAATTAGTAGGGGCCCTTTAGCGAATTCCTGGTAGTCAAAGAGCATCTGAATCTGGTGGTCACCCAGATTTTCAATGAGTTGTTCATAGTAGACAGTGGTTCCCTAAGCTCATTCATCATCTTTTTTGGGGACCAGATTAAAGTCTTTAGGTCTAAAGGTAAAGCTTCTCTTTCTAGGCTACCCATCTTTTCAGAAAAGATTAATATGCCATTGGACAATTTGACACAGTGGAGTCACTTTGTAATAGGACAACAAGCAAGGTACGGCTAAATCACCCACCAGTGCTCCTGAAAAGGCCTTAATCAGGAATGCATCTACAGTACACTATGACTGTATTTGGTGATATGTCTAATTTGTCTTGAATTTTGCCTTTTGATTCTTATGATATATGTTTTCGATACATGCCTGTACAAAGAGGAATTCCTTATTCTTTAAATGAACATGATGCTCATTGATTAATTTGTTCCAAATCAGGCAATTCCATATATACAAGTAAATGTAAACATTTTGTAAAAATGTAATTGTACCTTAAGAACTTGCAAGTTATTATTATTACATTAGCATAGTCAAATTTACAAATGAAAGTAAATGCTGCTGAACAAATGTATTCTCTTAATTTTAAATGCATCAGCATGCATGACTTTATATACTTCCTATTAAATTGAACAGTTTTAATATTGTTTAGACTGAAATTTCACAGATTAGTAGCAGACAAAAAATGAAAGATAAAATTGATATCTTCAATACGAATTTGAAGTTTGCAAAAAATATAATAATTGCCCATCTCTCTTGATAAAAGAAAACAAACCAGCACAACCTCAAAAAATTAGGGGAAAAATAAAAAAAAAGTGTAATACAGTATTGTGTAGTATATTTTAAAAAAGTTGGATTTAACGTTAAAAGTGATAGCAAATATAGTACACGCAAATGGAAATTATGTTCTTAGATAATAATTTATTTCCAGGTGTCAGGTCCCAGTAAGGGAAGCATCTCATCAGACAGGATTTCTCATATGAGACCAAGAAAATGAAGAACAAACATAGCGCAAGATATAAATATAGTGTATGAAAAGCTGGGAAAAAGCTCAGTTAAACTCACAATGTTACAAAGGTTGAAAAGCATTGATACAATATAGCAAAGAACAGTCGGGGTGGCCACTATATGCAGAGAAAGTTCCCGAGTCTCACGTGTGTTGTTTACAGGTCTGTCAGCATCTGACGTCACTTCCTGCTCAACGCATCTGTCTCTCTCTCCAATCCTCCATCACCTTACATGTTTCACAGGTAGATCCTGTTTCCTCAAGGACTTTTAGTTTAGAGTCTCTTAGAAGCTTTATATAGCCTTACCATTAAACCCAATCACTTGTTTACCCTATGGAATAACAAACTAATATTCATGAAATATCACACGGTACAGGAACCAATGGGATTGTCTTCAATCTCATTGGCTGTAGTACAATGTGATGTCAGCCACGTGGTTTTAAGTATGTGACGTACCTCCCATGGAGATTGTCACATCCTTAAAAAAATAACAATTTGATCACATGGTACAGAGCCCAATAGGATTTGACCTGTACCATCTGACCCTAAAATGGGATGTCGCAGGCCTTATATAAGGCCTGTTCGTCTCATTTTAGCTTAAGATGCCAATGAGTCAACATCCATTTTGGATTTAACATGGGGTACATTGGATTACAAGTTAGGAAGATGGAAGAAAAGAAGGAAACAATGCAAGAAGAGGATGGCAGAGGAAAGAAGATGGAAGAAATAATATTTTTTTTATCATCGCCGACATATGATGATCATCGCTGAGGATGGCGGCAGATTGCGGAGGATGACATCTTTGTTCGAGAGCTTCCTGTTATGCTAGGATTCAGAGGTCGAAGACTTCTAAAGGTAAGAAAAAAATTGAATGTGTGTAATTTTCTTTTTTCAGGTTTTTGTATTGTATTTTTTTTTTTTTTTATGTTTTTGCTTGCCCATTGACTGCTAATGTATTTATCTGTGCCCCTTTATGGTACAAATAAATACAGTGGCAGGCAATGCATTTTTTTTAGCACATTCTTGTGTTGAATTAATTGTTATTTTTTTCTATTTCTGTTTATTGTTTGGAGTTAATTGTTGTGTATTGTTGGGCCTGTTGATTTTTTTTTAATGTTGGATATTGACTGCTATAGTGCTGTAGTGCTTTTATGGGCATGATGTACCACTGTGTCAATCAATGGGTCGAGAGTTGGTGTACTTGTGGCAGGGTGGGTGGTTAGGCCTCCCGGCTGGGTAGTGAGGAAGGTTGGTTTAACCCCTTAATTACTATAGCAGTCATTAACCGCTAAGGTGATTAAGGAGTTCAGGGCCATTAGATTGTATTTTTTCTTGTTGTGTTTCTGCCAACGGAGGACATGGACGCGAGGATTTTGATGAGGATGCCCTTCATCCTGGCAGGGGTTTGTAGAAATGTTATTTACGTTATTTTTACTGGCTGTATATTGGTTTATTTTGAATGGGCAAATGCACTATTATACATTTCTGGATAATAGTAATTTTTCCTATTACTGTATGTGTTGAGGGAGTTGTTGGGGGTAGAGGAGGTGGGTATTGGGATTGTTTTTTAAAAATGTTTCTTTGCATAGCGGGGATAGGTGAAGTGGGTATTT
The DNA here is from genome assembly GCF_040206685.1 of Ascaphus truei. NCBI lineage: Eukaryota > Metazoa > Chordata > Amphibia > Anura > Ascaphidae > Ascaphus > Ascaphus truei. The sequence continues at coordinate 217,199,795 of NC_134485.1, forward strand.
GGCTGGCAGTGGGTGTTCATACCTACCGGGTGGGTAGCGGGAGAGGTTAAACCCTTCATTACCTTAGCAGTATTAACTGCTATGGTAATGAAGGGGTTAACTCTTCCCGCAACCCCACCCCCACTAGTCCATTAAGGCAATGAAGGGGTTAAACCTGACTTCCTGGTTTCTTGGGGTACAGGGGGTGGGTGAAGGGGATAGTTGCCCCAGGCTTGGTGGTTAGAGTTGCCATGAAGGTTGTGGGAAGAGTTAACCCCTTCACTACCATAGCTGTTGGAACCACTATGATAATGAAGGGGTTAACTACTCCCGCTACCCACCCGAGAGGCCTTAGCACACACCCTGGACCAACTACCCCCCTCACCCAATCCCTATACTCCCAAGAAGCAGTAATATACAGCAACCCTAGTACAGTACAGAAATGGGCAACATTACTATTATCAGGATATGGATAATAGTGCATTTTCCCATTTAAAATTAAACTAGCCTGCATATAGTAAATAAAACTTGCACTTACCCCTGCCAGGATGAAGGCTTTCCTCATCCTCATCACCGTCCATGTCCTCCGTTGGCAGCAACAATACAATAAAAAACACAATCTAATGGCTCCTAACCCCTTAATCACCTCAGCGGTTAGTAACTGCTATAATAATTAAGCGGTTCACCCCCTCCCTGCTACCCACTCGGGACGCCTAACCAGCATCCCAGGGAAACTACCCCCACCCCCACTATCCATTGATTGGCACACAATATAGGGGCATGGGTTGCCACACTGACAATGAATGGGCAATCTAAAAAAAATCACAAAATACAATACATAACAATAAAATAAAAACAAGCATTTGCCAAAAATGCATTGCTTGTCACTGTGCTTATCTATAGCCCGAGAGGGGCATAGATAAACACATTGGCAGTATTGTGGGCATGGTTTACCACAATAACAATCAATGGATTTATTGTGAAATGCTAGTTTTCTTAAATGTCATGTGTTTCATTTTGTGCCGTTTTTTTTGTTTAGCTTGCCCATTCATTGCCATAATGGCAAACGATGCCCATATTATATGGGCTTGGTCTACCACTGTGCCAATCAATTGTTTTTTTGGCATTTCTATTGCTATTTAATTTATTTTATTCAGTGCTTTTTTTTTATTGGTAGATTTAACATTTATTGTTTTGGGTAGAGTGGGT